>NC_092746.1:121422282-121722997 GCF_047496795.1 Chiloscyllium punctatum | reverse complement strand
GTCTCTGGTGCTGAGAGGCAGCAGTGCTAATCACTGAGCCACTCCAACCTCTGATCTCAGCTGTGACCACCCCCGCCCCCCCTCCCCCCTGCCAACCTCATATTGGCCTGAACTCTTTGAAGGGAATGGCTGAACTGTACAAGACAGTTAGGATGGACAGTAGATACCAGCCTGTATCTAGTTCTGACTGCATGTTGCTGCATACCAAGAGTCTGTATTTAGACCTGACTGCAAAGTCCTGTAAGTAACAGAACAGGAGACAGTCATTTAGCCCTTCTAGCCAGCTGCTGTATTCAACAAGATCACTTACGTGACTGTGGTCTCAACTTCACTTTTCAATCTCCCTCTAATGAACTTTTAATGTATTTAAGGTTGAGTTAGACAAAGACCCAGCCTCTCATCTCTCAGGAGAGAACATGCTTGGAAAGGAACCTTCTCATCCAACTTAATGGGAGACCCATTATTCATAAACCTATGCCCCATAGTTCTCGTCTTTTCCACAAGAGGAAACATCCATTTTCAAGTGCCCACAGGATATTTTAAGTTTCAGTAAGATCACCCCTCATTCCTTTAAGCTCCAATTAGTCTAGGCCTAAACTATTCTTTCAAAAGAAGCCCTTCATCTGAGATTTGAGTATAGTGATCCCTCTCGGAATTGTTTCTAATGTAATTACAGGGTCTGGACATAATGCTGTACTGGTGAGGTGTTTTATAACGTAACTTACCATTGTTGGAGATGTGTTCGGTTTCTTTTGAAAGACAATCTTCACGAACACCAAAAACCTCTACCACCACCAGAGGATCCACAACTGACTTGAGCTTCAGCCTGTTCGACTTTGGAAGCTGTTGGGCAGAGATGACCTGAAGGAAACAAGGAATTTGTGAAGACCAGAGGGAGTCAGTGTTTTAGCAACGCATCAGGGGCATACTGAACTCATAACATTGATGCTGCCACATCTGCTGAGTTTCTCCAGCATTTTCTGCTTTAGTTTCACATCTGGAACTTCACAATGAATTCTGAAGCAGGAATTTCAACTCAACCTGTTCCAGCTGGGAGGGGGCAGACATCTGCCTCATTTTCTATCAACCTGGGTCTGGAAATCAAGTAAATTGGTGAATGTTGGACATTTCCAACTTTTTTCTAAGTTTTGTGGCAACTCTGAAAGTAGTGGGTCTTGATATTCAGTGCATTCCCCCCAGTGAGGTATGACAACATTGTTCTTTCTGAAACAAATCTAAGCAAAGGAAACTAGGAGGGTCTAGGGATAGGTTGGGAAAAATACAGTGAAAAATTCCAATGCAGACAGGCAGTGGCTAATATTTAAAGATATACTACATGGTCTACAACAGATACACATTCCTCCAAGACAGAAACACCCAAAAAGAGATAAGATCCATCACCATAGATACTATTAGAAGTTTCATTAGATCAAAGGAAATGACTTCAGGATGCTAGAGTAAGTGGCAAACCTGTAGACTGGGAACCCAGCCAATGAGGACTAAGAAACTGTTTAAGAAAGGAAAAAGCAGCAAGTTTGTGAGGAACATAAAAGTGGATTGCAAAAGAACTGTAAGGTATAGGAGTAGAATTAGGCCATTTGGTCCATCAAGTCTGCTCCACCATTCAATATGCTTCTCAACCCTATTCCTGCCTTCCCCCTAGAACCCTTGATCCCCTTACTAATGAAAGGCCTCTCTCACTCTCTTTGCCACAGAGGATTATGGAGGCCATGAGCTCCACAGATTAACCATTCTCTGGCTGAAGAAAGTCCTTCTCATCTTAGTGCTAAAGGTGGTCCCTTGGAGTCTGAGACCTTGGATCCTAGTTTCTCCCACCAGTGCAAACATCTTCTCCATGTCCACTCTATCCAGGCCCCTGATTCAGTCTGATTGAACTTTACACAACACTATCAGAGGCGGCCCACCAGCTACCGCTGCTGCCTCACAGCATCGGAGACCCAGGTTTAATTCCACCCTCAGGCAATTGTGCAAACTCTGCATAAACATTCTCCCAGTGTCTGCATGGGTTTCCTCCCACAATCCAAAGATGTGCATATTAGGTGGATTGGTCATGCTAAGCTGCCCACAGGGTCTGGTGACATGCAGGCTAGATGGATTAGCCATGGGAATTGCACAGTTACAGGGATAGGGTAGGAGGGTTAGTCTGGGTGAGATGCTCTTCGGAGAGTTGCTATGGACTTGTTGGGCCAAATGGCTGGTTTTCACACTGTAGGGAATCTATGATCCCCCTCATCCTTCTAAATTCCATACAGTACACACTCAATAGAAGTCCCTTTACAGTTTGAGAAAAGGGAACAAATAGCTAGAACAAATGCCCATATTACAGAGGAGCTAGGGCTGGATGTCTTGAAATGAATGAAGGTGGATAAATCCCCAGGACCTGATCAGGTGTACCCTAGAACTCTGTGGGAAGCTAGAGAAGCGATTGCTGGGCCCTTTGCTGAGAAATTTTATCATCGGTAGTCACAGGCGAGGTGCCAGACGACTGGAGGTTGGTTAACGTGGTACCACTGTTTAAGAAGGGTGGTAAGGACAAGCCAGGGAACTATAGACCAGTGAGCCTGACCTCAGTGGTGGGCAAGTTGTTGGAGGGAATCCTGAAGGACAGGATGTGCATGTATTTGGAAAGGCAAGGACTGATTAGGGATAGTCAACATGGCTTTGTGCATGGGAAATCATGTCTCACAAACTTGATTTAAGAAGCTCTTAAAGGAGCTCTTTAAGAAGTAACAAAGGGGATTGATGAGGGCAGAGCAATGGACCTGATCTACATGGAGTCAATGGTGTGGTGCTGGAAAAGCACAGCAGGTCAAGCAGCATTTGAGGAACAGGAAAATCAATGTTTCGGGCATACGCCCTTCATCAGGGATGATCTATATGGACTTCAGTAAGGCATTCCAACAAAGGTTCCTCACAGGAGATTGGTTAGCAAGGTTAGATCTCATGAAATACATGGAGACTAGCCATTTGGATTCAGAACTGACTCAAAGGAGGAAGACAGAGGGTGGTGGTGGAGGATTGCTTTCCAGACTAGAGGTCTGTGACCAGCAGTGTGCTACAAGGATCGGTGCTGGGTCCACTGCTTTTTGTCGTTTATATAAATGATTTGGATGTGAACATAGGAGGTATAGTAACATGACATCAAAATTGGAGGTATTGTGGACAGCAAAGGCGGCTATCTCAACGGAATCTTGACCAGATGGGCCAATGGGCTGAGGAGTGGCAGATGGAGTTTAATTCAGATAAATGCGAGGTGCTGCATTTTGGGAAAGCAAATCTTAGCAGGACTCATACACTTAATGGTAAGGTCCGAGGGAGTGTTGCTGAACAAAGAGACCTTGGAGTGCAGGTTCATAGCTCCTTAAAAGTGGAGTAGCAGGCAGATAGGATAGTGAAGAAGGCGTTTGTTATGCTTTCCTTTATTGGTCAGAGTATTGAGTACAGGAGTTGGGAGGTTATGTTGCGGCTGTACAGGACATTGGTTAGGCCACTGTTGGAATATTGCATGCAATTCTGGCCACCTTCCTATTGGAAAGATATTATGAAATTTGAAAGGGTTCAGAAAAGATTTACAAGAACGTAGCCAGGGTTGGAGCTATAGGGATGGGGCATGACCTTATAAAAATCATGAAGGGCATGGATAAGATAAAAAGACAAGGTCTTTTCCCTGGGTTGGGGAGTCCAGAACTATAGGTCCCTTTTACATCTTTCCTTCTCACCCTGAACCTAAGGGGCAACTTTTTCACGCAGAGGGTGGTGCATTTATGGAATGAGCTGCCAGAGGAAGTGGTGGAGGCTGGTACAATGACATTTAACAGGTATCTGGATGGGTATATGAATAGGATGGGTTTAGAGGGATATGGGCTAAGTGCTGGCAAATGGGACTCGATTAGGTTAGGATACCTGGCCTGCATGGACGAGTTGGACCGAAGGGTCTGTTTCTGTGCTGTATATCTCCATGACTCTAAATGTGAGCCTGTCACTGGTGAACAAGAGAATTAGTAAATGGTGGAGAAGCTAAACAGCTACGGAAAATAGGAAAAATCTTCAAAAGTGATGGCAGGTTGTTACCAGTTGGGTACACAACTGCTCATAACCTACACGAACAATTTGGTTTTGGGATGAATTGCATTATTTCCAAATTTGCTGATATCACCAAACTGGGTGAGAATGTAAGTTGTGAAGAGAATGCAAGGAGACTTTCAGAGGACTTGGGCAGGCTGCATGAATGGGCTACAGTTATGGTAAGTGGATATAATGCAAATTAGTGTGGAATTATTCACACTGGTAGTTTAAAAAAAACACAAAGGCAGGTTAATTCTCAAACTGAGAGCAGCCGGGAAGTGCAGGTGTCCAAAGGGATTCGGACGTCTTTGCTCACGAGTCTCAAAGTTAGCACACAGGGAAATTCCAGCATGCAGGTACAGCAACCAACCAACCAGGAGTGCAAACGTATGATGGGCTTCATCACATGGGGATCTGAGTACAGGAGTAAAGATGTCCTCCTGCAATTGCACAGGGCCTGAGTGAGGTTGCATACAGTTTTGAGCTCCTTTTCTAAAGGAGGTATTTACTTGCTGTGCACGTGATGCAAGTGAGGTTCACCAGATTAATCCCTGGGAAGCGGGGATTTTTCTTTTAAAAAAAAAGAGGAGAGATTGGGGCGACTGAGTCTATATTCCCTACAGTTTTAAAGAGAGAGAGGTGACTCCCTAAGACTTACAGAATTCTGACAGAACTTGACAGAGCCAATATAGATGAGATGCTTCCCTCTAGTGAGTCTAAAACCACAGGACCTAATCTCAGGCTAAAGAACAGGCCGGAAATTTCTTCATCTTAGAGACAATATCGAGCAAACCCAAGAGGGAAATAAAAAAGATGTTTGGCGGCTAATGACATTAAGGCATATGGGTCAGAGGTCACATCAGTCAACGAATGGTCAGATTCCATCCTTCTGTTTGCAGGTTTCCTCAGGGAATCAGCAGGAAATTGGATTTAAGGCCAACGTTCAGCCATGATGTACTGAACAGTGGAGCAGCCTCAAGGGGGCTGAATGGTCTACTCCTGCTTCTATTTTTACGTTTTTTTTTGTTCTTTCATGGGATATAGACATCACTGGCAAGATTAATAATTGTTGTCCATCCCCAGTGACCCTTGAACTGAGTGGGCTGCTAAGCCATTACAAAGGTCAGTTAAGAGTCAACCATATTCATATAGGCCAGAACAAGGAAGGGCATCAGTGAACCAGATGGGCTTTTATTGACAACCTGGTGGTTTTACAGGCACCACGACCAAGGTCAATCCTCAGTTGCCCAAGCTGGAGAAGCCATGCCTTTGGATTGTTAGCCCAGAAGCACAAACATTCCTAAAAAGCATATGGCCAGTGATTGTTTTTGTCTATTAAACTAGCTGCCATCCAGCCTGCTCCTTTGGCCATCAGTCCTGTCCGTTGAGGCAAAGTGAGAAACAACTTGCTAACTCCCTGGCAAGGCCTTAGGCCTAAATTCAACAAGCTCAAGTGGGAAAAGCAAAAGCTTGAGGAAGATGAATAAAGTTGCAGTCTCTCACCATCACATGGAGCTTCTTCTTATTTAGCCAGGAACCCTTCTGAATGTTTTTTGAATCAAAGCCAACCTTCTTTTCTCTCAAATATTTTGGCTTCAGATTGTAACCAGCAAAACCATTGTCCAGAAACTTCCCCTGGTTGACGTCCATCTCCTGCCCTGGAGTCTGGAAATTTAGAGCCACTACAGAGAAAGAGGGAATGGGGATACATTCTGTTACTCACTGACATCCTTTTCATTGTATGTAATGACCATGCTAGACTGAGGTAACTCACCAATCTGACAGCCCGCGTTCCACATGTCAACAGGATTGTAGTTGGAGGAATCTGTTCTCAGTCCTGCTGGGTAAATCCTGCTCAACTGTCGGGTGTTCAGTTCAATAAATGGCTTGGCTGTGGGAAAATACAGCCGATTAATATTTAACTTCATTCCTCAGAGTAACATCTTCTGCAAAACCACGTTCAGCTGCTTCATCAGTCCAAACCAACAATGTCAGCCTCAACTCAGTGGTTACAGATCCTGAGTTTGAGTCAGATTGCTCTGGATTGGAGTCCCACTCCAGGGACCTGAGCATTCAGACCAGATTGTTACTCCAGTGCAACACTAACAGTACTGCATTGTTGGAAGTTCCCTCTCTCGCTGTGATGTCAAACCAAGGCCCAGTGTTTTTATGCAGTAACTAAGAGAGAAGGGTAATGTGGTTGATGTGGTATACATGAATGTCCAAAAAGCATTACATAAAGAACATATGTAGACAAAAGGCTTGACAATAAAGTTAGACACCATTGAATAAAAAGGGAGATGTTAGTACAATTCCAAATCAGTGAAGTACAATAGACATTAACACTTTTATTGATAGCAGGTTTATTTATAGAATGAAGCAATACATACACCTGCTTTTTGCTGAGCAACCAGCAGTCACTCTTTTGTAAGTGGCCTAGGTATTTAAATAAACAGCATCTTGCCTCTGTTTATATGAACAATACAGTTATAACACCATTATGAGACAGTAGTGACATGATATAAAAATTGTCTGGCTGACATAGAAATGACAGTAATCCTAATCATTTTGTGTTTTGGATTGGAGGTTGTGGTCAGGTTTCCTAGACATTGGTTTTAAAATTCTACCTTCCTGATCTATATTAATGAACTGGACCTAGGGTGTAAATGGCACAATTTTGAAATTTACGAACAACAGGCCTTTATAACCGGTGAAGAGTACAGGCTGGTGAAGTGGGCAGACAAAGTGGCAGGTGATGCTTTAATACAGTGAAGTGTGAAACCATTCATTTTGGTCGGAAGAAGCAGGAGAGGTGATAAAGGCTACAACACTAAAATGGAACAGAGTTGGATATAGAGTCTGTACACAAATCCTCGACAGGGCAGGACAGATTGAAAGTGGTTAACGGAGATATGTGAGATTCTCAGCTTTATAAATATTGGAATAGAGAACTAAAAAAAGACTTAAGATTAGAGTGGTGCTGGAAAGGCACAGCAGGTCAAGCAGCATCTAAGGAGAAGGAAAATCAACATTTTGGGCAAAAGTCCTTCATTAGCAATGAGGCCTTGTGAAGGACCTTTGCCTGAAACGTTGATTTTCCTGCTCCTTGGATGCTGCCCGACCTGGTGTACTTTTCCAGCACCACTCTAATCTTGACTCTATAATCTCCAGCACACACTTCGGCCTAACTAAAAAAAAGACTGTTACACTGACCCTTTACAAAGCTCTCTGTTAGCTTCAAGTGCTGCACTGAGTCCAGTCCTGGGAGCCAAACTTGGAAGGATGGATCTAAGCCTTACCAGAGGCTGCAGAAATGGTTCCAAGGATGAGGAACCTCAGTTATGTTGAAAGATTGGAGGAGTTGGGGTTATTTTTCATTTTAAAAATACAAGGAATGTTGAGCCCAAAATGCTCCAAATCATAAGGGCTATAAAAAGGAGCAGGTAGATAAAAACCATGGTTGAGAACCAGAGGGCACAGAATGGCAAAAAAGATCGGAAGGAACAGGTAGTTTTTTTAAAAAAATGTAGTGGATGGTTAGGATCTGGAATGCACGACCAGGAATTGTGATGGAGCGAGTTCAATCAAAGCATTCAATAGGGAATTAGATAATTAATTGAAGGGAAAATTTGCAGGGCTACAGAGAAGAGGCACAGGAGTGGAACAAGCTTTTGCTGAGAACAGGCAGCAACATAAGCCAAATGGTCTCTTTCTGTTTTGCAATTATTTTACGATTCTATGTATGCCCTCTCCAATGGGTGTAGAAGACCCCAGGGTCACTGACATATTTTTAAAAAACCAGAAGATTTCCCAATGGCCTGGCCAAATTCCAATCAAATGGGCAGATTATTTAGTTATTATTTCATTGCTATTTAAAGGTGTTTGCTCTCTACGGACTTTATTTTCTCAAACCACTGAGGACACACAGGAGTGCGTAATTGCACGTTCTTTCTGTAACCATGTCTTATGATGAGGTCACATGCCAATCTATGTTGGATGAGCACTAACAAAGACAGATCTGAAATTTTCAGATGACCAGCATCGAGTGACACACTATCAATGGATGCCCTCTAAGCTGTTTAGAATTTAAAAGAATACGATGTACTCTTGATCAAGTGTAGAAGCATTCTGAAAGTGCCTGACAGGGTAGATATTGAGGATGCCTTGGGGATCAAGCTGATGGGGACTTAGTGCCAGAATAAGTGGAAGGGGGTGACACAGTAGCAATATTACTGGACTTGTAATCCAGAGGCCTAAGGTAAGAGGGCTCAAATCCCAAAATGGCAGTGGTGAGATTTAAATTGACTAAAAGCTAGTCTAGTTACAATTGTTGTAAATACTAAATTTCTAATGTCCTTTAGGAAAAAAAAAATCTGGCCTACACGTGATTCCAGTCCCACTGCCTGGTGGGTGACTCTTAACTGCCCTCTGGAACGAAAACTACTCAGTTCAAGGGTAACCAGGGGATGGGCAAGAAATGTTGGTCTTGTTAGTGACACCCACATTCCATGAAAGAATAAAGAATGAGGGTGCAGCTTGTTATGACTAACAAGAGGAGAAATTTCTTCACCTGGTATAGTATGTCATGGCATGTTTGCATCATATCTGATTATGCTGGTCTTATCACAAATCCTTGCACAATTCTTAATTGTTTGAGACTGTGGACAGAACTGGAGAGTCTAGTAACCAACTTTACAGGAGAGTGATGAGGTGGTGTCGGTGTTGGACAGGGGTGGACAAAAGTTAAAAAAAAAATCATTCAACGTCAGGTTATAGGCCGAAAACTAGTACTTCCAAATAAACCTGTCAGACTATAACCTGGTGTCGAGAGATTTTTAACTTTAGAGTGAGTAGAACTCACTTTAAAGATCGCACAAAACAAAAAAAAAAAGAGAGAAACTTCTGTAAAGCTTATTTACAGAGCTTTAAACATCTATATAATTTGGATTTGGAGCTAGAGAGTCATCTTTGTATTACTCCAAGGTGAAACAGAGTCGGAAAGTGTGGCATTGGACAAGCACAGCAGGTCAGGCAGCATCCAAGGAGCAGGATAGGCGATGTTTTGGACATAAACCCTCCATCAGGAAGGTGCAATAGGGTTAGGGTTAGACAGTGCCACACGTTTTGACTCTGATTCTCCAGCATCTGCCGTCCTCACTTTCTCCTAGATGCTCAGTATTTTCAAGGTTGAGATCCATGGATTTTTGGGAATGAATGGAATCAAGGGATATGAGGATATTGAGAGGTGGTGAAAATCAGGTAGATCAGCTCATGACAATTGACAGAGCAGGCTTGAAGGGCCAAGTGATCTTTTTTAAATACTATTCCTTGTGTTCGACTTACCCGTTTCCTGTGTCAGTTTATTGAACTTGCTTTCTACAAAGGATGACATCTCATAGAAAACCTGGTTTTGTGCAGCATCTTCAAATCCATTGAAGTGGACACTCTTGCAGAAGATGACAAGGTCGGAGAGTTCTTTAGCCAACTTTATCTTCCCACTCTGGAAGAAAGAGACATTTAGCCACAACACAGTTACAGGTGTAGGGGTTCTTAGACACAGTTTCATTGACATACTCTGAGCTTGGCAAGATGGACAAATGCTGTCTTGGCTGATGTCAAATCAGAAAGAAAAGTAACAGCCTTAATCCCATCACAGTTAACAAGACTGCATGGAATGCTCTAACATCCCAAGATATCCAAGGTGCATTTTTCCTAAGCTTAGATGTACAGCATAAACTTTCAAAGGGAATTGGATACATTCGTGAAAAGGGAAAAGGTACAGGAATGTGGACAATGAGTGGTGGGTGGATGACTGGGTGGAATAGCACTTAATAAACTAGCACAGGCTTGAAGGGCCAAATGGCCAATCCAAAGATGTGCAGGTCAGGTGAATTGGTCATGCTAAAATTGCCTGTAATGTTAGGTGCATTAGTCAGGGGTAAATATATGATAGGGGAATGAGTCTGGTGGGTTACTCCTTGGAGGGTTGGTGTGGACTTGTTGGGCCAAAAAGGGCCTGTTTTCATACTGTAGAGAATCTAATCTTTTGTGCCTCATCACGCTATGAGTTTTCACTCAAGAACAAAGTGGTTGAGGAGGAAACACTAAGTCTTGGGTTAAACCTCACGATTATAATGACAAAGACAAGTCAGTTAAAAACTGGCATTGGGCAAGTCATAAGGAATATGCTTTCACCTAGAAATGTTGGTTAATAGCGAAAGCTGGAGATCGCCGAGTAAGCAAAATCTCAAGAGTTTTCAAAGAACAAATTAGTAATGTGATGGGAGGGACATGATGGGTTTCCAGGATAGGACAAACTATTCAGCCTTCTTCCTTGGAACATAAAACTTTCCGTTGTAGCTACCCATTTCGGAAACATGTTTAATTATAGAATAAAGCTTGCTCTAAGTATTCCCATCAAACACTCCCAGGAGAGGTACAGTATGGGTTTAGAAACAGAGCAAAGCTCCTTGTACTTTGATCCAACAATGCACCTCACCTCATCGTGAAAGGATGACATCTTACTCCAGTAACAGCCAGAGGCCAAGTCTTTGCCTCGAGCAGATATTCATGCTACTTTAAATGACACAAGTCCTGAGGTCTATGCAACTGAGTTCTTGTTGCCTCCTCGCTAATTGTTTCCTCTCGCAAGCCTCTAGTAGAATCAATGGAATAAAAATGAGGGAAAATGGGAGAGGCGGAGGGAGAAATGGATCGACTGGTAAGGGCCAAGAGAGGTGGGAGAAAGAGGGGCCAGGGGGTAATGAAGGAGGGTGAAGGACAATGGGGGTGGTGGAAGGGGAAAAAGGAGCAGGGGAGGTGCAAATTTCACCTGCAAGATCACCCACCTTTTTAACTTCCTTTTGCTCGTCTTCACTGTCTTGTTCAGCGGCCTCATCCTCATCAGAAACCTCATCGCCCATGTCGGCATCCTGGGGAGCTTCCAGGCGATTCAGCCTCTTCCCTTTCACCAGGATCTTCCCCTTCAGTTGCTGCATGTCATTCATCAGAAACCAGGAACAATTACTGAATGCGCACGGCTGGCTTACGGTGAATTCACCACCCTCCTCCCAACCATTCCCACCCTGACAATCACCTAATAGCCGTCCAGCCTCGGAGATTCCTCACTCAAGGGGTTAGAGTCTTGAAGAACAGCATTCAGAGGGTGAGCAAAGGTCCAAGGTGCAGTGCCCAGATTGGAACACAGCAATTCAAAAGGTTTATCCAGAGTGAAGGATAACTTCTATCCCCAATCCTTGAGATAGAGATCAAAATCTCATTAGCCTTTTTGATTTTCAGTCCCTGTTCATGGCTTTATAGTGATCTACCTGGACTCTGCACCTCCACTGTTTCTAATGCTTCAACATTTATAAAGTATCCTGTCGCTCTCTTATAGAGTGAGATAACATGTGCAGCAGAATATTGGAATGTTGGGAATAAAGCAACACTACCCATCAAGCTCACTCCACTATTCAACCCTATCATAGCTGATTCAAGGCCTCCACTCCCATCTCTCATCATGTTGTCTCTTACCTGAGGGGAAGGGAAGTTGGTTGGGACTTTGCCGTCAATTGTGTTGGTAAGCAGCATGTCACCGAGGATGCTCTTCATGTGCTGAGCCATGACAACTTGCTGCTCTATGCTGCAGTGATTCTCCAGAGACAGGATGACAGGATAAGGAGACGCCTGGAAAACAAATACCATAGTACACCATTCAGTTGGACAGACATCGAGAGATTACAGTCTTGGTTCAAACATGGACAAGAAAAAGAGCAATATTCCAGAGGGGAGACGACAGTGACAGCGACATCCCTTCGACCAACTGTGGCATCAAGGAGCCCTAACAAAACTGGAGCCAGGAAAGATGTTGTGAAACGTGAAAGGGTTCAGAAAAAATTTACAAGGACGTTGCCAGGGTTGGAGGATTTGAGCTATAGGGAGAGGCTGAACAGGCTGGGGCTGTTTTCCCTGGAGCGTTGGAGGCTGAGGGGTGACCTTATAGAGGTTTATAAAATCATGAGGGGCATTGATAGGGTAAATAGGCAAAGTCTTTTCCCTGGGGTCGGGGAATCCAGAACTAGAGGGCATAGGTTTAGGGTGAGAGGGGAAAGATATAAAAGAAACCTACGGGGCAACTTTTTTTACACAGAGTGTGGTACATGTCATGGGTGGAATGAGCTGCCAGAGGAAGTGGTGGAGACTGGTACAATTGCAACATTTAAGAAGCATTTGGATGGGTATATGAACAGGAAGGGTTTGGAGGGATATGGGCCGGGTGCTGGCAGGTGGGACTAGATTGGGTTGGGATATCTGGTCGGCATGGACAGTTTGGACCGAAGGGTCTGTTTCCGTGCTGTACATCTCTATGACTCAGTAGGTGTCTGACGCAAATCCTCTGCTGGTTGGAGTTTTGATGATTGACAGTCAGTCATCTTAACTCCAGGACATCTCTGCAGGAGTTTCTCAGGGTTAGTGTCCTAGTCCAAACCATCTCATAAGATTAGAAATAGGAATCTTTGCTGATGATTGCACAATGTTCAGCACCATTCAAGACTCCTCAATACTGAAGCAGTCCATGTCCAAATGTAACAAGATTGGACAATATCCAGGCTTGGGCTGACAACTGGCAAGTAACATTCGCACCACACAAATGCCAGGCAATGCCAATTTTTATTGAGACAATCTAACCACTGCCCCTTGACATTGGTGTTACCATCAACATTCTGGGGGTTACCACTGACCAGAAACTCAACTGGACTTGCCATCTAAACATTGACCTGCTCTTGCAGCCAGAGGCTAAGAATACCTCACAATGAATAACTCCCCTCCTGACCTCTCAAAGCCTGTCCACATCTACAAGACACAAGTCAGGAGTGTGATGAAATACTTCCCATTTGCCTGGATGGGTGCAACGCCAACAACACTCAGGAAGCTCGACACCGTCCAGGACAAAGCGGCCCACTTGAATGGAGAACATCAACAAACCTCCACCACCAACGCTCAGTAGCAGCAGTGTGTACTATCCACAAGGTGCACTGCAGAAATTCACCCAAAATCCTCAAACAGCACCTTCAAAACCCATGACCAGCTCTATCTAGAAGGACAAAGGAACCAGTAACCTGCAAGTTCCTCTTCAAGCCACTCACCGTCCTGACTTGGAAATATATCGCTGTTCCAAAATTCTGGAATTCCCTCCCCAAGGGCATTGTGGGTCAACACACAGCAGGTGGAATGCAGCAGTTCAAGAAGACAGCTTCTCAAGGGGGCAACTAGGGTCAGACAATAGACCCTGGCCACATCCCACAAATGAACAATACAAAAGAGATTCTGAACGATGAAGTCTTGAAGGAGATCATTAATTTTAAAAATAACTTAATTACCAAAAGAAACTCAAGATTTTATATTTTAAACAAAATATTTTACCATGCAAGTATTAAACAAAGGAAGCTTAACACTTCTGTTTTGTAAACCCTTACATTTTTCCCCAAAAGTCTCCCCATTCTACTTATCTTTGTGAGTGTGTCACTGGCGAGGCCAGCATTTGTCTATCCCAGAGGGCAATTAAGAGTCAACATTGCTGTGGGTCTGGAGTCACATGTAGGCCAGACAGGTGCGGCTGGCAGTTTCCTTCCCTAAAGGACATTAGTGAACCAGCTGGTTTTGAAATGGTCATTGTTAGACTCTGAATTTCAGATGTTTTTTTGCTTTGTTTTTTAAAAATCCAAAGCATTGGTCGTCCACTAGACTTTCCAGGATCGTCCAGGGTTTCTTCAGTTATCCAGAGACTGAACCAAAACTGTGTAATAGCTGCCAGAATGGCACTTTGACCCCCCCCCCCCCCCCCATTTCCCCACTTTGGCTCTTTGTGCATGAAGCTGTTACAGGTTTTAATGAAAACCCATCCGATCTGTTGGAAATTTCACTTGATCTGGCCTTTATATGACTCCAAACCCACACAATGTGGATGACTCTCAACTATGGCCTAGTAAGCTACTCAGCTGCAAGAATTATTGGCTTTCACCACCCATATTCCAAAAGATTTTTTAAAGAATTCTTTAACAGAGTGTGGCAAGAAGCTGGAACTTGCTGCAACAGGAACTGGTTGATGAAAATAGCTGAGATACTTTCCAAAGGAAATTAGAGGAGTACATGAGAGGAAAGGATTTATATTTATCTCATGCCTTCAATGTAATAAAGACCCATGGAACTTTGCAGCAGCTTTAACAAATATATTTAGAGAAGAAACCATACAAGGACACATTAGGGCTGATAGCCAAAAAGCTTGGCCAAAGAACTATACTTTCAGGAGTGTTTTGAGGAAAGTGAGGATGCGAGGCAGGGAGATTTAGGAAGGGAATTTTGATGCTGGTCTCTAGTAGTTGGAGGCACAACAATTAAAATCAGGGAGGGTCGAGAGGCCAGAATCAGATGTTCAGAGCGAGGGATTAAAGAGGTGGGGAGAGTTGGGCTTGAAAACAAGGATGAGAATTTTAAATTGAGACGGTGCTTGAATAGGAGCCAATCAGTATCTTCTGGGGGAGGGAAGGGAGGAGGATTGGAGGTCTGACACTGATATAAATATGAGAATCTTAGTCATGGAGCAGATTGCACTCAATTTCAGGATGTGGGCATTGCTGGCTCAGCCAATACGCATTGCTCATCCCAAAAGGCAGTTCAGAGTCAACCACATTGCTGTGGGTCTGGAGTCACATGACAGGCTAGACTAGGTACGGATGGCAGTATCCTTCCCTAAAGGACATTAGTGAATCATGGCTTTCCCCACCACTCCAAACAAACAACAATGATTTCACAGTCATCATCAGACTCTTAATTCCAGGTCTTTTTACCCAATTCGAATTTCACCATCTACCAAGACAGGATTGAACCCAGGTCCCCAGAACATTACCTGGATCTCGGGACTAATATAGTCCGATAATAAAACCATTGGGACATTGCCTCCCCCTCAACATTCTGGTGGGAGGTCCTGAAGTTGTGAATGGTGCTACATGAATTCAAGACTTTCTTCCCTTTGCTCCAAACATAAGCTCTTACTGTTGTTGTGCATCTTTATGGTCCCAGTCAATTGCCAGACACAACAGGTTAGATCTAACCTTCAGTGCCACTCAGTTCAATCTCACATACAGGGCTTTGAGTTACAATGAACTGAAGGCTCAAACAAAGTCCTGTGAACACTGGCTTACCTTAAAGGCATATTGCTTAACAGCTTGGATGACGTCCTTGAAGAGGATTTTTGAGGTGAGGGTGTAGCCGTGATAAATGACCGGTTCTCCATCTCGTCCATCCCAGCAGTCCAGTTCCACACAGCGGCAGCCTTTATTTAGGGCACTGCAGGCAAGACAGCATAAACTTAGCTTCCTGTGGCACCACAGTACAGAGAAAGGCAATTCAGCCCATTACATCTGCTCCAGTTCTGTGACAGAGCAGTCCAATATCTTCCTCAACTGGTCTTTTCCCCCCATATCACCAAAATTATTGCCCCCACTACAAGTATTTAAATTCTCTGTTAAGCATGATTATTTCTACTAACTTTTTTTTTAAGAAAAGAAATTAAGCCAGTCTTAAGGTCAGAGATTGATCACAAAACCATCACTGATTGTTGCAAAAACCCAACTGCTTCACTAATGTTCTTTCAGGAAGGAATTCTGCCATCCTTGTCCAGTCCGGCCTACATCTGACTCCAGACCGACTGCAGTGTGCTCAACTCTTAACTGCCCTCAAACCACCCAGCAAGCCGCTTAGTTCAAGGGCAATTAGGGATGGGCAACAAATGCTGATCTTGTCATCAAGGCCCACTTCCCATGAAGTGAATGAAAAAGCTCTCATGCAGCCCATTCCAGATTATCACATCTCACTGTGGAAAAACATAGTTTTTCCCCCCCAATTCCTGCCAGGCTCTTTTATTAATTACATTAAATCAAATCGCAGAGGTTTCTGTCAATGGAAAGTTGCCCCTTATTTATTCCACAAGTGTTCCTCATACCTTTAAACAATTCTATTACCTCCTGTTGAATTTCCCAGCTCGACGGAGATTGGCCCTAATGGTTCCGTGACAGAAGTTTCTCATCTCTGCTAATGTTCTGGTAAATTCCTGCTGCACCCTCTCAGAGTTTAGCGTTCATGTTAGAACAAGGATCCCAGAACTGAACCCAATACTCAACTGGTGAAGCAATGATCAAGCTCAGCACAAATGCCTCACTTTTGTAGAGTGTTCCTGACAAGCGATGAAAGAAATGAGCAGCATAAGATGATAGAACAGATCAGGTCTGTCTCTGTGATTTCAAGCATGCATGTTGGAGATTAGCAGGGAATTAAATTCCCTGGAGGAAGAGTACAAGCACATATGTCCATCAAAAGCATACAAATATACCAATTAAGTGTGGGAGTACATTCAGCCCCTTCTATCTACCACCATTCAACAGAATCATTGCTGATCTGATTATTGCCTCAATTCCAGTTATTCATGCTAACCTTAATACACTCCAACTCAGATGTCAGACACCAGGATACTCAGTGCCACGCTTTCAGACCAAAGAAAACAATAAGGCAAGTGGCTGTAGCATGCTCCTGAATTGCTGGTAACCCCTGAGCTCAATCTTCCTCTCAAACTGCAGGGCAGAATGTTACCTCGCCCCAAAACAATAATGAACTTTGGGCTAAAATAAAAGCCATGTGAAGCTCTATCATAATTGTCAAAGCTTTTTATCTTGCACTTATCAGGACAAATGCAAGAATGCCAAATTTCCAATGTTCACAATTTGTACGACAGGAGAAAAGGATGCTGATCAATTGGACAAGGTGACTCCATGGTGTTCCATGGAGATAGCGCCCTGGAACTGACAAAGAGGAGGAAGGAGTACACGTTTGATTTTGGATAGTCAGTGGACAGTCATACCTCTGCTTTCTCCACCAACCAACACCACACCACCCCACCTTGTTAAATACACATTTGTGCTAGTTTAAGCAGACAGAGCTTTCTGCAGATGTCAGTACCTGATGTAGGCCTCAACGCTGCTGGGTCCTTCAAGCTGATCTTTTGTCAGGTAGGTATTGTGGGAGGACGAAATGAAGTATTGATTGAGTGGCTTAGTCATGTCGTGGTAAACTTTGTTGTGTTCCTGGTTGAAAATATCAGCAGCTGGTGACATCAGGTAGCTCATAAAACCGTCTTTGGTCATGATGGAATCAAACCTTGCTGATTTGACAAAACAAATGAGTCATTGTTAACATCCAAACATATCTCCTATCAGACTTGCAAAAAGTTGGAAAACAGAATTGTCAATCTGCTAGGACTGGCCGGGGGTTTCGAAGGTTAGATCATCAATATCCTGACACTGCCATGGGCAATAACAGGGTGAAAGGAATAATGGGGACAAAAGAAAATGGATTAATCATCTTTCTTTTAACACTTTCTGCTTAATGAACTGAGATGGGAGAAAGAGAATATTTGACTGAAAATGAAATATAATCCAGTAAGATCACAAAAATTGTTTGCACTCTGATTGGCCACAAGCAGGCTAGGAACAGCTGCCTTGGATGGTCAAGGATATGAGGGTGGGGCAGGATGCTTGGCAAGAGGAGTCAGGTGAAGAGCTCTCCAGGAATACATTCTTGCAGAGTCAGCAACTCTACTTCAGAAGTGAGGGGCATCTTAGGGCAGGGGCTTACCTTCCTCATTGAGTTCGTACTTTTGAATGAGCTGTGCTGCGTACTCCTGGTTCACGTTTTCCCTTTGCTCCTTCCGCAGAAAATCAGTCAGCTTGTCCACCGTAAGGAAGCGGTTCTTGTCACAGTAGGCCTCGAAGATGGTAGTGATCTCTTCACGCTCTGTCACCAGCTTGTAAAACTCCTCGATCTCTTTGCCTTGGATTGTGCCATCCATTGATTTATCGCATTTCTGTGGAATTTAAAGGAGACTTCAGTTTGGAGTGAGGGAGGTGAAAGAAAGCAATGATGGGAAAGCATCACACTGGGAAGGCAAAGCCACTGTACTGACTCTTTCAAAGAACAATCCAGTTAGCCCCATTACACTGTTCCAACCTTGTATCGCTCCACTTTTTTCCCTCCTTCAACTATTTATTCACTCCCTTTAGATTACTGGTGAATCTATACCCTATCAGACAGAAAAGTACAAATCCAAACCAGTACTCAGCAGAAATGGTGCCAGCCAAATTAATTTCTACCCCCACTCTGCATCACCAGTCTGAGTTTAAAATGGACAAGGGCGTTGATGAAAAATGTGGAATTGGGGGATGATTGTGATGCACATTGTAGATGAACAGCCAACTGTTTGGGCTCAGGTATGAGGAATGTGATCGCGAGCGATAACGACTAAGCTCACGCACCCCCTCCTCCCCCAAACACTCCTGCACAGAAGGTATGAAGAGTGGCTCTCAATACTGTACCACAAACAGCTCCTTTGCGTACGCATCATCCACCTCAATGTTCATCATGCGCAGAAACTGTTTTACTTCATCCAGCGACATTTTA
Source organism: Chiloscyllium punctatum (assembly GCF_047496795.1). Classification (NCBI taxonomy): domain Eukaryota; kingdom Metazoa; phylum Chordata; class Chondrichthyes; order Orectolobiformes; family Hemiscylliidae; genus Chiloscyllium; species Chiloscyllium punctatum. The sequence goes on along the minus strand of NC_092746.1, from coordinate 121,704,403 downwards.
TTGTCTTTGTTCACGTCAGCCTTTTGAAGATAAATCTGAAACCATCTGAATGGTAATTCAAGGAAGCAAACTTGACCGGTCGAGCTTCAAAGCTCTGCAAACTCTAAGATTTCCCTGACATTTTCTAATCGACTTGTTCAGAGATGTCATGACACAGCTCTGAAGCTGGGGCATGAACTCAGGTCTCCTAGTTCAGAAGTAAGGACACTACCACTGCACGGCAACAGCCCTCAAAAGATGTTCCAACTTTAAATTCAATATTAGCTGCTTTTGACCCCTTATTAATTACAGGTACCTTGCTAGTTTTTTTTTTAAATAATGGCACCATCCTCCATTTAATGCAAGGCCTTTTTAAATGACCTCCTTGGTCATATTGGAGAAAGTGAGGACTGCAAATGCTGGAGATCAGAGCCTGAAGAAGGGCTCATGCCCAAAATGTCGATTCTCCTGCTCCTTGGATGCTGCCTGACCTGCTGCGCTTTTCCAGCAAAACATTTTCAGCTCCTTGGTCATACTGCCAACTTACGAGAGTCAGAGTGATCTACAAATAGTAAAAGGCCCTCCAGCCCATCATGCCTGCACTGATCAAAAAAAAAATGAAGCTAAGGCAGCACGCTGGCTCAAGTAGTTAGCACTGCTACCTCACAGAGCCAGGGTCCCGGGTTCAATTCCAGCTTCGGGCAACTGACTGTGTGGAGTTTGCACATTCTCCCCAGGTCTGCGTGGGTCTCCTCTGGGGGCTCCGGTTTCCTCCCACAGTCCAAAAGGTGTGCAGGTTAGTGGATTGGTCATGCTAAATTGCCCTCAGTGCTCAGGGATGTGTGGGTTAGGTGGATCAGCATATGGAAAATGCAGGGTTACAGGGACAGAGTGGGGAATCTGTGTGGGGTGCTCTTTAGAGGGTCAGTGTGGACTTGTTGGACCAAATGGCCTGTTTCCACACTGCAGGGAATCTATAAACTATCCTAATCCTATTTTCCAGCACTTGCACCATAGTCTTGTATGCCTTGGCATCACAAGTGCACATCGAAGTAATACAAGGGTTTTCTGGCTAGACATGCCTACAGGCAGTGAGTTTCAGATTCCACCCTCTTGAAAATGTTTTTCCTCACAGGTGAGATTTACCAGGATGTGCTGGCACTGGACGGCTTGAATTAGGAGGGGCTGGGACTTTATCCTTGGAGTATCAGATGCTATGGGGTGATCTTATGAAGATTTATAAAAATCATGAGGGGCATTAATAAGATGAATATCAAAGGGATTTTCCCAAGGAGGGGAGTCCAAAGATAGAGGGCACAGGCTTAAAATAAGAGGGTAAAGATTTAAAGAAGGAACCCAAGGGGCAATGTCTTCACAGAGGATAGTGTGCATATGGAATGAGCTGACAGAGGAAATGTTAGAGGCAGGTACAATGACAATGTTTGAAAGATATTTGGATAGGTACATAAATGGGAAAGGTTTTAGAGGGATATGGTTTAGATTGGTGCTGGAAAAGCACATCAGGTCAGGCAGCATCCAAGTAGCAGGAAAATCGATGTTTCGGGCAAAAACCCTTCATCAGGAATCTTTGCCCAGGCTTTTGCCCGAAACGTCGATTTTCCTGCTCCTCGGATGCTGCCTGATCTGCTGTGCTTTTCCAGCACCACTCTAATCTAGACTCTGGTTTCCAGCATCCGCAGTCCTCACTTTTGCCTTAGAGGGATATGGGTCAAGTGTAGGAAAATAGACTTAGCTCAATTTATGATACCCAGTCAGCAAAGACAGGTCAGACTGAAGGGGGTGTTTCTGTGCTGTATGACTCCATCCCTTTTAAATCTCCTGCCCCTTTACTTAAATCTATGCCCCTGCAGTCAATGGGTCCTGCAAAATGAAAGAACATTCTTCCAGCCTATGCCCCTCATACATTTTAAACATCTCAATCATGTCCCCTCTCAGTCTCTTCTGCTCCGAGGGAAGCAACCCCAGTCTCTCCAAGTTCTCTTCATAATAAAGTCTCCAGCCCAGGCAAAATCCTGGTAAATCCCCTCTGTACCCTTCCCATCGCTATCACATACCTCATGGATTCCAGAACTATACACAGTACTCTAGCTAAGTCTTACCAATGGTTTATACAGTTTTAGCACAATCTTCCTAATCTTAAACTCGGTGCTTTGTTTAATAAAGGCAAATGCATCATATGTCATTTTAACCAATTTATCCTCTCGTCCTAATATCTTAAGGGACTGGTATACAGGCACATCAAAAAGGTCCCTGTCATCCTTGCCAACCACTCAATAATACTTTGAAATGCTCCATTAGAACACTAATTTATTAGTACCAGCTCATTAGACTCCTATGAACTGATCATTAGCTGATGATTGCCTAATGGTTCAGCCAATATGCCACGCTGCAGAAAAACCAACATGACAGGATGGTACAGGACAATGCCTAGTGATTTTTTTTTACATCATGGTTCTGAAAGGGTTAATTCATATTGGAGCCAGCAATAAACTCCAACCAGTCTGACTACATCATACAGTCTTAGGTGGAAAATTGCAGAGAATAGGTCTGGAACTTGAAGGAGACAGACAGATCATCCATGTCTCCCAAGTCTTCATAACAATAATCAGACTTATACCCAATTGTTAAGGTAGTTTCCCTACTTCTGTGCCAGGAAGCCAGGATCACGTGGCCCAGAGATGTCACTATATCTCTGAGCAGGTTCATTAAAAATATATATAACTAATTGCTATCATGTAATAAACTGTATTTTGTTCAGACAACAGCTTCAAGGATCTTGATCAGATGGGCCAATGGGCTGAGAAGTGGCAGATGAGTTTAATTCAGATAAATGCGAGGTGCTACATTTTGGGAAAGCAGGCTTTTATTGGTCAGAGCATTGAGTACAGGAGTTGGGAGGTCATGTTGTGGCTGTACAGGACATTGGTTAAGCCACTTTTGGAATATTGCGTGCAATTCTGGTCTCCTTCCTGTCAGAAAAGATGTTGTGAAACTTGAAAGAGTTCAGAAAAGATTTACAAGGATGTTGCCAGGGTTGGATGATTGGAGCTATAGGGAGAGGCTAAACAGGCTGGGGCTGTTTTCCCTGGAGCATCAGAGGCTGAGGGGTGACCTTATAGAGGTTGACAAAATTATGAGGGGCATGGATAGGGTAAATAGACAAAGTCTTTTCACTGGGGTCGGGGAGTCCAGAGCTAGAGGGCATAAGTTTAGGGTGAGTGGGGAAAGATATAAAAGAGACCTAAGGGGCAACTTTTTCACACACGGGGTGGTACGTGTATGGAATGAGCTGCCAGATAAAGTGGAGGCAGATGATACAATTGCAACATTTAAGAGGCATTTGGATGGGTATATGAATAGGAAGGGTTTGGAGGGATATGGGCCAAGTGCTGGCAGGTGGGACTAGATTGGGTTGGGATATCTGGTCGGCATGAACGGGTTGGACCGAAGGGTCTGTTTCCATGCTGTACATCTCTATGACTAATTCATTTAAATTCTGGTCATTGTGCCTCTATCCTGTAAACCAAACAGGCCCTTAGACCCAGCCAAGAAAAGTGAAATGGTAGCAATATTCATGTACTCAAATACCACAATTTTCTCCATCAAATCAAGGTCAGTTTGGAGATGATCACAGGTCAAGTTTGACATTCTTTAGAATAACCAGTGTACAAATGAGAAATCCTTAAAAAAACAAAAGTACACAAATTCTGCTCAGTTGCAGAATTCACATGGTGGTGTAGACAGTAAGTTGGAAGGAGTAGCAGGGGGGGATAAGTGGATACAGTTAACTACTGCTAGTTCAGAGGAGAAACCTCCTGCCTCTGAAGTAAACAATTGTTTCTTTCAATATATTCTCAAAAGCTTTGGAGTACAGTGATAGTTGTTTTGGCAGCCAAATAATCCTAGAACCTTTACTGGAGGTAGCAATCCTGAAGTGCAAAACTGACACCAGACTGCACAAGATGATATTAGCACATTGTTAAAACCAACTTCAAGGAGCAGTGGCAGTGAGGCAGAGACATCTTACAGGTATTGAAGGAGAACTCCAAAGCTCAGTGTAGGCAGCACAAGGTACAGCCACTAATGGGGTGAAGATGGGGTGGAATTGAAAGGTTCCCAACAATTGGTTGGGGCGAGAGGTAGTTAAGGAGATAGGGAGGGCTGTCAAGGGTTGGATGAGATAACGGAGCTCGCGGAGGGCTGTAAAGCCAGAGGGGGCTATAGAAGTCAGGGAGGGCAGAGGTGCGGCTTGGACACAAGAACGCACACAAGGAGACAGCGACAAGTGGACAGAGAGCCATCACAAGTCTGTGAGTACAAGGCTGAGGAGTGGACTGGACTCACTGTGCTTTAAGAAACTTGCAAGACAGTCCACGCACAGCAAAGTATTATAAACAGCAACAGGATTTAAAAGAAAAAACAGATTATCTGGTTACATGTTGCAGATTGAGATAAACTTTAGCTAAACACTGGAAAAATCTCCCCATACTCTTCAGAGGACTGTGTTCTTCAGGGCAGTGGCAAGCTGGGTTTTGGAGTGGGAGTATCACCCTCTGAATCATAGGCTTGTGTTTTATCCACTAAACCGCACAAGCAGGCATCAATGAAGAGTGGCCTTACATTGAACAATACTGCTTCAGGAAGCAGAGGGGTCAGGGCAGGTTCCCGTGCTCCTATTCTTACTGCAAAGCTGTAAGAGTTTGCCTGTCCCCCTCCAGGCAGCTGCCCGATTTCCTCCCTCCAAGCACTTTGACCACACCCACAAGAGTGGTATCATACACCACGACCTCACTGTTTGCTGTTTGAAATAACAAAATGTGGGGAGAAAAGAGAAGGTTCCTTCAGGAGCCGGCACTGAAGCTAGAGCCAATTGTTCTGGGAGCAGGAAATGGCATTATCTGGTCACTGCCTTTGATTATCCAGACCAGATTCCACTTATCTGCAGGTTTGTAAAGATGGTCGAGATACCAGTTACCACGGATTATTTATTTTAAACTTGTTCTAGGGCCATATGGTTAACATGCATCCCCAATCATGGAGGCAAATGAGACATGACCCCATGTGCCTGTGCAGACTGATACAAAAGATCAGGAGCACCACATTGGATGGGTCTGTGTCTCTCTCCATGTCGGTGTCGTAAGATCTGCCCTCCTCCCACATGCGGTCTTCATCCCTCAAATCATTATTATCAGTGTGTTGTTTGTTTGGCTTTTTTGGGGGCAGGTGGGGGCTTGCTTCTTACTTCCTCTAACTACCACCAAGATTGCACTTCAAAAGTAATCCAATGGCTACAACAGGTTGCGAGGATACCTGGAGGTTGAGGAAAGCACATGTAAACGCAAGCCCTCATTCTGCATTCCAAGAGGGTGAGGGGAGGTGGATTCCTATTTTACTTGCTATGCCATAGCACACCTATCTTCACCTGTACCCAAATGCAAGCCTTCAAGTAAACAGACAGTGGGGAAACAGATGGGTCCAACAGATGTGTGAAGCTTCCTGTTGCTGAATAGCCCACTTTCCATTCTATTGCCAAGGTGTCGCACGCAAAATGGTTGGGTGAATTTTCTCTCTCTAAATCATGCATTTTCTGTGAAGACTCACCACTTGTTTAAGCATCTGCTTGGACACAGGCAGAGATTTCAATGAGTGGCATCTGGGAAGAGGAGGGGGGGGACACAAAAATTCATTCTTGGGAGATGGGCTACACTTTCTGGGACACGCTTCCCTGATCACCCTGCAGAAGTTGGTGGCAAGTTATCCGCTTGAACACGTGGCCAACGCTGCATATGTGGACGCACAATCCCCTGAGGGAGGGAATTCCAGAATCTTGACCTAGCGACAGTCGAAGAACAGGGCACTATATTTCCAAGACTGAAGGTTGAATGACTTTACAGGGTGGCTCAGTGGTTAGCAGTGCTGCCTCACAACACCAGGGACCCAGGTTAGATTCCAGCTTGGGCGACAGTCTGTGTGGAGTTTGCACATTCTCCCCATGTCTGGGTGGGTTGCCTCCCACAATCTGAAGATGTGCAGGTTAGCTGAATTGGCCATGCTAAATTGCCCATGTTGTTCAGAGATGCGTAGGTTAGGGATAAACGTAGAGTAAGAGGAGAAAGGAATGGGTTTGCATGGGATACTCTAATCAGTGTGGACTTGTTCAGCCAAAGGGCCTGTTTCCACACTGTAAGGATTCTATGATTCTATGATTTGGACAGGAAACTGTAGGTGGTGTTGCTCCCATGTATTTGCTGTCCTTGTCCTTTTGGATGCTGGAGACCATGAGTTTTGCCAATGCTGTCAGGGAATGCTTGGTGAGTTGCTGTAATGTAGTGCGTCTTGTAAGTGGCACACACTGCTGGAGGAGGGAGCGAACGCATAATGCCAGTGGATAAGGGGGCATTCAAGAAGAATTTTATTTCTTTCCCCACCCCATGTACATTGGATCCCCAGAAAAGGATACTGGTCCAGACGCTCTCTCTTGTTCATCTTTGAGTCTCTTTTCTTGAGCTTGTTGAGGCCGTCAATCCAATGATTGGCTTCCTTCGCGTCACTGGCAACAAGATCCAGGTTCTTCTTCATGCCCTTGAAGACGATGGTGAAACAGCGGGCAGCAGGGATATCCATGGCAAACTTCTGCATGCCCTCAGACTGGTGACCAGGCCGCAACTCCTGAATGTCATCAATCGAGACTGTGGGAGAACAGCAAAAAAACAGCAATCAGGTCAGAGAGGAGGCAGTCTTCAGAGTATCAACAACAGAAAAACCCACATCAATGTGTCCATTGGATCATCAATGTGGAATACTGTGTCCAGTTCTGGTCACCCTATTATAGGAAAGATGTGGATGCTTTGTAGAGGGTTCAGAGGAGGTTTACCAAGATGCTGCCTGGAATAGAGGGCTTATCTTACGAAGAGAGGTTGACTGAGCTCGAACTTTTTTCACTGGGAAAAAAGGAAGAGAGGGGACCTAATGGAGGTGTACAAGATAATGAGAGGCATAGATAGAGTTGATAGCCAGAGACTTTTTCCCAGGGCAGAAATTGTTAATACGAGGGGTCATAGTTTTAAGCTGTGGAAAGTATAGAGGGGATGTCAGAGGGGGGGTCCTTTATGCAGAGAGTTGAGAGAGCATGGAACGCGTTCCCAGCAGTAGTTGTGGAAGCGAGGTAATTGGGGATATTTAAGAGACTGCTGGACATGCATATGGTCCCAGAAATTTGAGGGTTCGTACATTAGGTTTACCTTACATGAGGATCAATGGTCGGCACAACATCGTGGGCTGAAGGGCCTGTTCTGTGCTGTACTGTTCTATGTTCTAATGCACCATGTAACCGCTCACAGCTAAGCTGAAGTGTTCCTAAACTCCGGCCTGATGTCCCAGTTAACCCACCCTGGCTACAGACCTTGTGTAAGAAGATGGGATTAGAAAGGATGCCTTTGAATCAGCATGGACAGGATGGGCCCCTTCTGTGATGTATTATTTCTATGGTTCTATAACCTCGAAGGTCACCCGAAACTCGGCCGCCACGTCATCACCTGCACAAAGTCGTTTTCAACAATTATTTCTATTCCAGCACTGCTTCCCAGCCAAGATATTTATTGATATTAAAAGTTTTCACCAGTGTTTGCAAATCCCTCCTTAGCCTTGGCCCTTGCCATCTGAAATCTGACTCCATAACCCACTGAGATTTTTGCTGTCCTCCAAATCTATCCTTTTGTGTAAAAGTAAATCACTGCATTATTGGTAGAGTCGGTTGCCTGAGCCCTAAGCTCTGGAATTTATCCCCTTAGCCTTCCCACTTCGACTTGGACCAAGATTTTGGTCACTGATCCAAGCTCTCTCTCGGTGGCTCTGTACTAGACTTTATTTTGTAACACCCCTGTGACGCGTCTGGAAGAGCTTGGTTACATTAAAAAGGTGCCATAAAAACACAAGTTTACTGTAGTGCTGGACGTTAGAAACTCTATTGCAATACCATCTCTAAAAGGGGTCCATCACATTTGGGACAGTGGGGTTGGCAATTTGTAGCAAGGACCTCCAGACAAGAGGTTAGACATTCTAAGTTCAATATTTTTGGCCCCAGTGTTTTGGTCAACCACTACCACCACAAACAGAGCAATTGCTGGTGGATTTCCCTATTGTTTGTGAACAGTTCAATAACTATGTTTACCTACAAAGTCAGTGACTGCATCCAGAGGAAATAGGAGCAGCACTGCTGCCACAGTGCCAGGGACCTGGGTTTGATTCCCACCTTGGGGCACTGTCTGTGTGGGTTTCCTCCCAAAGTCCAAGGTTGGTGTGAGTGAGTGGAGTGAGTGGAGTGAGTGGAGTGAGTGGAGTGAGTGGAGTGAGTGGAGTGAGTGGAGTGAGTGGAGTGAGTGGAGTGAGTGGAGTGAGTGGAGTGAGTGGAGTGAACAGAGAGACCAGGCTGACTCCTCCAGCCCGAACTCGTAGGCTGCTCCGAGGATCCAGGTCCACAGCTAGGCCCGGGCACCTGAAGAAGTGGAACAGTCAGTGAAAGGGATGGCCGGCAGACAGGCAGCAGTGGCTGGAAGAGGGCTGGATGGAGAACGGGGAGGTACGGAACCCACGCATCCCAAGGTCCATGGTTCCAGCTTGGATACAGCGGTAATGGTTATGGCAGGAGGTGGAGGCCTGTAACCGAGACCTGGCCAATGTCAAGCAGCGGCTGGAGCAGAAGAGGGGGAACAAGACGACAGATGAAAAATTTGACTGCAATAAAGCTCATTATATTCAGTGTTTCAAGATGGCGCCAGAGTGTTGCATTTTGCATATAACACAAAACAACTTCATTATTTTTGTACGAGACAATAAAAATCTATATAACTCAGTTCACCCAGCTCCCAGAGATAAATAATTGGACAGGGCTCTAATGCAACTCATACTGCAAGTGTTAGAACTCTTTTACATTTTACTTGCCTTAATTACCTTCTGTTAAAATAGTCTTGGGCGATAGTTATGGGAGAAAAGGGTCCTGGTTAAGATACAGGTGGCAGTAAGAGGGCTCAAACAATACTTAAGCAATGCTGAGTGTGTATGTATGTGCACTTGCATGCACAGGTGTATCACCACCTCCCCCTCCCCCAATTGCTGAGAAGCTTGCTATCAGAATGTCACAACTGACATTCAAAAGTTGTGACACAGTTCAAAACAGAAGAAGTGGGAATAATCAGGAAAGCCAGGTTTCCTGACTCAGTTTTCAAAAATAGACAGACACACACACACACACACACACAGAGTCTGATCACAGATTGTGACAAGACCTCTCATTTCAATTGTTTGAGAAGGTTTGTAGCTTTCCAGCTGTTTCACAAACAGTGAGGTGCATGCAAAATCCCTAGCTCCCCAATAACTCATCGCTTTTGGGACAACGGAGAAGTGGGAGCCCCCAAAACGGTGATGCCCATCTGGTTTCAAGACACTACTGAGGTGAACCTTCAGAAAAATCTATGGAGTTTCCAGAACTCAAGGTCTAGGAAGTTAAAATCGCTCAGGACCCATGAGAAATATAAGGAAAGTACTCAAGCAGAGAATTGGGAGGGCAAAAAGGGCCAGATGACGACTTTGGCAAGTAGGGTTAAAAGAGTGGCTCAAGGTATTCTATAGATACATTAAAAACATGAGGTTAACAAGGGAGAAGACAGGAGCACACAAGGATAAAGGAGGGAACTTGTGGTTGGAGGCAGAGAATAAGGGGGCGATCCTAAAATGAGTACTTTGCATTGATATTCATCCAGAAGGATGTGGAGGATAGCAGCATGCTCAGACATTTTGAGATCAAGAAAGAAGTGGTGTTGGATCTCTTGAAGAGCATTAAGGTGGATAGGTCCCCAGGGCCCAATTGTATCTACCCTGGATTATTGACAGAGGCAAGAGAGAAGATTGCTGGGGCCTTGACCAAGATAGTTGTATCCTTGCTAGACACTGGAGGGGTCCAGGAGGACTGGCAAGTAGCTAAAGTTGTTCCTCTGTTCAAGAAGGGAAATAGGGATAAATCCAGGAAACTACAGGCCAGTGAGTCTCTCGGCAATGGGTGGGGAAACTACTGGAAAGAATTCTTAGGGATACTATTTACGTAGGTTTGGAAAAGCAAGGAAGTCAATGCGGGTGTTCCCCAATAGGAAACCCTGGATGAATCTGGACATACAGAACCTGCTAAAAACCAGGCATGAGGCCTTCAGATCAGAAGACCCACTCAAATAGAAGGAATCCAAGTATGACTTTCACAGAGCCATCAAGACAGCCAAGGACCAATACTGATCCAAACTAGAGACCCGGCGACTATGGCAAGGGCTGAATGACATCACAGGTTCTAAAAAGAGACAGTGCAAGATAGCAGACAATGGACACATCCCTCCCAGATCATCTCAACGCCTTCTATGCTCACTTTGAGCAGAATTTCGGCAGAGAGGTAACACCTACTGCGACCATAAGACCATAAGACCATAAGACATAGGAGTGGAAGTAAGGCCATTCGGCCCATCGAGTCCACTCCGCCATTCAATCATGGCTGATGCGCATTTCAGCTCCACTTGCCAGCGTTCTCCCCGTAGCCCTTAATTCCTCTAGACAACAAGAACCTATCAATCTCGGCCTTGAAGACATTTAGCGTCCCGGCTTCCACTGCACTCCGTGGCAATGAATTCCACAGGCCCACCACTCTCTGGCTGAAGAAATGTCTCCGCATTTCCGTTCTGAAATGACCCCCTCTAATTCTAAGGCTGTGTCCACGGGTCCTAGTCTCCTCGCCTAACAGAAACAATTTTCTAGCATCCACCTTTTCAAAGCCATGTATTATTTTGTACGTCTCTATTAGATCTCCCCTTAATCTTCTAAACTCCAACGAATACAATCCCAGTATCCTCAGCCGTTCCTCATATGCTAGACCTGTCATTCCAGGGATCATCCGTGTGAATCTCCGCTGGACACGTTCCAGTGCCAGTATGTCCTTCCTGAGGTGTGGGGACCAAAACTGGACACAGTACTCCAAATGGGGCCTAACCAGAGCTTTATAAAGTCTTAGTAGTACATCTCTGCTTTTATATTCCAACCCTCTTGAGATAAGAGACAACATTGCATTCGCTTTCTTAATCACAGACTCAACCTGCATGTTTACCTTTAGAGAATCCTCGACTAGCACTCCCAGATCCCTTTGTGCTTTGGCTTTATTAAGTTTCTCACCATTTAGAAAGTAGTCCATTCCTATATTCTTTTTGCCAAAGTGCAAGACCTCGCACTTGCTCACGTTAAATTCCATCAGCCATTTCCTGGACCACTCTCCCAACCTGTCTAGATCCTTCTGTAGCCTCCCCACTTCCTCAGTACTACCTGCCTGTCTACCTAACTTTGTATCATCGGCAAACTTCGCTAGAATGCCCCCGGTTCCCTCATCCAAATCATTAATATATAATGCGAACAGCTGTGGCCCCAGCACCGAACCCTGCGGGACACCGCTCGTCACCGGCTGCCATTCTGAAAAAGAACCTTTTATCCCAACTCTCTGCCTTCTGTTAGATAGCCAATCCTCAATCCATCCCAGCAGCTCACCTCGAACACCATGGGCCCTCACCTTGCTCAGCAGTCTCCCGTGTGGCACCTTATCAAAGGCCTTTTGAAAGTCCAGATAGACCACATCCACTGGGTTCCCCTGGTCTAACCTACTTGTTACCTCTTCAAAAAATTCCAACAGGTTTGTCAGGCATGACCTCCCTTTACTAAATCCATGTTGACTTGTTCTAATCAGACTCTGCTCTTCCAAGAATTTAGAAACCTCATCCTTAATGATGGATTCTAGAATTTTACCAACAACCGAGGTTAAGCTGATTGGCCTATAATTTTCCATCTTTTGCCTTGATCCTTTCTTGAACAAGGGGGTTACTACAGCCATCTTCCAATCATCCGGGACCTTTCCTGACTCCAGTGACTCTTGAAAGATCTCAACCAATGCCTCTGCTATTTCCTCAGCAACCTCTCTCAGAACTCTAGGGTGTATCCCATCGGGGCCAGGAGATTTATCAATTTTAAGACTTTTTAACTTTTTTTAGATTACTTACAGTGTGGAAACAGGCCCTTCGGCCCAACAAGTCCACACCGCCCCGCCGAAGCGTAACCCACCCATACCCCTACATCTACCCCTTACCTAACACTACGGGCAATTTAGCATGGCCAATTCACCTAACCTGCACATCTTTGGACTGTGGGAGGAAACCGGAGCACCCGGAGGAAACCCACGCAGACACGGGGAGAATGTGCAAACTCCACACAGTCAGTCGCCTGAGGCAGGAATTGAACCCAGGTCTCTGGCGCTGTGAGGCAGCAGTGCTAACCACTGTGCCACCGTGCCTGCCCTGCCCCGTGACACCCTTTAATTTTTGGGATATTACTCATGTCTTCCACTGTGAAAACTGACGCAAAGTACTTGTTAAGTTCTCCTGCTATTTCCTTATCTCCCATCACTAGGCTCCCTGCATCAGTTTGAAGTGGCCCAATGTCTACTTTTGCCTGTCGTTTGTTTCTTATGTACTGAAAGAAACTTTTACTATTATTTCTAATATTACTGGCTAGCCTACCTTCATATTTGATCCTCTCATTTCTTATTACACTCTTTTTTTATCCTCTGTTTGCTTTTGTATCCTTCCCAATCTTCTGATTTCCCACTGTTCTTAGCCACTTTATAGGATCTCTCTTTTTCTTTAATACATTTCCTGACTTCCTTTGTCAGCCAAGGTTGTCTAATCCCTCCCCGGTTAATCTTTCTTTTCTTGGGAATGAACCTCAGTACAGTGTCCTCAATTATACCTACAAACTCCTGCCATTTTTGCTCTAGTGTCTTCCCGGTTAGCCTCTGCTTCCAGTCTATTTTAGTCAGTTCCTCTCTCATGCCCTCATAATTACCTTTATTCAACTGTAACACCATTACATCAGATTTCGCCTTCTCCCTTTCAAACTCCAGACTGAACTCTACCATATTATGGTCGCTACTTCCTAAGGGTCCCCTTACAAGTCCTAACGAACCTATCCCAACTGTCACTGCATCAGAGATCAGATCAGTTTTCCTCGTGTGAATCCAAGGAAAGCAATGGGATCAGACAGAGTACCAGGCCGTGCACTCAGAGCATGCGCAGATCAACTGGCAGAGATCTTCTCGGACATCTTCAACCTCTCCTTGCAGCAGATGACTATCCCTTCCTGTTTCAAGATGGCCAACATCATCCCTGTGTCGAAGAAGGCTCATGCAGCATGTCTCAATGACTATCTCGCAGTGGCCCTAACTTCGATGGTCATGAAGTGCTTTGAAAGGATGGTCATGGCATTAATCAACTCCTGCCTCCCCACTACTCTTGACCCACTCCAATTTGTCTAACGGACCAACAGATCCACGTCAGATACCATATCACTTTCCCTTCACTCCTCCCTACAGCATCTTGACGCCAAGAATAGCTATGTAAGAATCCTACTCATTGAAGGCTGAACTGTACTCAACACTATTACCCCCTCGAGACTGATGACTAAACTTAGTGATCTCGGACTAAGGTCCACTCTCTGCAACTGGATCCTCAATTTCCTGACCCAGAGGCCACAGTGAATATTGGGGACAATATTTCATCCGCACTAACACTCAACACTGGAGCCCCTCAGAGGTGCGTGCTCAGCCCCCTATTATACTCGCTGTATACCGACGACTGCATCGCCAAATACCAAGATTAATGCCATTTACAAGTTTGCTGATGACACTACCATAGTCAGTCGAATTTCAGATGGTGATGAAACAGACGGGAGGCGGAAGACCTGGAAAAATGGTGCACTGAGAACAACCTAGCTCTCAATGCCGGCAAAACCAAGGAACTCATTATTGACTTTCGGCCCTCCTACACATTAACAGCACAGAGGTGGAACGAACGGACAGTGTCAAGCTCCTGGGAGCGGTCATCCACAACAAGCTTTCTTGGACTCTTCATGTGGACGCACTGGTTACAAAGGCCCAACAACGTCTCTTCTTCCTCAGGCAGCTGAGGAAATTTGGCATGACGGTGAATATCCTTGCCAACTTTTATAGGTGCACCATTGAGAGCATTCGGTCTGGATGTATCACTACCTCGTATGGCAACTGTACTATTCAAGATTGGAGGCAGTTACAGAGAGTGGTGAACACAGCCCAGACAATCACAAAGGCCAACTTCCCATCTGTAGAATCCATCCACCAGGCCCGCTGCCAAGGAAAGGCCGCCAGCGTTCTCAAAGATCCGTCCCACCCTGGCAATGTTTTTCTACAACCTCTACCATCGGGGAGAAGGTACAGAAGCCTGAACACACGCACCAGCCGGTTTCAAAACAGTTTCTACCCGACTGTTGTTAGAATACTGAATGGACTCTCAAACTCTTAACATTCACCTGTACCTGTGTTTTTGTTTTTGCCGCTGTTTATCTATTATTTACTATCTGTTCTATTTAACTCTGTGATCTGCCTGTATTGCTCGCAAGAACAAGCATTTCACTGTGCCTCGGGTACATGGGACAATAAATTCAATCCGATTCAACTCATGGCCTAGTTAGGGAGAGTCAGCATGGCTTTGTGCAGGGCAGTTCATGTCTTACCAATCCAACTGAATTTTGAGGAACTGAAGGAGGTAATCGATGAGGGTAGAGAAGTGGATGTTAACATAGAACATTACAGCAAAGTAATGTTTGCCCTTTGGCCCTGTGTTGCGCTGACCTGCGAAATTAATTTAGTGGGCGGCACGGTGGCACAAATTAGCACTGCTGCCTCACAGCGCCAGAGCCCTGGGTTCAATTCCTGCCTCAGGCGACTAAATGTGTGGAGTTTTCACATTCTCCCAGTGTCTGCGTGGGTTTCCTCCGGGTGCTCCGGTTTCCTCCCACAGTCCAAAAATGTGCAGGTCAGGTGAATTGGCCATGCTAAATTGCCTGTAGTGAGAGTTGAAGGGGTAAATGTAGGGGAATGGGTGTGGATGGGTTGCGCTTCAGCGGGTCGGTGTGGACTTGCTGGGCCGAAGGGCCTGTTTCCACATTGTAAGTAAACTAATCTAATCTGATGCCCATCTAACCTACACTGTTCCATTATTATCCAAATGTATGCCCAATGCCCACTTAAATGCCCTTTAGCATCTTCAAAACCTCAATTAAACCTCCGCTATTCTTTTAAACTGGAGTGTTTGAGCCATTTATGCCCAGTCTCCTCATTTCTGAAATCTGTTTTATGAAATCCTCCTTCTGAACTACCTCCAAAACAACATGCCAAACTGTACACAGCTCTCCATATGTGGTCTTATACAGTTACTTCCATCACCAAATTCACCACGACATCCCTTTCCTGAAATAAAAATATATTGGGGATTCTTGCCGTGACGGAAATTACCCTTGCTGATTTCTCCATCAATCCCACACTACTCCCCTCCTTATACACCAGAACCCCAGCCTGACCAGGATACTGGAGGGGGACTCTACCAATAGCAGGATTTGTTGTCGATCCCTCAGAGCATTTTCAAGTGAGTGCCAATGCAGAATTCAGCATTTTGTGAAAGCTTCCAGAAGAGGGGTCTGGCCAACATTTATCTTTCTGCACACCACGAAACAATTCAGCTGGTCATCACAATTGCTTTTTGGGAGCTTGCTTTGTATAAATGGACTGCTGTATTACCTTCAGTGACTACACTGACGAGGAAGCAAAGATGCTGGAGTAATATCACTCTACCAGTCCAAAGGCCCCAAACTAACCTCTGGGCACCCACATCCAAATCCCACCAAGGCAGCTGGAAGAACATTTAATACATCTGGCATAAAGATTTGCCACTGTTAGTTGAATAACCTTGCCTGGTTCACCAAAGAAGGAAATCTATTGTCTGACGGACTCACAACTCAAACTGCTTTCTACAATGGCAGAAAACCATTAAGTCAAGGATTAAGCGCAAGCAACAAATGCTGATCTTACCAATTACGGCCATATCTCAACAAACAATAAGACATGGCACTGGCTTCTAAGACTTTGATGAAGTTAAGACTGAAAGGCCTCTCCCTGTGTTCTGGGTGCTAGATGATCGAATCTTCAAGCATAGATAGAGGCCATTCAGCCCAATGCTCTGGGCTAGCTCTTCCCCATTAATTGAGCAAATTTATGTAGCCAATAAAATTGCTAAGTGAGCTCAACCTGACTGCAAAAGTGAATAAGAGATGATTAAATAATGTATCAATCACGTCACTCTGCTGGTTGTAGTTTTGACATAGTCCTGTGGGGAGAAATCCCTCCAGTTCAGCCATCCTGTGCCAGGATTGAGATTAGGTTGTGGGGAGGGGGGGGTAAAACCGCTCATATCTTGGGGCCCTGCGACACCCCCTCAAGCCCGTTTGGAGGAGTGTGTGGTTTCATGCAGTGCTGCTGGCAAATGACCAGACTAGTCCCTGAAACACCAGCTGCCTCAGGGCCAGAAGAGTATCTTCTCTCAAGACTTGTCTTGACATATCTGAGCTTCCCCAGCAAGTCAAACATGACTCACCCTTGATCTGTACACTAACCTCCTGCCCACACTGCTTCAGGCTGGTAGATCTCAGCTAAACAGTGGAACATGGGCACATGCTGAACCTCAATCTGTTTATGGGATCTTGCTGTGAAAGGTGACAATAACCAATTAGTTTTTTTTAAAAACAGGTCACCACAGACAATCACTACTTCAGAAGTCCACCCCACTGCTCCCTTTCAGTATGACGTACCGTGTTGGACTAGGGTGGACCAAGTTCGGAGATCGAGGTAAAAACAATGACTGCAGATGCTGGAAACCAGATTCTGGATTAGTGGTGCTGGAAGAGCACAGCAGTTCAGGCAGCATCCAAGTAGCTTCGAAATCGACGTTTCGGGCAAAAGCCCTTCGATTTCGAAGCTACTTGGATGCTGTCTGAACTGCTGTGCTCTTCCAGCACCACTAATCCAAGTTCGAAGATCACACACCAGGTTATAGTCCAACAGGTTTGTTTGGAAGTTCAAGCTTTCGGAGTGCTGTTACTTAAAAGGAGCAGTACTCCAATAGCTCTTACTTCCAAATAAACTTGTTGGACTATAATCTGGTGTTGTGTGATTTTTAACCCTTTCAGTATGGCAGCCACAAAAAACATTTGCTTCTGTTGCAGGGCAGAAACACCCCTCATTTAACTCCATGACTGAAAAATGGCACCTCCCAGTAGTGTCAAACTCCCGCAGTACTGTTGTTGTTTCAGATGGTGTTCTCAGGCCTCTGGAGGGAATCCTGAAGCCACAACCACCTATTTAGAGTTGGGCTGACACACAACTGCAGAGGAGTATTTAAGTCACCGCACTGAGGCTGCTCCATATCCACCAACCTTTCCTGCACAAACTTCGTATATTTTTCCCTCCTAATTTATTAAACCTCAGCCCAAGAGTACTTGCTTCTCTGCGTTAGACTGATTGAATGGAAAATGCCAGAAAGATCATGCCAAGCTCGGCACATTTATTGCACTTCACAATCAAAATGTTTCCCACTTATTTGGGTCCCTGGGAACAGTAAAAGCAACAGAAAAAAGCCTTGGCCAGAGGGAAAGATAAAGCTGACTATTTCCTCTTCTTGACACCTGACCCAGTAACCTAAGGTGATGGAAACGAGCCCAGGAAGCCACATCCACTGAATGTTAGTTGCTACCCACCGTACCTTTGTGACATTCACCAGACTTTGGTTATGGTAGAGTGGGGGATATGCCAGACCATGTGGTTGTATACGGTGTTGGAAAACAACTTTACTGCTGATTGCCCACAGTACCCTCACAGTCTTGAGCTACTGGATGCATTCAAAATCCACCCCATTTAGCATGGTGACAGTGCCACACAACATGAAGGTAAGTATTCCCAATGTGAAGATGGCACTGTGTGGTGGTTACTCTTACTGATACAGTCAAGGATAGATGCAATAGCAGATTAGAGCAGATGAAGTCAAAGTACATTTTTCTCTCACTGGCAGGTGGTGTGGGAACCATCAACCTCATCTAGCAACTATGTCCTTTAGGACCCAACCAGCTTGATCAGAGGTACTGCTGCTGAGCCATTCCTTGTGGTGAGCATAGAAAACCCCCAGCCAGAGGACATCTTTTGCCCTCATCACCCTCAGTCCTTCTCCAAGTGTTGTTCAAAATGGAGGAGTACAGATTTGTCAGCTGAGGGAGGACTATGGGTCATCAGCAGGAGATTTGCTTACTTGCGTTTGACCCTGAGACCATGAGAGCTGATACCGTCCAAAGTCAATATTGACCCCTCTCCCTCTCCCTCTCCCCCCACCTCCTGACTGTGCTGCCACCTCTGCTGGGTCTGTCCTGCTGTTGGGACAGGACGTATCCAGTGATGGTGGTGTCTTGGACATTATCTGTAAAATATGTATGATTCCATTGAGTATAATGCCAGACTGTTGCTTGACCAGTCAGTGAGACAGCTCTCCCCATTTTGGCCCAAACCCAAAGAGGTTACCAAGGAGGACTTCACAGGGTCAAGATGGTAGAGCTTGCCATTGAGATTTCTGGTGACTACGTCATGCCAGCTGGTCCATCCTCTCTTTTTTTGGAGGATTTCTAGGAGATGATACAACAATTGACAATGGTTTCCTGCTCGAGATATTTCCAGATTTGTACGGAATTCAAATTCCACTATCTACCATGGTGCTTTCCAAACCCAGGTTTCAAGAATAGTACCTGCATCACCAGTTCAATGACATCACTTCACCATCGACTCCCCCATCATTAAAGCGCACATATCCTCACTCAACTGGTCCCTCTCACTGTTGGTGAACCCATATCTGGTTTACAGTGCCAAGCTTTGCTTCCTATGTTTAGGAAAAGATGGATTATCACTGGAGACTGTTAAAAAGAGATTCACTAAGTTGTTTCCTCAGAGGAGGGGGTTGGCTTATCAAGAATAGCTAAACAGGTTAGGCCTACATTCTGGGGAGTTTAGAATAATTTGGGGGTGATCTCACTGAACATAAAAAAAAACTCAGGCGTTGACAGAATAGATGTTGAAAAGAGGTTTCTGTTAATGGAAGAATCTCAAACCAGGGGATGTAATTACAAAATAATGGGGCACATTTAAAACTGGGATACAAAGTAAATTCTTCTCCCAGAGGGTACTGAATGTCTCAAATTCTCTACCCAAGGGTTGGAGAGGCTACAAAGTATTTAAAGAGGTGGAGGATAAATTTTTGAAATATCAGGGAATTGAGGGTAATGTAAAGCTGGCATGGAAGGAGTTGAGGCCTGAGATAGATCAGCCATCATCTTGAGGGGCCAAATGGCCTACCCTGATTTTATATGAAACTGTTAAGAGGGGACTCACCAGGTCAATTTCTGCAACAGAGGTAGGAGGAAAGGTTTAGCAAATTGGGCTGTACCAAAATGATTTTTGCTTTTTTGAAAAGTATAAACTTTGAGGGAGCTCAAGGGTAGATGCTGAGAGGATGTATCCCTCAAAAGGAATCTTGATACAGAAGGCATTAGTTTAAAAACAAACATCTCCCATTTAAGAGAGATGGAGGAGCATTTCTTCATTCAGGGGTCAATAGTCTGGAATTCTCTTTCTGGATTTAGGTAGATTTTTGACCTATAATGGAGTAAAGGGTTTATTGGGAGGGGTTGGAGTGGCCATTGGGGAAGATGGCCGCTGACAGGAAGGTGGAGTAGAGGATACAGATCAGCCAGTGAATGCAGAGCAGACTCGAGCAGCAGAATGGCATACTCTTATTTTAAAATCATCTTATTCAAGCTTCTGGACACATTCCAATCGGTTTTTGGTTGGAAATCATCACAAGTCGTTGCTTTCTAACCCCTGCCCTTGGGTGTGTAGATCTGCAACTAGGTGATCAGGTACAGAGTCAACCTGACTACTAGTACATTGGGCCCAACCCACTAACTGAAACTAAACACCAGGTAAATGAGGGAAATGGAGTGCTTCACCACATCTCAACCAAGCAACAATACTGTGGAGTCTGTAATACTAGAACCTGCTGTACTAGGAGGTGTTTTTTTTAAGCTTCAGCAGCCCATGCAGATAGAGTCTGACTCAATTACTTAGCAATACTCTCTCACCCGTACAGTAACTCTTCTTCATGCTTCCCTGTTTTAGAGGAAGCCAAGATGAAGATAAGACTGGCATATGTTGGTTGCCCACTCCTGACATCTGCAGCACAAGTTGGGGCAGCGTTTATTGCCCATCTTTAAGTGCCTTGGAAAAGGAGCTGCTGTCCTGAACATTATGGTCAGTGTGTTCTCAGTGTGTCCAGAGATGTAAAGGAAGGGAATTCTAGGATTTTTGACCCAGTGCCAATAAAGGAACAGGTGATATTGTTCCATGTTACAATGGTGGGCGACTTGGAGGAAAGCTTTCTGGTGTTGGTATTCCCGTACATTTTCTCCATTACTGCTCCAGGTGAGATGGGCTGCGGGCATAGAAGGTGCTGTAAAAGGTAACCTTGGTGAGTTACCACTGAGCATCTTGTAAACGCTACATGCTGCCAGCACTGTGTAACTATTACAGCACAAAAGAAAGCCTTTAGGCCCATCATGTCTGCACTCATTTTATAACCTACCTTTCCACCCCACCCCCCATATAGCTGCACACCATTTGTATCCAAATAATTATCCAATGCCCTATAGGATCCTCAGTTGAACCTTCATCCACCACACTTCCAGGCAGTACATTCCATTCCCTCACGACGCAAAAAACTTCTTTTTCACATCACACTTGCTTTGTTTGCACATCACTTTAAAATCTATAACCTCTCATGTTTTCTTCTACGAAAGGGATCAACTTCTCCCTATCTCCTCTCTCCAGCCTGCTCACGATGTTGAAAACCTCAAATCTCCTCTCAGCCTTGTCCTCTGTAAACAGGAGAACAGTGCCAATGTCTTCAGTTATGATTGAAGTTGCTCATCTCTGGGACTACTTAAAAATCATTTCTACATTGTCTCCAATACACTCCCATCTTTCCTATTAATGTGGCATCCTGAACTGCACACAGTCGAGACTTACTAAAATTAGGTGTGAGGAAGTGGAAAACATCACTTTCAGTTGAGCCTTATTGCTAAATGAATTGCAAAGATGCAAAAAGGGGAACTAATAGCCATGACAAGGCATGTTTTCGCTAAGTCAGCTGTGGGGTAGAATGTGTAAAGGAAAGGAAGGAGGAAAGTGTTTGCTGCTAAAAATTTACTTGGGGAAAATTTAGCTGACAATAATCCTGGAACAGCACCCATATACCATTCTGACTTAGACAAGATTGAAAGAAATAGAAGAAGCTATTTGCTCCCTTGACTCGGTTCCAACCATCACCTAAATCACAGCGCGTTTTTTGCACTTGTTCACGGTATATGGGCATCAAGGGCTGAATCAGCATTGATTACCAAAGGTTCACATGGCAGTTAAGAGTCGAATACATTAGAGTCTGAAGTCACACCTAGATCAGTTAAGACAAGTACAGCAGATTCCCTTCCCTAAAAAGGGTCATTACTGAACCAGATGAGTTTTTACGAACATCGTTACATAGGCTGGCTTTTTATTAACTTCAAAATTTCTCCCACTTGATGGGGATCAACCCATATTCCCAAAGCATTAGTCTTCAGTTTTATGCTATCACCTCTACCATCAAAGCTGGGCACTTTCCTACAACATCTCTAATAAGGAAGTTAGCATTAAGGCACTTTACCTGAATGCTCGTAGCATTCATAACAAAGCCGATGAATTAATGGCACAGATAATAGTGAATGATTATGATGTAGTAGGCATCACAGAGACTTGGTTACAGGGGGGTCAGGACTGGCAGTTAAACCTCCATGGTTTTTCGACTTATCGAAAAGACAGAGAGGTGGGCAGAGGGGGTGGAGTTGCCTTGTTAGTTAAGAACAAAATTAAATCTATGGTATTGAATGACATAGCGTCGGATGATGTGGAGTCTGTGTGGGTGGAATTGAGGAACCACAAAGGCAAAAAAACCATAATTGGAGTTGTGTACAGACCTCCTAACAGTGGTCAGGACCAGGGACGCAACATGTACCGGGAAATAGAGAAGGCATGTCAGAAAGGCAAGGTTACATTGATCATGGGTGACTTCAATATGCAGGTGGACTGGGTAAATAATGTTGCTAGTGGATCTAAAGAAAGGGAATTCATGGAATGCTTACAGGATGGCTTTTTGGAACAGCTAGTCATGGAGCCCACAAGAGAGCAGGCTATTCTGGACCTAGTGCTTTGCAATGAACCAGACTCTATAAAAGATCTTAAAGTAAGGGAACCCTTAGGAAGTAGCGACCATAATATGGTAGAGTTCAGTCTGGAGTTTGAAAGGGAGAAGGCGAAATCTGATGTAATGGTGTTACAGTTGAATAAAGGTAATTATGAGGGCATGAGAGAGGAACTGACTAAAATAGACTGGAAGCAGAGGCTAACCGGGAAGACACTAGAGCAAAAATGGCAGGAGTTTGTAGGTATAATTGAGGACACTGTACAGAGGTTCATTCCCAAGAAAAGAAAGATTAACCGGGGAGGGATTAGACAACCTTGGCTGACAAAGGAAGTCAGGAAATGTATTAAAGAAAAAGAGAGATCCTATAAAGTGGCTAAGAACAGTGGGAAATCAGAAGATTGGGAAGGATACAAAAGCCAACAGAGGATAACAAAGAGTGTAATAAGAAATGAGAGGATCAAATATGAAGGTAGGCTAGCCAGTAATATTAGAAATAATAGTAAAAGTTTCTTTCAGTACATAAGAAACAAACGACAGGCAAAAGTAGACATTGGGCCACTTCAAACTGATGCAGGGAGCCTAGTGATGGGAGATAAGGAAATAGCAGGAGAACTTAACAAGTACTTTGCGTCAGTTTTCACAGTGGAAGACAGGAGTAATATCCCAAAAATTAAAGGGTGTCACGGGGCTGAGTTGAGTATGGTTGCCATTACGAAAGAGATAGTGCTAGAAAAGTTAAAAAGTCTTAAAATTGATAAATCTCCTGGCCCCGATGGGATACACCCTAGAGTTCTGAGAGAGGTTGCTGAGGAAATAGCAGAGGCATTGGTTGAGATCTTTCAAGAGTCACTGGAGTCAGGAAAGGTCCCGGACGATTGGAAGATGGCTGTCGTAACCCCCTTGTTCAAGAAAGGATCAAGGCAAAAGATGGAAAATTATAGGCCAATCAGCTTAACCTCGGTTGTTGGTAAAATTCTAGAATCCATCATTAAGGATGAGGTTTCTAAATTCTTGGAAGAGCAGAGTCTGATTAGAACAAGTCAACATGGATTTAGTAAAGGGAGGTCATGCCTGACAAACCTGTTGGAATTTTTTGAAGAGGTAACAAGTAGGTTAGACCAGGGGAACCCAGTGGATGTGGTCTATCTGGACTTTCAAAAGGCCTTTGATAAGGTGCCACACGGGAGACTGCTGAGCAAGGTGAGGGCCCATGGTGTTCGAGGTGAGCTGCTGGGATGGATTGAGGATTGGCTATCTAACAGAAGGCAGAGAGTTGGGATAAAAGGTTCTTTTTCAGAATGGCAGCCGGTGACGAGCGGTGTCCCGCAGGGTTCGGTGCTGGGGCCACAGCTGTTCGCATTATATATTAATGATTTGGATGAGGGAACCGGGGGCATTCTAGCGAAGTTTGCCGATGATACAAAGTTAGGTAGACAGGCAGGTAGTACTGAGGAAGTGGGGAGGCTACAGAAGGATCTAGACAGGTTGGGAGAGTGGTCCAGGAAATGGCTGATGGAATTTAACGTGAGCAAGTGCGAGGTCTTGCACTTTGGCAAAAAGAATATAGGAATGGACTACTTTCTAAATGGTGAGAAACTTAATAAAGCCAAAGCACAAAGGGATCTGGGAGTGCTAGTCGAGGATTCTCTAAAGGTAAACATGCAGGTTGAGTCTGTGATTAAGAAAGCGAATGCAATGTTGTCTCTTATCTCAAGAGGGTTGGAATATAAAAGCAGAGATGTACTACTAAGACTTTATAAAGCTCTGGTTAGGCCCCATTTGGAGTACTGTGTCCAGTTTTGGTCCCCACACCTCAGGAAGGACATACTGGCACTGGAACGTGTCCAGCGGAGATTCACACGGATGATCCCTGGAATGACAGGTCTAGCATATGAGGAACGGCTGAGGATACTGGGATTGTATTCGTTGGAGTTTAGAAGATTAAGGGGAGATCTAATAGAGACGTACAAAATAATACATGGCTTTGAAAAGGTGGATGCTAGAAAATTGTTTCTGTTAGGCGAGGAGACTAGGACCCGTGGACACAGCCTTAGAATTAGAGGGGGTCATTTCAGAACGGAAATGCGGAGACATTTCTTCAGCCAGAGAGTGGTGGGCCTGTGGAATTCATTGCCACGGAGTGCAGTGGAAGCCGGGACGCTAAATGTCTTCAAGGCCGAGATTGATAGGTTCTTGTTGTCTAGAGGAATTAAGGGCTACGGGGAGAATGCTGGCAAGTGGAGCTGAAATGCGCATCAGCCATGATTGAATGGCGGAGTGGACTCGATGGGCCGAATGGCCTCACTTCCACTCCTATGTCTTATGGTCTTATGGTCTACACCCACCCCAGGTGTCTCAACTCCCTTATTAATGAGATGTGGCTGTCACTGGCTGGTCCAGCATTTATTGCCCACTATCCTGAAGAAGGCGATGGTGAGCTGACGTTTTGAACCATTGCAGTACTTGGGACATAATGCTCGAGTCAAGCTGGAGTGTTGTGAGAGCTGCATCCACCCAGGCAAGTGGGGAATATTTTATCATACTTCTGAGTTGTCTCTTGTAGATGGTGGACAGGCTTTAGGAAGTCAGGAGGGGAGTTTCTTGCTGCAGGATTCCTAGTCTCTGATCTAGTCTTTAGCCACAGGATGTGCATAGTTCATCAAGTTTAATTTCTGGTCAATTATAACTCCTAGGATATTAATGGTGGTAATTCAATAATGGTAACACCATTAAAAAAGACAATGATTATAGATTCTATGTTCTTAAGATGGGCGTTGCCTCACACTTGCATTACATGAATCTCACTTGCCACCTTCAGCCCACATCTGGATATTATCCAGATCTTGCTGCCCTTAGACAGCTTCAGACTCTGAGGAATCATTAACAGCACTGCATACCATACAATCAAACATCCCCACTTCTGATGTCACATTGGAAGGAAGGTCATTGATGAAGCAGTTGAAAGAGGGTTGGACCTATGACACAACCTGGAGGAACACCTACAGAGATGCCACAGGGTTCAGATGATTGCACTCCAACAACCACCATATTTCCCCTACACCAGATATGACTCCAACCAGCAGAGTTCTCCTCCCTCCCCTCTTTCCCCCCAAATCCAAATCCACTATCTCCAGTTTTGTCAGGACTCCTTGGTGCCAAGCTCCCTCAAATGCTGCCTTGATGTCAAAAGGAAGTCACACTCAGCTCTGCACCAAGGTTGTAACGAGGTCAGGAACAGAGTGAAACTGGTGGAACCCAAACAGAGTGTCAATAAGCAAATTGTTCCTTTCCAAGTACAGATTGATCATTGTTTCAATATTCCTATTGTCACTTTGTTGATGATAGACTCTATCAATAGGATGGCAATTAGGCAGGTTGGATTATTTAGTTTGATGCACACAAGTTATACATGGACAGTTATCTACATTGCCAGGTAGATGTCAGTGTTTTAGACACATTTGTAGCACAAAAGAAGGCCATTCACTGAAGGTAGCAGAATAGGTAAATAAGGTGGTTAAGGCAGCATACGGTTACTTGTATTCAATGCCTTGACTAATAAAGGAAACAGCAAGGAGATTATGCTGAATGCAGTATTGGTTACCACATTATAAAAAGGATAAAGAGGATGCTGCCTGGTTTGGAGGGTCTGAACTATGAGCAAAGATTGAATTCACTGGTGTTAATTGGAGCAGAGCAGGCTGGAAGGTGACTTGATAGAGGTGTACAAGATTGAGCAGCATAGATGGACTCGACAGGGAGGCACTTCTTCCATTTGTACAGGGGCCAATAACCAGGAGCTACAGAGAAAGAGGCTGAGAAGTCCTTTCTCCCCGCCGCCCCCCCCCACCTTCCCCAGTCAGAAGGTGGTGGGAGTCTTCAATTCACTGCTTGGAAAAGGTGGTTGTCAGGAATTCTTTCCATTTACGCAGTATTTTATATACTCTCGTGTTGCCATATAGTCTCCTGGGTTATGGAAAATGGGATTAGTGCAGTCAGATCTTTGTTAACTTGTGTGGAAGAGATGGGTCCTCCTTTTTGCTTTCACTGCTTCAGGGAAAATAGCCCCAGTCTCAAGAGTTAAAATACTTCATTCTTTGAGGGAAGTTCTCGCTATTTCTCAAGGGCTAACCTTTACGATTTGTGGGTCTTCATTTCCAGCCCAGTGTGGTGCTACTTGTGGATTTTGGGAAGGAGATAGGAGTGAGTTGTGCAGGGTTGAGTGTCTGTTGGCTTGAAGGTAGTGGGTGGGTGGGTGGGTGGGTGGGGGGGTGGTAAGTGACCTCTGATCCCACAGCACATTCCCCTCCAACTGTTAAAAGGTGTAACACCTGCTCCTTTACTTCCTTTCTCTTCAGTATCCAAGGACCCAAACATACCTCACAATGTGGTCTCATCTGCATTGGGGAAACAAAACAGAATGGGTGACTGCTTTGCAGAACACCTACGTTTGGTCTGGTAAAAAAAGACAGAACTTCCAGTTGCCGGTCAAGTCAACACCACTCTGTTCCCTGGCCAGCTGCAGTGCTCCAGAGAAACTCAGTGCAAGCTGGAAGAACAGCACCCCATTTTCCACTTAGGAATTCTTCTGGACTCATTCTCTAATTCAACAATTTTCAGACTTGAACTCTCATATCCTTAACCCCAACTACTACATACCAGGCCTTATCACATGGTCTGCTATAATACACCACCCACTTGTTAGCCACTGCCAGTCCCCATTAAAGGTTTTCATCCTCCTTGCCTGATCACTGTTCACTCTTACTTGTCCAACTGTCCTTTTCTCTTTTTGAACTCTATCCGCCACCTATCATTTACTCCTTATCCCCTCCCCCCACCGTATCTTCTCCATAAAAACTGATATTTTCCTCACTGCCATCCGTTCTGAGGAAGGGTCACTGGACTCAAAACATGAACTTTGCTTTCTCTCCACAGCTACTGCCAGACCTGCTGAACTTTTTCACCAATTTTTATTTTCATTTCTGATTTCCAGCATCTGCAGTTCTTTCAGTTTCTTATTTCAAATAATTCAGCGTTTTCTCAATAATCATCATCAACTCCACATGAAAACTGAAAGGTAAAATAAGGAAACTTAGATTTCCCAGACGGTTTTCAAAAAGAAACTGCAGAAGTTAGCAAAAATAACAAATGCACACTAGACAGCTGTTGACAAGTTTTAAATCTCCTGCTTCTTTTGGTAGCCTCCCTCCTTCTCCCATTTTGTAGCCACTCCATTCTCCCACCTACCAGTCAACCGTTCTCCTCTAGTAAATTGTCTGCTGCAACCTCCCCCTTCAGTCCACAACAGTGGCCACCGAAGAGAAGCAGCACCTTATAAAAGCATGTAGGGGAGACGTTTTTCCTGATTTGTCACCCCCGTGATTAACCTCTCAGGGGGAGATTGCCCACCACATCCATATATTTTGAAAGCTTCCCAGTATTCTCTCTCTATCCCACTTCTGGAAGCCCCCCACACCCAGCTGGCTTAAAACGTGAAACCTAATAAGGCGAGAGGAACTGTGGAACACGAGACAATATACAAAATCTCAAATGGATTTATGCAATGATGCAGCTCAATGCTGATCCTCTTGAACGATCTGATCAGAGGGTTGAAGAGTGATTTAAGGAGAGTTGTAAATCCCAAGTTTATCAAAGGCAGCTTTGTTATATTAAAAAGGAGTGCCTTGTAATTGCCAGTCATAATCGACTGTCTTTTGGTGTTTATTTAATTACTCAGCCTCATCACCATTTGCCACTCCTGCTGCCCATGTGTGGGCTTATCACCACATTCCTAAGGCACAGAATCATCATCTCTATCACTCCCCCAAGGCACAGAATCATCATCTCTATCACTCCCCCCGCCCCCCTCTCCAGTGTTTTGGGCAAAATGGTGACACAAAGGTCAATGAGCCATCCAAACTGCAGGGTGCTCACATGGTCCTGGCCCCATCACATTCTGAAGTTCCCCACTGGCTGTGCCCTGGGTGAAGCACAGAAGCCCATTTTATTGGAGCCAGGCTGGAGCAGTGTGGATATGGAGAGGTTTTGTGTGTGTGTGTACAGTTCCTGTGCAGGAAGCTCTGATGGGAGAGAGATGGTCACCATTTCAACAACGTGTACCTATACAAAGGTAACAAAATATCCTAGAACATCCCACATGACTGTTATAAAACAAAATTAAAAATATCCACTGATGGCAGAGTTTTGATGTTTCCAGTTCCCTCCCCTCTGGCTTTTAACAGCTTTGTGAAGGAAGACAGACAAATTTTCATAACCTTCTTTGGGAACAGAAGACAAAAAAGATGTTTCACTCCTAAACATCTGAGTTTTAATTTTAAAAGGTATACAGGTCATTCTGTTATAGCATGTGTTTTGTTAACACAAATGCGTCATAACACTATTGACAAATTGGGAATACTGTCTCTAAAGTATGAAAGTTTTAAAGCTTGTAGTGGTTATGACACGATTCCAGCTCCATTAGATTAAATGGTGCTATTTCACAAATTTGCTTATAATACGGGATTGCATGAGAACAGAATTACCAGATTATAGAAGAACTGATTCAGATTGTTCCAGATTTCCATGCCTCTATGAATGTTACACATTAATTTTTTTCAAAAAGTGATTTCCCCTTTACTGACCTGTAGTCAAATAGCTGTCAACTCTTCTATCAAATAGGAAAGAAATTAAAAGTAAAAAAGGTTTGATGTTAAAGTTTTAAGGTTAGACTCACAGATTTGGGTCCTGGCTGACTTCAGGAGTTTTTGCGAGTCGTACCACACTGTTCGACAGTCCTCGAGCAGCTTGTAAAAACGGGGCTTCATCCAGGTGCTGGATTTGATCTTCTGTAGGTTGCTGCCCTTCAGCATGGCATTCAGGTCATCGTCGTTGATGAAGCCTTGTGATGTAAAAGAAAAAAAAAATCAACGTCAAAAAGCCAATGAGGGAAGTTGGGGCGGGGTGCTTTAAGACGGAAGACAGATGAGAGCAGTGCAATAGCAGGAGTATTAGGGCTTTCAGCCCCTCAAGCCTGATTGCCTTTCAGTAATATTATGGTTGATCTGATTCCTGCTTTAATCTCCACTTTCCTGTCTAACCGCCTGCAATAGCTGTTCATTCTCTTGCCAAAAACTTAGCTCCTCCTTAAAAGATTAGATGGCAGATCACTGATCATGAAGGAATGTCAATATTTCCACAGTCAGATGGTGCGTGTGCTAGAGGGGAGTATGCAAGCAGTGGTATTCCCATGTATCTGCACTTGTCTTTCTAGATAAAAGAGTCACTGGTTTGGGACTTTAGGGAGTGCCCTACAAAGTACTCTTGGTGCATTGCTTTAGTTTATCTTGCAGACAGTGCACGTTACAGCCCCAGTCTACCATTGGAAGAGAAAAGAATGAATTTGTCATCATATGGTTGGAATGCCAAACAAGTAATCTGTCACTTCCTTATGAAGGGCTTTTGCCTAAAATGTCGATTTTCCTGCTCCTCGGATGCTGCCTGACCTGCTGTGCTTTTCCAGCACCACTCTCATCTTGGCTCTAATCGCCAGCATCTGCAGTACCCACTTCTGCCAACCAACTGAGCTGCTTCACTCAGGATGGTTTTTGAACTTAGGAGTGCTGCTGGAGTTACAGCCACCAGTCAAGTGGAAATCAGGCAGGAGAGAAAGACACATTGAGAGTGAAGCATAACAGGTAAAGTACTGCAGCAGAGGCAAAATGATTTGAAAATCAATTCATTGCTGGGGGACTTTTACACAAAGGGTAGTCATAAATCTAAAACCTTAGTATTTAAGGTTTGTGCCTGATCGGGATATTCTGGAAAATGGAAGATGACTTCCAGAAGGAGAGAAGACTATGACTGAGTGAAGATTTCTTGTTCCTATTTAATCTCTAGTTGAATAGACACAGCAAATCTTGCACTGTACAGTTAAACCTAAATTTACAGCATCAAAACCAAGACCAAAACAAAAGTCAAAAAGTGCAGTTTATTTTAGGAGTATTTCAGAAGTGAGCCCACCACAACCTTCGTGACTGGACAATTAAAAATGGGCAATTAATGTTGCCTAGTCTGTGAGCAAATTTTTAAAAAAGTGTAGCATTAGAAAATACGTGTCCCTTGGCGGTATGTTTAGTAAAATCACAAGTGCCTTACACTCCAGACACACTATATCTTATAGTAGCATAGTCAAATCTTAACTTGTGATCATTTTATACTCTTCATCTCAAACAAGTCAATGGAACACACTATTTCAGCAAAAGCAAGTACAAACATTCACTGGGACACTAACAAGAGTAACTTGCACTTAGTGGCTTAACACTTTAGCATCTGAGTCATTCGCTGGGAATCTGTTCAGCAAGAGATTGACATTCAGTCATGTAAGCAAAAAATGATTAGTGACAGAGGAGCAGAAAGAGGTGAAATAGAAAAATATCAGGAGGACCTAGAATAAACTACGAACAGCTTCCTTCTATCGTTCAGAATGTGAAGATTCTCATCTTGCACTCATCAGGACAAATACTACAATGCTACATTCCAAAGAATCACAACAAGTTGTACAACTGGAAAAAAGGCAGTGATTGGATGGAAAGTCAACTGATTACTTGAGCCATGGAGACAGTAACAGGAATCTAGCAGCTGGTCAAAGTCCCAGCTAACTAAAAAAAATGCAAGAATTGAACATGCTCCTTTTTCATGCAGGGGACAGGTCCCTGCGTAAGAGCATAGCCCATTTAAGTGTCAACAGGCCACAGATTGACTGATCAAATCAAATGAGATGTTCCTTCTTTTTCTTGTAACTCGGCAGATTACAGACCAGTCCATGCTTGCAAAACCCAAAGCATCTGTCAGACGTGATTCTGTGATAAGTTTGTTCAGTACATGCTGCCTACTGTGCGCTAATGGATACACTAACAACAGATGGGAGATCAGTCACGTTCAAACTGGTTCATTTACACTCGCACTGGAAATAATAATATGTTCAATTCTTGCACTTTGAACATTCTGGAAGCTTGGGCAGCCTCTAGTTTCACATGGCAACAACTTGGCTCTTCAGAGCTGTGCAAATTTGCCAAATCAGCACCTTTTGTCCTGTCATATAAAAGGTTGTGATAGTTTGAAATTTGGCACTCCTGCATTTCCCCTGAAGTACACAAGATGGAATGAGTTGAGTGTGTGGTGTTAGAAAAGCACAGCAGGTCAGGCAGGATCCAAGGAGCAGGAAAATCGACATTTCTCATCAGGAATTCCTGATTAAGGGCGTTTGCTTGAAATGTCGATTCTCCTGCTCCTCTGATGCTGCCTGACCTGCTGTGTTTTTTCAGCACCACACAACTCTGATCTTCAGCATCTGCAGTCCTCACTTTCACCTACAAAAGATGAAAAGATTCAGCAACATGTTTGTCGTGTTGACTATTGCTGGAGATTTAGCATATGCAGGCAATGGACAAACTCCTTGCCATCCAAACACTTGTTTGAATTTGTCCACCTTCATGCCAGTAATAAAGTGTCTGCGGTTGCACATCTAATTCTGTATAAAACTTCCCGATAGATGTGCTCGCACTTATAACAATGTATTAAAAATACAATCTTCACATACCAACTGTGCCTGCAGTTATTCTCTCTTACAAACACAGATCTATTTACATAATCAGGATTAACATGGCTTCGGTTTACCTTGATCTTTCCTGTTGCTCTCTGACATTGAATTCCAATCTTCGTTCTCCTTTACCAGATCAATTGGTTTTGTTTTCCAATTTCTCAATTTTGAACTTCCAGCACTGGTCTTCATTTTCCCTGCCCTGGTCATCTGTCTCCTGCCCCCTGGCTCTCCTCTTCGACTCCTCACATCTCGTCTCCTGTCATTTGATTTCTCATGGCTATTCCTCACAGCCCCACTCCCAATACTGGGTTCCTTTCTTCCATTCTTCAAAACCCAACTTCCATCTTTCACATTCTGCTCTCTGTCTTGTGTATCTTGCCTCCCACTTCTCAGAACACATTGTTCATCTCCAAAATCTTGACTCCCAATCCCTGACCCCACGCACTCAATACCAGGATCCACACACTCAACTCTGGGATCCAGACAGTCAACTCCTGTCCCTAGACTCCCAGTTCCTGGCTCCCCACCTACTAGCTCTAGCTCCCTACACATGGTCTCTGGGGCTGGAGCCCCAAGATTTGAGCCTGTACCTGGAGTCGCTAGGCCGTGAGCACAAAGCTCTGAGCTCCTACCTACAGAGTCTGGGCCCTCACCCCCAAGCTCAACGTCCTTACCCAGAGCCTCTGGGACTCTAACCCCACGATCTGTACATCTTTCTAGAGTATTTTGGTCCCCAGCCCCAAGCTTTGGGCTCCTAACTACTGTATCTAGGTCCTCATCCACTGAATCCAGGTTCCCAGCTCCAGACCCTAAGCCCTTACCTAATAACACCAGATCTCCAGCCCCAGGCTTTGGGCTCCTGTTTACCGACTCTGAATCCCCAGCCTCCGACTCCAGACTTTCAACTTTTGGCCTCAGACTTTCAACTCCTGATCCCGGGCTCCCAAGTCCATGATCTAAACTCCCATCTCCAAGCTCTAGGTTCACAGGCCTCCAAACCTTCCCACCAACATTGGTCTGCCTTATGCCATCTTTGGACGATGATCCATCAATCTCAACCTCTGCTCCCCCCTTGATGGAAGAGGAGGTCCCGCTTTCTGACTCCGCACTCTCGCTGTCGGACTCTGTTCTGGAGTGGACCCACCAGCCGAGGAGGATAGAGAGTCCACTCACTGCCAGGCTGAGGAGCAGCAACATGAAGATGACGAAGTCCATTGGTCAGATATTTGGCTGCCCATCTGTCCCTAGAGAGAATGGTCACAACGCAAAACTGGTACTCCAGGAAAAGATAAAAATATCACTCACAGGTGGCAGGGGAGGGACAGGAAGCTGGGGTTTGCGCTTCAATCAGGGAACAGTCCAATCCAAAAGCTATTCCTTCAAATATTTGAAAAACACAAAGTAGAATGCATTCGTCATTTTAGTTTCATCATTGATCAAAGAGGCTTTTTTTGCAAGCATCTCTTTCAAAATGATGAAACAGACACAAACCTGAGGCAACACAGAATCCTATCCTAAACTTGCAGTCCAAAACAAACAAGCAGTGAGGAAACTCTACGAGTATTGGGGGCTGTTTGGGATTGAAACAGCCACAGTTGCCAAATGAATCATCAATGGAGGCAGAGCCAAAGGCATATGGTGAACAAATGTAGAAAGGTCTACATAAAAATTGAGAGATAGCATTAGACTAGATTGATTCCCAATGTGAGTAGGTTGCCCTATGAGGCGAGATAGAGTAGAACGGGGCTCTACTTGAGTAGAGGAATGCACATGGCACTGTATTAAAAAAATTGAGAGCTTGGCAGGGCAGATGCTATAGAGGCTGTTTTCCTCAGCTGGAGA
Source organism: Chiloscyllium punctatum (assembly GCF_047496795.1). Taxonomy (NCBI): domain Eukaryota; kingdom Metazoa; phylum Chordata; class Chondrichthyes; order Orectolobiformes; family Hemiscylliidae; genus Chiloscyllium; species Chiloscyllium punctatum. The sequence continues at coordinate 121,670,698 of NC_092746.1, read as the reverse complement.
ATTGGGTGAGGTAGCGAGCAGTTACACCTACAAAATAATGGGTTGGTTAGATTAGATTACTTACAGTGTGGAAACAGGCCCTTCGGCCCAACAAGTCCACATCGACCCGCCGAAGCGCAACCCACCCAGACCCATTCCCCTACATTTACCCCTTCACCTAACACTACGGGAAATTTAGCATGGCCAATTCACCTAACTTGCACATTTTGTTTGGAAAGCCACGCAGACACGGGGAGAAAGTGCAAACTCCACACAGTCGCCTGAAGCGGGAATTGAACCTGGGACTCTGGCGCTGTGAGGCATCAGTGCTAACCACTGTGCCACCGTGCCGCCGCCCACTGTTTGGTGTGAGAAAATTCTTCTCTGGAATTCTCTACCCCCAATGCAACGTGAATGCTTGGTATTCAAAATCGAAATCAACGGAGTTTTGGTCACTCTGGGAATTAAGGAAAGGGTGGATAGGGAAAGAACATAAATATTAATTCGGAACAGAAGTAAACCGCCTAGCTACTAGAGCCTACTGCACTACTCAAAAGGATAATGGCTATTCTGGTTCCTCCATATTGCCACTGACCCCTGCTAACCTGTTATTATTGAGTAGGGTCTAGCAGGGATGCCAGAGGCTGAATGGAATTGGAAACAGATGATCATATGTTAAAGGGTAATTTGGTGAAAACTTGACTGAGTGTATGAGGAACAAATAAGTGGAGTTGGAGTTGGTGCTGTGACAGACTAACCTGAAAAGTACACACATGGACTCTTAACTAATATTTTACCCCCTTGCTTAAATCTACTTCTATCTTAAAAACAAAGTCTGCTCCCACTGCCTCTTGAGGAAGAGTTCCAAAGATGCAGGACTTAAATGGGTGGACCTTATTTTTACAGCGGTGATCACTAGTTCTATATTCTCCGACAAAAGGAAACATCCTCTCCTCGATTTTCGTGGCCCCTCTAGACCTGTATTTCAATTAAGTCGCCTCTCACTCATTTAAATGCTACTGGATAGAAGCCTAGTCTATCCAACCTTTCCTTCTCAGGCAACCCACTTAATCCAATTAGGTTGAATAAAAACTTTCTAATGTATTTTACATTCTTCCTTAAATATGATAATCTATACGGTACACTGCTCCAGATGTAGTCTCACCAATACCCTTGATAGTGGAAGTATAACCTCCCCATTTTACATTCAAATCCCCTCACAATAACCAAAAACATTCTATCAACTTGTCCTGATTTCTTGCTGCATTTGCAGGTTAGCCTTTTCCAATACCTCATCACTTTAGGTACAATGCTTTCTTTTTCCAATATCTCATTTTCACACATTATACTCCAGATGCCACATAACCTCATAACCCATCCCTTTTCAGGGTCCTTTTGCCAAGTTCACAACTTCCTTTTCTACGTATCTTTGTCTCATCAGCAAAACTTGGCAACCATTCCTCTCTCGTTTCATGCAAGTCATTTATATAAATTGTAAAATGTCGAGGCTCCAGCAATGATCAGTGTGTCACACCAAAACATGCTAACTAGAAAACTATGACTCACTTATACTTCTGTCTCATGCAACTCAAGCTCCTATCTATGGCAACGTGTTACGCCCTAAACCATGAGATTTCACTTTCTGCAATGACATTTGATGTGACACTTTATCAAATGCCTTCTAGAAATCCAAGCATATCAAATCAAAATATATGGGAAAATATGATTTTCCCTTTCACAAAACCATGTCAATATAGCCTTATTACCTTGAATGTCTCTGAAGTGCTCTTTTAATAACAGTTTGTGTTTTTAGAATTGTAATATGTTTTTAATAATAGCTTCTAACATTTTCCCTGTGACAGATACTAAGCCAACAGGCCTGCAGTTTCTGTCTCCTGCTTTTTTTGAAGGTAGGAGTTATTCACTATGTTCCAATCAAATGGAATCTTCCAACTCTTGTTCGGAAGAGTCATATCAGACTCTACGTTTATTCAGTTTCTCTTTTCACAGAGGCTGCCAAACCTGCAAAGTTTCTCCAGCATTTTAGGTTTGTTTCAGATTTCCAGCAGTATTTCACTTTTGTGGGGGGGGTGTCTGGAATCACTTGTAGGCCAAACCAGATGACAGCGGCAAATTTCATTCTTAATTTAATATTAACAGTCATCAGATGGATTTGTATGACAATCAATGACAATTTTGTGGGTAGCTTTCAATTCCTGATTTTATTATTTTAAAATTCCACCAGCTGCTGTGGTGGGTGTGGGAATCAGCGACAGGCCCTGGGGGTTTCAGAGCAGTACCAAAGGAGGTGAATAGCTCAGTTGGCTTGATGACTGGTTTACGACGCAGTCTGATGCCAACAGCGCAGATTCAAATCCTCGGCCAGCTGAGGTTACCATCTCAACTTCACCCAAGGCATGGTGGCCTTCAAGTTAAACTCACCACAATTATCTCTCTCTAATAAGAGGGCAGCCCTGTCGTCCTCTGAAACTATGGTGATGTTTAACCTTAATTGCAGCGTTGAGTGATGAGACAGAGAATTTGGTTCTCCTGGCTCATTGAGAGCAGACCACACCCTAGGAAGCTCCACATTAATGAAGTGAGTTCATCACAACGACCAAGTGCGATCCTAGAATGGAAGAGACACTTGCGTTTACCCATGGACATTGGGTAAATGCTCTCATAAAAAGTAGGCAAATTCAAAGTCAAGGATAGTACAGAACTAGAGTGTTCCTGGCTTTGTGATATTAAATTGGCATTGGAAGTGCAGAATTACTGAAGTGCCTGTCTTGTGATAAAGTTATCAAACTGCTTTCTTAAAAAGATAATAAATCTCTCAAATGGCGACGCCCAAAGAGCCAGATTATTTCCCATTGCCATGGGAATGGTGACTGGTTACAAAGTCCAGCGATATTGAAGAATGCCACTGTTTGACCAGGGTGTCAAGCCTGATTTCTAACAAAGGTCAGGTGATCCAGAGAGGCAAGGATTGAGCCTGATGAGCAACTTAGCAGTGGTGACAGGGCTGAAAACAGAACAGACAGGGCTGAGGTGAGGAGAACTTGCTTCCTTCTGGGGGAACTGAGTGCCTTTAAAATTCTCTCAGAGGAATGCAGATGCTCCATCATTGAATTTACAGCAGATACAGAGTATGTTTTGCATCCCAGCGAATCAAGGGATATCGGGAGCAGATGAGAAAGTGGAACTGAAGTAAAAAGATCAGCCATAAATGCCATAGCATACCCAATAGGCAGTGGGGCAAACTCTTATCATTTCTTAGGATGTGACGGGCTTTGAGAGTTGGCAGAGAGGATTTAACAGAATGATTCCAGGGGTGAGGGAATTTATTTGGCATGTTTGTTTGGAAAAATCTGGGACACTCTCCTTGGGACGAAAAGTTTGAAGGTAGATTTGATCCTTTAGCAGCCTGGGCCTTTAGATCTGGGGTCTGGCAGAGCGCGGTTCTGCTTGTAATTTTGGGCAATGGCATGCATCATGGGTGGATACCACGAAAGAGGAAAGGTTAATGTAAGCAAAAAAGAAAGAAAAACACACACACAACTACAGTCATTATTTACTTGGCTAGCATCAACCTAATCTGAGGGGCCAGCCAAGAACAACAAACAGAACTGATAAGGACTCATTGCTGACAGTTTCACTGACACACATACACTTTTGAATTGGTCTCAGTCCCAAACATCGGGATACCAAGGCAAAGAAAGGTACAGAATGGCCAATTCTGTCAGTCAAGGAAACTATCGAGTCCTCCGCCTATCTCAGCTCCTTCCTGAGGAGCACAGTAGTACTCACAACACCAGCCAGGGACCAAGGGCTGTCCACTGCCACACCTACTATTCACCTGTGGCCACCTCAGCCAACAGTTCTCTGCTGAGAGTTGCAAGTCGATGCCTGCAGTGTCAACCCAGCAGAGATTCACTGGAATTTTCCTCTTGGAAAAAGAAAATGTTGCCAGGGAAGTTGAAAATAGCCTAGCTTTCAAGGAGTAAGTGAAAGCATCACATTAAATAAAAAAAAAGAGTAAGCCAATATGACAACTGGCTCCTGGCAGAGGAAAGTATTAGGTGTCCAAATTTCCTATCCACAAATCAAAAATGAAAAACAGGACAGTACGCAAAAGAGGGAGTTGACAATCACCACGTGCTTCCTATTTGGGCTTTGCTGACCTTGCAAGGATTAGAGGGAGGGAGAAGAGCTTGGGTGCACATCAGAAGGTCACCTGTCTCAAACCCAGTCGGTACCTTGCCCCGATGTACACCTGCTGCCACCATCCTCTTTCCCAGTATGGATCTACAAGGCTAATGGGGAAGAAAGCCACTTCCCATTCTAACTGGAAGAGGCTCTTGAATTGAAGATCAAGTATCTTATTGCAATCACAGGTCATGTTGGCAGAATAGACATTATTACAGAGACTGAGGAAGACCTGGACATTGAATATCCAAAGGAGTGAGACCCAAAGTTATTCTGCTTATGTTCATAGTAAGTGGTAATTAGGGTTAATACTGAGGAGTGCCTTTTCATAACACCAAAGAGGTGCTTTATTTTTTTATAAAAGATAAAGGAAAGCAATCACAGCAATGGGGGTGTCAATTCAGCCAACAGCTTATTAGGACTTGTCTTCCCATCTTCCTTTAATCTTGATATCAACAATTTCTTGTTAAAAATTATCACAAGGAACCTTCAGTAGTAAAATACAACAGACAAACCTATTGTCATGTTTAAACCAAAAGTTGAATGCTTGGTCTGCTTTAATTCAAAAGCATTACAAGCTTGAAAAGCTGGTTAAGTTAATCTAAGTTCACTGACCATATGGTGGACATGCCTGGGCATTATAACAGAGGAAAGATTAGCACAAATATTTAGGTTAACCAGATTGAAATTTCAGGACCTTGACATGAACTGCAAGAACCTGAGGTTATGCTCAAACAAATTACAGGCGGCCTCTTCAGGATCGAAAATTAGGAAAGGTAGAAGCTTGGAACTCTCACAACTGGTCATTGACATCGGATAAATAGCCAATTTTAAATTTGAGATTAATAGATCTATGTTGGCCAATAAATATTAGACAATAAATGTAAACAACAAGTCCTTTGTAAAAGCACCTTTGATGTAATTAAACATCCCAAGGTGCCCCACAAGAGGGCAGAATGACACTATGGAGACCAGATGGTGAAGGGGCTAGGCTTTAAAAAGTATCTTTGAAAAGGAGGAAAGCAAGGTAGTGTGTTTTTTACATAAAAAGATTCAGCATAAACATCTCCACTTCATACTCGACATGCCTCAACTGCCAAGGATCAAAAACACACAAACTCCCAGACACAGTTTGCATTGTATCTCTCCAATCTCTGCCAAAACGTATGAACTTACACTTCAGTATTAAGTTTCATAATAGGAACTCCTTTCCATTCTTAATACAAAAACACCACACAAAATCTGAACATTTTTTCAGGCATCCTTTGATAACAGCATATTGTTGCAGAGGCAGGCAATGAGAGAGATGCTGAATTATAGAACCAGCTTTCTCAAGGAAAACACATGCTGATTAAATCATCCACCAGGCCTTCCTTGGGAAAGTGTGCATACCTTGTTCAAAGTTTGAGCTGGCAATGTCATTCTTCTCTTTACTGATGATAGAAGCCAATAAGATTTCAATGACAAGTGAAACAAGGCAGACCGACATAACAGTGGGTATAGCAACATCGCATTGAGCACTACTCAGAAGGTCAACCTCCAGCAGGAAGACAAACCATGCCATGACTCCAGAATTATGGTAAAGTATCTAGAATAATTTACAGCATATTGGATAAAAATTACATACTAAATCTTCCACTCTCTGAATCAGACTAGACATGTAACTAAGCGGTGCATTCATTTTGATCAAATCAAAATATTGGCAGACAAAACAGAAAATTAGACTGCTTTTAAAAAGGGAAAATGTTCAGCCATAGTCAAGGTATAGTCCAATGAATGGGGAATAGAAAGATAAACAAAGCCAAAACTCCTTAGTTTTGGACAGATAGACTAAGAAAGCTGAAGAGGAATGCAGTATTTCTCTAACCAGAGTTTGCCCACTGATACCCACCTGATTCCTGTTTTACCAGGACTCCTTGATGCCACAATCGGTTGAATACAGCTTTGATGTCAAGGGCTGTGACTCTCCCCTGCCCTCTGGAATTCAGCTGTTTTGTCCATGTTTGAACCAAAGCTGTAATGAAGTCAGGAGCTGAGGACCCTGGGGGAGCCCAAACTCTGCCACGAAGTAGGTTGTACTTGATAGCACTGTTAATGGCACCTTCCAACACTTTACTGATGAGAGAGTAGATTGATGGAGTGGTAATTGATCAGGTTGGATTTGTCCTGCTCTATAGGTACAGGACATATCTGGGCAATTTTCCACATTAACAGGTAGATGCCAGGGATGTAATTATACTGGAAGGGTGTGGCTGGCAGAGCAAGTTCTGCAGCACATCTTCAGACTATTGCTGGAATGTTGTCAGGGCCCATAGCCTTTGCAGTATCCAGTACTTCCAACCGTTTCTTGATATCACGTGATGTGAATTGAATTGACTAAAAACTGGTAGCTATGATGCTGGAAATCATTGGAGGACACAGATGGATTATCCACTCAGGCATTTCTGGCTGAAGACTGCTGGGAATGCTTTAGCTCTATCTTTTGCACCAATGTGTTGGGCTCTTCCATCTTTGAGGGGATTTTTGTGGAGCCTTCTCCTCCAGTGAGTTACTGGTTAGATGTTGGTGTGAGATGACTTAGCTCTGTCACTTGTTGCTTCTGCAACATGTGCGAGTAGGCTTGTTTGGTAACTTCACTAGGTTGGCACCTCTTTCAGGAATGCCAGGTGCTGCTTCTGGGAAGCACTCCTGATCTCTCCATTGAACCAGTGTTGATGTCCTGGCTTGAGGGGATGGTTGAGTGGGGGATATGCTATGCCATGAGGCTAACAAACAAAAAGCAGAGCTAAAGTCCTAAGTGAGTATCTTTCTTACTAAAAAGGAGAGGAATTTGGTCAAGTAATAGTGAAAGAGAAGGCAGTTGAGATGCTGAGGAGTCAAAAATTGATAGAGGAATTATTAGAAAGGCTGGCTTAACTTGGAAGTTGATCAGTCACCATAAGAATACAGCAATTATGAGGAAGAGGCCATTTGATCTCTCAAACCTGCTGTGCACTTTAATACAATCATGGATGATTCGATTGTGGCATCAATACTTCCTGCTTGTCCTCCCAAGAGCCTTGACCACCCATAATTCAAGAATTTTTTCTATCCTTGAACATTTTTAATGATCTCAACCCAGACACTTCAGTGCTCTGTGGGGAAGCAAATTCAAAGACTATCAGTCCTCTTAAAATAGTAAGAGAGGATCCTTCCCCTCCAATGGGAGACACCCGATTCTGAGAGTGTTCCTTACTTAGAGAAACCTGCAAAAGAGCCAGACACCCTTCTCAGCATCAACTCTGTCTAGCCCCTCAGGAATTTGTTTAAAAAATCTCATCATTCAAGCAAGTGAAGGCTTGTTCTCACTCTTCAGACTACAATCTCTGCATCCCAGGAATCAACCGAGAATCCTTTCTGAATTGCCATTGCAACAATGTCCCTCAGCTAAAGGAGGCCATCAAACGTGGATGAGATTCATCCAAGGAAACAGAGTGAAGGAACAGTACACAATATGGAGATACAGGCCATAAATCGTCCAACCCTGCTTAGGTTTTCAGATGGTGCCAGAGGTCAGAACAAAAAAAACTGTACTCGTGTTCCAAAGACATTACAAAAGGATAATCCCAGCAACAACACACCACTCATTTACCCTCAGTGGTAGGAAACCATTTAGAAACCATAAATGAGGACAAAATTAAAATTGCTTAAATGAAAGACAGCCAGAAACATAAATTGTGTTTTACTAACTTTGCAGCATCTCCTGTACTGGAACTATCCTACAATTTCACCATTGGCTGGTCGGCAAGACTGGCCTAAGTCTTCAACAGAAGTCCATTTCCCTGGTCATGGTTTGTATCTTTGAGAAAGCAGTCAGTCATTCATTCAATGTCAGAGCACTGACTGGACAGTTGTAGGATGTGGAGCCTCTTCACAAATCTCAGGAGAAAAGCCACACAAGCTAACAGTCCAATCCATCTGTGCTATATAGAAACATCATTGACCAGATCCCAACAGCTAATTCCTGGAGGACATGAAAATTAAAACAAAATCCTGGTACAATTTTCAGGAGATACATGGAGACTCCTGACCATAGAACAGTACAGCACAGTACGGGCCCTTCGGCCCTCTCTGTTGTGCTGGCCTTTTATCCTAAAATCAGACTAACCTACATACCCTTCATTGTACTATCTTCCATGTCCCTAATGTATCTGACTCAACTATCACTGCTGGCAGTGCATTCCACGCACCCACCACTCTCTGTATAAAGAACCTACCTCTGACATCTCCCCTAAACCTTCCTCCAATCACCTTAAAATTATGCCCCCTCATGATAGACAGACTTTCTTCCACGATAGGAATGTCTGTCTATCCAGTCCATCGACGCCTCTCATGTTGTACACCTCTATCAAGTCACCTCTTATTCTTTTTCGCTCCAATGAGAAAAACCCTAGCTCCCTCAACCTTTCTTCATAAGACACATCCTGCAGTCCCGACAGCATCCTGGTAAATCTCCTCTGCACCCTCTCTAAAGCTTCCCCATCTTTCCTATAATGAGGCAACCAGAACTGAACACAATATTCCATGTGTGGTCTAACCAGGACCCTACAGATCTGCAGCATAACTTCCTGGCTCTTAAACTCAATCCCCTCGCTAATGAAAGCCAACACACCATACGTCTTAACAACTCTATCATCCCGAGTGGCAACTTTGAGGGATCTATGGACATGGACTCAAATATCCCACTTTTCCTCCACAATGCCAAGAATCCTGCCTTTAAATTCAACATTCAAATTCAACTTTCCAAAGTGAAAGAAAGAGTTTACACTTTTCCAGGTTGAACGCCATCTGCCACTTGGAGTCCAGTTCTGCATCCTGTTCATGTCTCACTGCAACCTACAATACTATCCACAACTCCACCAACCTTCCTGTCATCAGCAAACTTTCTAATCCACCCTTCCACTTCCTCATCCAAGTCATTTATATATTTTAAAAAAATCACAAAGAGCAGAAATCCCAGAACAGATCCCTGAGGAACACCACTGGTCACCCAACTCCAGGCTGAATACCTTCAATCTACCACCACCCTCAGTCTCCTATGGGCCAGCCAATTCTGTATCCAGACAGGTTTCCCTATATCCCAAGCCTCCTTACTTTCTGAATGAGCCTTCTGAAAGATTCCATGGGGGACCATTTCAAATGCCTTGCTAAAATCCATGTGCAAATTAGAATGGTACTGGGAAAGCAGAGCAGATCAGGCAGCATCTGAGAAGCAGGAACCTTTCATCAAGCTCCTGCCCAAAACATCGATTTGCCTGCTCCTGGGATGCTGCCTGACCTGCTGTATTTTTCCAGCACCACTCTAACCTGGACTCTAATCTTCAGCATCTGCAATCCTCACTTTCGCCTAAGACCCACATACACCACATCCACTGCTCTACCTTCAATGCGTTCGGTCACATCCTCAAAGAACTTAGTAAGGCTTGTGAGGCATGATCTGCCCCTCACAAAGCCACACTGACTACCTCTAATCAAAGTATGGTTTTCCAAGTAATCCTAAATCCTATGCCACAGAATCCACTCCAATACTTTGTCCACCACTGACATAACACTAAGTGGTCCATAATTCCCAGGACTATCCTATTCCTTTTCTTGAACAAGTGAATAACATTCGCCAACCTCCAATCATCTGGTATTACTCCAGCAGACAGTGAGGATCATCTCCAAAGGCACAGCAATCTCTTCCCGTCGTAACCTAGGGTATATCCCATCTGGCCCGGGGATTTATCTATCTTATGTTTTTGAAAGTTTTCAGCACGTCCTCCTTCCTAATATCAACCAGTTCTAGCATTTCAGTCTGTTTCATGCTGTCCTCAGAAATGTCAAAGGTCCCTCTCAGGAATGAATACTGAAGCTAAGTATTCATTAAGGACCTCCCCTACTTCCTCAGACTCCAAGTGCAACTTCACTCCACTATCCCTGATTGGCCCTACCCTCACTCTGGCCATCTTGTTCCTCACAAAAGTGTAGAATGCCTTAGGGGTTTTCCTTTATCCTACCGGCTGAAGCTTTCTCATGCCCCTACTAGCTCTCCCAAGTCCATTCTTCAGCTCCTTCCTGGTTACCTTGTAATCCCCTAAAGCCCAGTCTAATCCTTCCCTCAACCTTAAGTAAGCTTCCTTCTTCCTCTTGCTTAGATGTTTCACATCCCTTGTCACCCAAAGTTCTTTCAATGTACCATCCCTTTGTTGCCTCAATGGGACAAACTTGTCCAGAATTATCAGCAGGTGCTTCCTAAGCAACCTCCGCATTTCTGTTGTGCATTCCTCTGAGAATATCTGTTCCCTATTTAAAATGTCCCAGTTCCTGCCTAATAGCATTGTAATTCCCCCTCACCCAATTAAATACCTGCCCATTCAGTCTGCTTCTATCCCTCTACATGACTATAGTAAAAGGTCAGGGAGTCGTGATCACTATCACAAATGCTTTCCTGAGAGATGTGACACCTGGCGTGGTTTGTTGCCAAGCACCAAACCCAATATGGCCTCCCCTCTAGTCGGTCTATGTAGATATCAAGTCGGACACATGACAAAAACTACTCCATCCAAACTATTTGGACTAAGTAGGCTCCAATCATTATTAGGGAAGTCAAAGTCACCCATGACAACAACCCCGTCACTTCTTTGCCTTTCCAAAAATCTGCCTCCCAATCTGCTGCTACTGGGGGGGTGGGGGTGGGGGGGGGGGGGGGGGGGAGAAGAGGAAAGAGAGGAGACCTGTAAAGAACTCCCAGTAAAGTGACTGTTCCTTTCCTGTTTCTGACTTCCACCCATACTGACTCAGTGGACAAATTCTCCTCGACAACCACCCTTTCTGAAGCTGTGATACTATCCCTAATTAGCAATGCCACTCCTCCATCTCTTTTACCCTCCCCCTATTCCTTCAGGGACATCTAACCCCTGAAATATCCAACAACCATCCCTGCCCTTGTGATATCCAAATCTCCATGATGGCCACAACATATTTCCATGCCTAGTTTATTTACTCAATCTAAGTATCATATAGTCCAGCTAGAAGATATTCCCTTGGGAACTACAGATGATGCTTCATTATTTGGGGGACTGTCTTTCACCAGGTTACCTAGCGGTCCAGTTTGCCCCCTCAGGTGGATGCAAGAAGTTTCCACAGCCTCTGTTCGGTGAGAGGCAAAAGTAATTCTCCCTGATGACCCAGTCAATATCAAGTCCCCTAGCCAACATTTGGTTGTTTTTATATCATATTGGCATGTGCGTAATTCTGCTGTTTGCGAACTGACTATTAAAAAAAAGGAGAGATTTGCATATGAATATCTTTACAGAAATAAAAGCTTGGATTTTAAACTAGCGGCAAATGAGTCTTTTTTTGAAGGCATTTAAATATCAACTAAAATTAGTCTTTACAGTATGATTTTAAAAACAATATGTCACAAAGCAGTTCTGAAGAAAGGTCATTAAACCAGAAACATTCAACGCTGCTTTCTCGCCACAGATACTGCCAGACCTGTGGAGTTTTTCCAGCAATTTCTGATTTGGTGTCAGAAAGTGGGTGTCGGAATTAACTCTTGAGAAACTGATACAAGTTTATATTGCGGGGTTTTACATTAAGACATTAGCTTGTTTTTGAGTTTAAAAATAGTGAAGGATCATATTTAGCTTAGACTTTAGGAGAAAGCTGAACAAACAGCCCACTACATCAGTCTTTGCTCCATTACCTTTAAGAATTCAGAGTTTGAATGTTTTTTGGACGGTGTGAAAGAGGAGAAATATTAGTTTCTCTTAGAAAACATTGTTCAGAATAGTTAAAGTAGTTACCTCATTGAAACGTTAAAGTTTCAGACCAAGAATGTTTGATTAGAAACCTACATTGGTTATTTGAAGCTAAGAAAGTCCAAGACCTCAGTTGTGAGCGTCAAAGAAACAAAGTTCACAGCTCTCAGGACCAGAAGCAGTTAAAAGTCAACTTAGGAGATTTGATGGTGAAAATGAAATTTGTTTGGCTATAAAGCAATGCTGCTGGGAATAAGGAATTTTGGTTTCACAATCTTTAGAATTATCATACAGCCCATTTCAAGTGTTTACCCAAGTACTTAGAACATAGAACATAGAAGAATACAGCGCAGTACAGGCCCTTCAGCCCTCGATGTTGCGCCGATCAAAGCCCACCTAACCTACACTAACCCACTATCCTCCATATACCTATCCAATGCCCGCTTAAATACCCATAAAGAGGGAGAGTCCACTACTGCTACTGGCAGGGCATTCCATGAACTTACGACTCGCTGAGTGAAGAACCTACCCCTAACATCAGTCCTATATCTACCCCCCCTTAATTTAAAGCTATGCCCCCTTGTAATAGCTGACTCCATACTTGTTCGGAAGGTAAGGTTTATAGCCTTAACTACCCTTCCAAGCAGTGCATTCCAAATCCCCACCAACCTTTGGATGCAAATAATTTTCCTTAACTCCTCTCTAGAACTCTTGCCTTTTACCTTAAAATTATTCCCACTTGTTATTGACCTTTCAACTGAGAACAGTGGCATTGTATCTACCCTGTCCATGCCCCTCCATCATATACAGGTATACCACAAGGAGGCACTCCACCTACCCCTCCCCCGCACAGCTTTTTCTGCTCCATACAAAACAACCTAAGCTTAATCAGCCTCTCTTTATAGCTGAAATGGCTCAACCATGGTGAATTTCCTCTGCAGCCCCATCCCCCCCCACCCCCTCTCCCCAGTACAACTGTATCTAGAGTAGTGACCAGATGTGCACACAGTACTCCAGGTTGTTACCTATTATACAGCCCTAATTTAACCTCCTTGCTCTTATAATCTGCACCTTGACTGATAAAGACGTGTCCTGTATTCCTTAACTATCCTATGAACCTACCCTGCCACCTTCAAGCACTCCAAGATCCCTCTGTTCCTCTGAGCTTCATGTCCTGCCATTCATCAAGTACTCCCTTGTCTTGTTACTTCCTTCAAAGTAAATCATGTCACACCTGTCAAATTTAAATTCCATCTGTCGCTGATCTAACTAGTTAATATCCTCCTATAAACTAAAACCTTCTACCTCACTGTCAATCACTTGGCCAATCTTGATGTTATTCACTAACTTCCTGGTCATCGTCCCACATTCGCATCTATATCCTACATTTACATTACAAACAATAAGGGACCCGGCACCATTCCCTGTTGCATGCCACTTGGCAATGGCCTCACACAAACAGCCTGCTATTACCAACAAGCCAATTTTGGATCCATTGTCAAGTAACCTCCACATCCCAGGGGTTTTTAACCTTCTTTAAAAAGTCTCCCATGTGAAACCTTGTCAAAGGCTTTGCTGAAATCCATATCAACTACACTGCCCTACGCATTTGGTCACCTCTTCGAAAAATTAAACCTGATGTGTTAGACATGACCTCCCACTGACAAAGCCATTCTAATGACTCCTGATCAAACCTTGCCTCTCCAAATTGAGATTAATTCTCTTTCAGAATCTCCTCCAATAGGTTCCAAATGAGAGAAATTATATTCAGATGGCTTGGTTTATTCATTTCTTTTCTTTTGTGTAATACGCTTGTTTTATTGTTCATTCCAAACCTGCAGCCTTGTGTGTGCTTATGTTTCACTGAAAGACAATGGATTGTTGTCACGTGTAGCAAGATACAGTTTTAAAAAAAAGTTGTTTGTGTGCTATACAGGCAGATTGCACCAAAGTGCATCAGCATGGCAGAACAGAGTGCAAACAGACAGTGCAGCAAGAGACAAGAATTAACATCCGAGAGGTCTGTTTAAAAATCTGATAACAGCTGAGAAGTTGTTTTTGAATCTATTCGTACATGCATTCAAACTTGATCACCATGTTAAATTTGTGTTTTTACGTAGTTATCAAGGCAGACTGGATTTTGGAATCAATAGCATGTTCAATAGTAATATCCACTAGGATCATAACATTACTGTTTTCTGCACAACAATGACTTCAACTCAGTTCGGACCGGAGAAAGGCATTGCACACAACTGAGCTTTTTATCCAACAAACTTGTTACCTTTGGCTGGTGGAGTTTGGATTATTGTTGAATATCTTTGCATGCTACTGACGTGGGCAAGTGAGATTTCTAGCATCTGGTTATTTTTGTTGCGCTGGGTGGGGCACTAATCCTCCCAAGCACTAGCAAATTATAAAATTTAGGCGTTGGCTTTTGTGACCTTACTGCTTTCTTCTTAGGCAAGTGGCTCTGGTTGGTAGTGCATTGATCCCTGATCTAGAAAGGTGCCGAAATTTAGCCCAGCATTGTCCACCACAAAAGAAACCATCAGATTTTGAGGTGGAGGACTGACACCACCTTCTCAGATCAGGAACGTTTCAAATGTTATACTCTTTTTCAAAAGGTACGAACACAGCAATTACAAGCCTGTTGTACTTGTGCGTCTCCCAACCAGGAAGAACATAAAATTGACTGCTCCTAAAAAGGTGAAAAAAATCACTGCTGTGTAACAGTCAATAGGAACCCATTGCGTGAGAGTTTTTTTTATGGTCAGGAGAAATAAAAATGCAAATTTATGATAACTCCTGCAGTGAATTAGAAAAAGTGGTTACAAAATTTGACTTGATATAGTACTATCACTGGACTAGCAAATGTAAAACTCTAGGGAATGGATTCAAAACTCACCACAGTAAAAATTAATTTTAAAAATTTGGAATTAACAGACCCTGACAATATTGCTATTTGCTGGGAAGGAAGTTCAATCTGTCACCTTTGCCTGACCTGGCCAACATGACTCCTGACCCCACAGTAATGCTGTCAAATGGCCTAGCAACCCACGTAGTTCAAGGACAATTAGGGATCAGTAACAAAATGTCATAAAATTTATTTCATGGAATATTACTGATGTTGTTAAAACTGCCAGTTCTGAAAACATAATTCCTGCCAAACCCAGTTAGTCAGAAACACCCTGGGCAAAGTCTCCAGTGACATCCTGTGTGACTGCACCCAGAGATCGCTGCCTCTCCTCAACATGTTTCCAACCTCTGACTATCTATTATATCCCTAACAAACAGGAGTTAGAAGCTGTAGGCCATTCAGTCCCTCAGACCCTGTTCACCATTTGATAAGATCATGATTGGTTAGATTGTGGCTTCATATCTATTTTCCAGTGTGCCCTTGACTCTCTTGACAATTAAGGCATATATGGATAGAGTCTTCAAAAAAAAAGTATTCAATTATCTCTCCAGGAAGAGACTATGCCACACAAAAAGCACTCAAGAAAAATGTCCTTGTCTGCATGGATGCTGCTGTGTCGATGGTCTTCTTAGCACTCTGCCCTCACAGAAGCATGTATGATTGCCTCATTATTCAATCCTTGATTCTCTATTCATCACAGACAAGGCAACCTCCACTATGACCATGTAAAAACATGATTTGGAGATGCTGGTGTTGGACTGGGGTATACAAAGTCAAAAATCACACAACACCAGGTTATGGTCCAACAGGTTTAATTGTAAGCATTGGCTTTCACAGCGCTGCTCCTTCATCCTTCACAAACACATGATAAAGGAGCAGTGCTCCAAAATCTACTGTGCTTCCATTAAACCTGTTGGAAAATAACCTTGGTGTTGTGTGATTTTTAAACCACATAAAAACACCTTCTGTTTGTGACAGTCACATACCCTCCACCAGTCTAAGGAATTTGTTACCCAATAATCTGATCCCACCATCCCAAATTTCCAGCAGCTCAATCACAGACTAGGTCAATCTCTCTCTCTTCCTCACCCTGCCTCCCACCACCCAAACTTTCCAATTCCCCTCGGTTTCCTGCCCGCTGCCAGCCCCCAAACCCGCCCCGTGCAAATTTGTTCTGAGGCACTTGGCTTGGAATACGAATGTAGAGGCAAACATACAAACTATTGGTTTAGGGGGGCAGCAGAGGGAATTAAATAGCGTAGAACGTA
The DNA here is from genome assembly GCF_047496795.1 of Chiloscyllium punctatum. NCBI lineage: Eukaryota > Metazoa > Chordata > Chondrichthyes > Orectolobiformes > Hemiscylliidae > Chiloscyllium > Chiloscyllium punctatum. Next base: position 121,654,541 of record NC_092746.1, on the reverse strand, counting down.
AAATGGTAATCGAAGTAAATACATAAATCAGGACATGACACACACCAGAGACAGACTGCAACAGGATATCCTATCAAAAGGCAAAACCCCACACAGCATTAGTGTAAACATGCCGCCACCTACTCAGAACAGAAGCAAGATTGCTCAGAGCTGAGGGAAGGAGGGAAGGAGAGGGAGGGAGTGGTAACACCTGAGTGGGAGGAAAGAAAGAGAGAGAACTCCACACTAAAAAAAGAGAGGGGGGTAGGGCGGGTAGAGAGAGAGAGGCACACACGGAGGGGAGAGAGGGGAAGACCTGAAAAGGGGAATTTAAGAAGAAATTCGCACCAGAGTGGTGGTGTTAATTTTTTTTTTCGCTTGATTGAAAAGCTTGCAAGCTTTCAGCTGAACTTGCCTGGGCTGGACTCGGACACTGCTGGCAGTGTTGGGTGGGATAGAGGTAGAGAGAGAGAGAGAGAGTGTGTGTAAGTGAGTGCGTGCTGGCACTTCCAATAGCAGCAGCTGTGTGGGTCTCTCAGCAGAGAGAGAGAGAGACACACACAGACGGATTCTCCCGCACTGATAAAGCCCAGCCCCCTGTCTCCCCCGCCAGCCGGGATAACTCTTACCGAGCCGGCTCAGGTTGGCTCGGACCTCCTTGTCAGTCGCCTCCCGCAGCCGCTCATCCTCCTGCTCGGTTCTCCTGGGCTTGCGAATGCATTGCATTTTTTTAAAAAAAAAACAAAATCGATCTAATTTGCCGTTATTGCTAAATCAAACGCAATGTACACAAAGAGCGGCCAGCCTCTTCCTTCCGCCTCGGGAGTTTGGTATAGACTGAATCTTGAAGCTTGGCCGCAGGTTGCTAGCGAGAGCCACTGAGTGTGTGTGTGGGAGGGAGGGTTTTAGATTCCCTCTCGAGATCCGTGTTTTCTTAAAAAAAAGGGGGCGGGTTTCAGACTTTGGACTCCTTGAGCTGGTATATCCCGAACATTACTAAAACAGAGAGAAAAAAAAGGAACCAAGGCTCGCATTTCTATTAGAATTTCGAGGTTTCCCCCCCAAAAAGATGTCTTTACACAGCCAGTGGAGTCTTCTGGCAGGGTTACGATGCAGGGACACCTAGAAAGTTGGAGAACCAGTTCTGGAGAGTGGGCTGGGCACAGAGTCAAGGCCTGATAGAAATTTGGCATGGTTAAAAAGCACAAGAGGCGACCATTCGTTCCACCCTGTGCTAGCTCCCAGCAAGAGCAAACAATTTGCCAAGTTCCACCGCATTCCTGCAGTTAATTAACTTTTCTTCTTCTGGTAGGAGGTCCAACATCCTTTTAAATGCAGTGACTGAATCTGCCTCCAACATCTCTTCAGGCAGCACATCCCAGATCCTGACCACTTGCTGTATTTTAAGTAAAACATTTTTCTTCACATGGAATCTTTTGTCGGTTGCCTTAAACCTGCGCCTTTGGTTCTGGATCCTCCTGCCTATGGGACGGACTTCTGCCTACCCACTTTTTGTAGATGTGCCAAGGATTCTTTCTATCAGGATACACCAGGAGACATTAGAGTTGTGAACACAGCCCAGTCCATCACAAAATAGCCTTCTTTCCAGGGACTCGGTCTATATTTCCCACTTCCTCAGGAATGCAGCCAACATAATCAAAGATCCCTCCCACCCAGGTTATACCCTCTTCCACCCTCTCCCATTAAAGAAGATACAAAAGCTTGAAAATGTGTACTAAGATTCAAGAACAGCTTCTTCTCTGTTGTCATCAGACTTATGAACTCTCAATATTAGAGCTGATCTTCCTCAGCACTTTCCCTGTAGCTGTAAGACTATATGATGAGATTAGCTTAGATTCGATTCCCTGCAGTGTGGAAATATTCTGCATTCTTGTGATGTATGATTTGTCTGGTTAGCATGCAAAACTGTACATTTCGCTGTATTGTGGTAGATGTGACAATAATAAAATCAAACTTGTGATTTTAAACACTTCATTGCAACTCTTTTCAACCGATTGATTTAAAAAAAGGTCACAACTGATCCGATTATGACCATAACACTTTTCTATCTGTCCCCTCAAATGAGAGACTAATTTTTACATGGTGCTCTCTCTCATTCTAGATTCTCTCCCCCAACCCCCCCCTCCTGCCTCCAGGGAAACACCCTGTCAGCATCTACCCACCTCCACCATCTCAGGCTCCTGTACCTCAGCAAGTTCACACCTCACCCTTCCCTACTTCAATGCTCACAGACCCAAACCACAAGCTTTCCACAAGATAACCCAGTCAAATGAACCTGTACAGCTTCTAATGCAAATTTTGTTTACATTTTTAAAAAAAAATGTAAGGTGACCAAAACTGTACACAGTACTCTGGATGTAGTCTCACTAAAAGCCCGTCATGAGGTGTGGAGAAAACATCACGTCATGAAAGATTGCTATTACAAGAATGGATTTTGGCCAGAGCAATCTCTTGGACTGGTTTTGGGTATTTACGAGATCAGAATTTCTCCTCTCCTCAGTTGACCTGGGTTTCAGGAGAATTGACTGAAATTGACTTAATTCCTGATGAAGGGCTTATGCCCGAAACATTAATTCTACTGTTCCACGGATGCTGCCTGAACTGTTGTGCTTTTCCAGCACCACACTCTCGACTGGGTTTCAATCTGACTGTCTTAGCAGGGATGGAGTTTGTAGCTCCGTGCACAATATATCGCAGCAGGATAGGGACTGGAGTAAATAACTTAGACACCTGTTTTATACAGGCTGGCTGGTCTTGTTGGAAGAGGTGGGGATATCGAGGAGATGGATGGGACTGCTCTAGGTTACCGATCACCCATCCAGGGGAGGCACTTGGCTTTCCCACTAGTCCAAAAAGCCATTGCAAAAACAGAAGAGTAGCCAGATTTTGCACCAGGATTGAATTTTGAATGCAGCCAGGGTACGTAGGACCGAAAGCGGACACACAAGCATGACTCTGCCTTGCTCTCCACATAAATATTTTGGGAGCTCAAAATCCAATCTAGCCACCTTTCTGAAGATATGCCACCATGCGTAAGCTTCGCTCAGTGTAGCGCATGGGGAGGATCCAAACAGTGATACGGAGAACATTGTAATTTATTAGCCATCCTTATGTTGAGATGGTGAGATTTCTCCTTTGAGATAATACAATAGTAAAAGTTTCTTTCAGTACATAAGAAACAAACGACAGGCAAAAGTAGACATTGGGCCACTTCAAACTGATGCAGGGAGCCTAGTGATGGGAGATAAGGAAATAGCAGGAGAACTTAACAAGTACTTTGCGTCAGTTTTCACAGTGGAAGACATGAGTAATATCCCAACAATTAAAGGGTGTCACGGGGCTGAGTTGAGTATGGTTGCCATTACGAAAGAGATAGTGCTAGAAAAGTTAAAAAGTCTTAAAATTGATAAATCTCCTGGCCCCGATGGGATACACCCTAGAGTTCTGAGAGAGGTTGCTGAGGAAATAGCAGAGGCATTGGTTGAGATCTTTCAAGAGTCACTGGAGTCAGGAAAGGTCCCGGACGATTGGAAGATGGCTGTCGTAACCCCCTTGTTCAAGAAAGGATCAAGGCAAAAGATGGAAAATTATAGGCCAATCAGCTTAACCTCGGTTGTTGGTAAAATTCTAGAATCCATCATTAAGGATGAGGGTTCTAAATTCTTGGAAGAGCAGAGTCTGATTAGAACAAGTCAACATGGATTTAGTAAAGGGAGGTCATGCCTGACAAACCTGTTGGAATTTTTTGAAGAGGTAACAAGTAGGTTAGACCAGGGGAACCCAGTGGATGTGGTCTATCTGGACTTTCAAAAGGCCTTTGATAAGGTGCCACACGGGAGACTGCTGAGCAAGGTGAGGGCCCATGGTGTTCGAGGTGAGCTGCTGGGATGGATTGAGGATTGGCTATCTAACAGAAGGCAGAGAGTTGGGATAAAAGGTTCTTTTTCAGAATGGCAGCCGGTGACGAGCGGTGTCCTGCAGGGTTCGGTGCTGGGGCCACAGCTGTTCGCATTATATATTAATGATTTGGATGAGGGAACCGGGGGCATTCTAGCGAAGTTTGCCGATGATACAAAGTTAGGTAGACAGGCAGGTAGTACTGAGGAAGTGGGGAGGCTACAGAAGGATCTAGACAGGTTGGGAGAGTGGTCCAGGAAATGGCTGATGGAATTTAACGTGAGCAAGTGCGAGGTCTTGCACTTTGGCAAAAAGAATATAGGAATGGACTACTTTCTAAATGGTGAGAAACTTAATAAAGCCAAAGCACAAAGGGATCTGGGAGTGCTAGTCGAGGATTCTCTAAAGGTAAACATGCAGGTTGAGTCTGTGATTAAGAAAGCGAATGCAATGTTGTCTCTTATCTCAAGAGGGTTGGAATATAAAAGCAGAGATGTACTACTAAGACTTTATAAAGCTCTGGTTAGGCCCCATTTGGAGTACTGTGTCCAGTTTTGGTCCCCACACCTCAGGAAGGACATACTGGCACTGGAACGTGTCCAGCGGAGATTCACACGGATGATCCCTGGAATGACAGGTCTAGCATATGAGGAACGGCTGAGGATACTGGGATTGTATTCGTTGGAGTTTAGAAGATTAAGGGGAGATCTAATAGAGACGTACAAAATAATACATGGCTTTGAAAAGGTGGATGCTAGAAAATTGTTTCTGTTAGGCGAGGAGACTAGGACCCGTGGACACAGCCTTAGAATTAGAGGGGGTCATTTCAGAACGGAAATGCGGAGACATTTCTTCAGCCAGAGAGTGGTGGGCCTGTGGAATTCATTGCCACGGAGTGCAGTGGAAGCCGGGACGCTAAATGTCTTCAAGGCCGAGATTGATAGGTTCTTGTTGTCTAGAGGAATTAAGGGCTACGGGGAGAACGCTGGCAAGTGGAGCTGAAATGCGCATCAGCCATGATTGAATGGCGGAGTGGACTCGATGGGCCGAATGGCCTTACTTCCACTCCTATGTCTTATGGTCTAACCCTTTTCCTGGTGTTCCCACAAAAATGTGCTCAGTCAGGAATTACAAAATTCTGGGGCACATTAAGTGCAAACAGTAATATGCATCCAAGTCACGGAAGAGTTTGATTTGGTGATTTTCCTTAAAGGCCACTGTCTTTGTTCGCATGGGTAAGGGTTGAATGGGTGCCAGTGTTGGAAGGAATGGATGCCATGTCCAGTGATGGCGCTAACAGTAATAAGGCAAACTGGTCCTGTAGTTTGAGTGTTGTTGTGGCTTCATCCTTCTAGGAAAGCATTCTCCAGCAGATTGCTAGCATGAGCATTGTAGACGATGTGCAGTCTTAAGAGGAGTCAGGAAATGAACCATTCATTTCAGAGTTCTGTACTTCTACCCTGCTCTTGTCACCATGGTTATACTGACTGTTGGTCAATGGTATAAGCTAACCAACAATGATCCCAATCTGCAGGAAACCCAGTGAACAATATCTTAAGACTGGGGATCTCCTTTGAATCCTCCCACTTCCTCCAGACCAAAGGGGTAGCCATGGGCACATGTATGGGCCCCAGCTATGCCTGTCTCTTTGTTGGCTACATAGAACAGTTGATCTTCCGTAATTACACCGGCACCACTCCCCACCTCTTCCTCCGCTACAATGATGACTGCATTGGCGCCACCTCGTGCTCCTGCGAGGAGGTTGAGCAATTCATCAACTTCACCAACACATTCCACCCTGACCTTAAATTTACCTGGACTATCTCTGACACCTCGCTCCCCGTCCTGGACCTCTCCATCTCCATTAGTGACGACCGAGTTGACACTGACATTTTTTACAAACCCACTGACTCCCATAGCTATCTGGATTACACCTCTTCCCACCCTATCTCTTGCAAAAATGCCATCCCGTATTCCCAATTTCTCCGCCTCCGCCGTATCTGCTCCCAGGAGGACAAGTTCCACCATAGGACACACCAGATGGCCTCCTTCTTTAGAGACCGCAATTTCCCTTCCCACGTGGTTAAAGATGCCCTCCAACGCATCTCGTCCACATCCCGCACCTCTGCCCTCAGACCCCACCCCTCCAACCGTAACAAGGACAGAACGCCCCTGGTGCTCACCTTCCACCCTACAAACCTTCGCATCAACCAAATCATCCGCCGACATTTCCGCCACCTCCAAAAAGACCCCACCACCAGGGATATATTTCCCTCCCCACCCCTTTCCGCCTTCCGCAAAGACCGTTCCCTCCGTGACTACCTGGTCAGGTCCACACCCCCCTACGACCCACCCTCCCATTCTGGCACTTTCCCCTGCCACCGCAGGAACTGTAAAACCTGTGCCCACACCTCCTCCCTCACCTCTATCCAAGGCCCTAAAGGAGCCTTCCACATCCATCAAAGTTTCACCTGCACATCCACCAATATCATTTATTGTATCCGTTGCTCCCGATGTGGTCTCCTCTACATTGGGGAGACTGGACGCCTCCTCGCAGAGCGCTTTAGGGAACATCTCCGAGACACCCGCACCAATCACCAAACCGCCCCGTGGCCTAACATTTCAACTCCCCCCCCCCCCCCCCACCCCCACTCTGCCGAGGACATGGAGGTCCTGGGCCTCCTTCACCGCCGCTCCCTCACCACCAGACGCCTGGAGGAAGAACGCCTCATCTTCCACCTCGGAACACTTCAACCCCAGGGCATCAATGTGGACTTCAACAGCTTCCTCATTTCCCCTTCCCCCACCTCATCCTAGTTTCAAACTTGCAGCTCAGTTACTGTCTCCTTGACTTGTCCGACCTGCCTATCTTCTTTTCCACCTATTCACTCCACCCTCTCCTCCTTGACCTATCACCATCTCCTCCCCCACTCACCCATTGTACTCTATGCTACTCTCTCCCCACCCCCACCCTCCTCTAGCTTATCTCTCCATGCTTCAGGCTCACTGCCTTTATTCCTGATGAAGGGCTTTTGCCCGAAACGTTGATTTCGCTGCTCGTTGGATGCTGCCTGAACTGCTGTGCTCTTCCAGCACCACTAATCCAATATCTTGATCAAGATGTCTTGTTCAAATTGCTGGCATTTACATATTGCCATTGTTACCTGCCAAGTATCAATGGAAACTGAACGCTACTTGAATCCTGATGTAGTTTGATTCGGGCTGCTTTACTCTTGGAAATGAACTTTGTGAAGCACTAAAACAGATATTAGCCAATGTCTCAGCTCTTGACTTTCTGGCAGGAAGTCAAAGCTGAAAACAGTTACATGATAAAAACACACAAATGGTCCAGTCTGAACTAGGACTTACCAAATACACCTTGTATTTATTTACATAATGCTATAATCCCCACTGATATTAATACTGGACCAGTCACATCCCATAGTAAATGTGGTTTGATGGATCAATCGTTTAACTTTTGCAGTTGCTTATCATAGTGGTTAATGACAAACATATTCAAATAAGGCTGCCAATTTCTTTTTGAAACAAAAGAACACAAGCTCATTGGACAAAAGAAAAAAATAACTACGTAAAGACAGTTTGGAAAGACCTTAACACAAATTGAAACTTTGTTACTGTTTATCAGCAACTATTAGCTATTCAAATTCCACAGAAGTATTACACTTATTGCAACTCTTTTCTTTCTTAACTGACAACCCAGTTTTCTCTCAGATCAGAGGCAGTTTTAAGATTTTGTTCCAATTCTCTTTCTTGACTGCTGGCACAAATCACTTTTCGGTTCTGACACCTTGAAACTTGTACATAAACTCCCTCAGCTCAGAGACTTCACAAACTAAAATTCTTTTCGTAAAAAGGACTACTCACCTGAACCGAAAACTTGATTCATCAGCTGGGTAAAAAAAAAGTTCTCCCTTCTCAAGTGAACTTCCAATTCTTCGGAAGTCAAAACCCACAATAATGTCTGCAATCTGTTTTTTTTTAAGCCCCCTCCACCCCAAATCTGTCATAAACTCAGTAGTGTAAACATTCCATCAATTAAAACTACTGTTATCCTGACTGAATTGCAGGTTTTCTTGAAAATTATGTTTGACCTTTAAAAATAAGCAATTACCTCTGAACTGAGTCAAAAACATCTTTAAAATCCAAGTTCCAAAAATTATAAACAAATTTTTTTCAAAAGGTTTCTAACACTGGAAGGTATCCCAGGTTGCTCGAGGGATATAACAAACCGATTTAAGAAAAAAGACACCAAGCCAAAGGTGGGTGACTGTCAGAGTTGTCTGTGGGTGAAGAGATTTGAGGCAGCAATTTCCAGTCAGAATCATGGCCTTCATACTCATGACGACCAGATAAGATAAATGATGTGCTTCAAAGAAATCTTACTGGGAAAGAGCAAACTTGTTATTTAGTAAAACGTAGAAAGGAAAGTCTGTTCCCACCATAATCAAAAAGTGTAAGTAAGTGCCATTACAGATTATATATGTAGGTTTACTGAAATTATAAAGTGCAACTAACTAACATCCTTTAGATAAATGGCTGTAAAAATTAGAGAGAGGTCCCCATCCCATCACCAAGAGAGTTTAAAGAATGAATGGTATAAACACCAGATAACATAAACTAAGGATATAAACAGATAACCGCGTGAAAGGACACCGAAAGGGGGGTGCAATTGCAAAACATTACGACCATGGGAAAATAAACAATCGCAGTTTCACAGGGTACCAAACAGCACACACTTCGTATGATGCAGCTGGCAAACATCTGGGGAGGGGCATAACAGTCAGAGGGGAAGTGGCAAGCGCTGATGTCAATGTTGCATGTAGCCATTGTAATGTGGAACGTTTAAATATCCTGTGCCTTATTGGGAGAGGGGCAGTGTCTTGGAGTCTGTTTCCAGTGACATCTTTCAACCTGTGTGATGAGCAGCATTGAATAAAGATAGATTTATGCTGGACTCTGAACAAAGACTCTTTAAAATCTCCCTACAACAGTGACTAAAATGTTGGTCAAAAAGATTGTTTAAAGGGCATCTTAAACAAAGAGTTAGAATTCGAGCGCTCTAGGAAAGGTATTGTCAGATTTAAAGAGTCTAGATTTCGGAATGCTGTATGGTTTGCAGCTATGCCAAGGAAGTGGAGGATGCTCCAGAGTTCACTGTCTAAAGAGTTCAGAATGAGAACTGCAGACAGCTACAGGTCTAGGTAGACATGATGTTAGAGAGGTTGCGCATGAAGGAGGATTAGAATCGATCATTGAGTTTAGCGCTGATGAGTTACCAGAATCTGGTGGAGATTACATAGAGGACCACACAGATTAGATTAGATTAGATTACTTACAGTGTGGAAACAGGCCCTTCGGCCCAACAAGTCCACACCGCCCCGCCGAAGCGTAACCCACCCATACCCCTACATCTACATTTACCCCTTACCTAACACTATGGGCAATTTAGCATGGCCAATTCACCTGGCCTGCACATCTTTTGGACTGTGGGAGGAAACCGGAGCACCCGGAGGAAACCCACGCAGACACGGGGAGAACGTGCAAACTCCACACAGTCAGTCGCTTGAGGCGGGAATTGAACCCGGGTCTCAGGCGCTGTGAGAGACCCAATCTCTCATGGCCAATTGTTCATGTTCTGTACCTTCAGTCACCTACAATGTTTATCCTTAAATTGAGGCATAACCTGTGCTACAATTAACAAATCCAGAAGACATTGGAGCAGAATTAGGCTATTCAGCCCATCAAGGCTGATGTTTCCCAATCCTATTCTCCTGTCTTCATCCTGTAACCTTTGAGCCCCTTACTAATCAAGGGCCTGTATCTTAAATAAACTCATGCAATGACTTGCCCTCCTCAGCACTCTGGAAGGCAATGAGTTCCACAGATTCACCACCCTCTGGCTGAAGAAATTCCTCCTCAACTCAGCTCTAAAAGGGTCATCCCTTCACTCTGAGGCTGTGCCCTGGTGTCCTCCTATTAGTGGAAGCATCTGGATAGTGTGGACATGGAGTCATCATAGCATTCTGTAGGTTTCAATGAAATTCCCCCCTCACCCTTTCAAACTCCATACACAGACTCAGAATACTCAACCACTCCTTGTATAACGAGCCTTTCATCCCCAGGATCATTTCTGTAAGCTTCATCTGCACCTCCTCCAACGTCAGTACAACCTTCCTCAGGTATGGGACCCGATACAATATTCCAAACGTGGTCTGACTATAGCCTTACACTGCTATGGCTGTATGTTGCTGCTCTTGTATTCTAGCCCTCTTGAAATGAATACTGACATTGCATTTGCCTTCCAGAGATATTCTGTCAGATGACTAAAGCTTGGTGAGATAATTTTCCAAATTCTTCTGTCCAGTCATCCCTATGCACTTTTAAATACTTATCCAATATCCAATTTCTATTTCAATAGAAAGGAACTGCCAAATAAACATGCACATTAACCTGAACTAGGACTTCAAATGCCCTTTTACACTTTAGATTTCCAAAGCCGTCCCTTGTTTAGAAAATAGTCTACACCTCCATTCTTTCCAAAGTGCATAACCTCACACTTTCCCACATTATATTTCGTCTGCCACATCCTTGCCCCACTCTCCTTGCTCGTCCAAGTCCTTCTGCAGTCTCCCCACTTCCTCAACAGTATCTGTCTCTCCAGCTATCTTTGCATCAGCTGCAAACTTAATGCTCTCAGTTCCTTCATCCAGATCATTAATGCATAACGTGAACAGTTGTGGCCCCAATATGGACCCCTAAAACTCCACTCATCACCATTGCCATTCTGAAAAAAAAACAACACTTATATTTCCACTCTGCCTCTGCCAGTCAGTCAAATCCTCTAAACAATGCAGTCCATTGACACCACAAGCTTTTATTCTATTGAGCAGTCTCCTGTGAGGCACCTTGTCAAATGTCTTCTGTAAATCCAAATAGACTATGTGCATTGGCTCTTCTTTGTCGAAATTGCTTGTTACCTCCTCAAAAGAATTCAAACAGATTCGTCAGGCATGACCTCCCCTTAAAGCTATGCTGACTCAGCCCCATTTCACCAGACACTTTCAAGTAGTCTGCAAACTCATCCATAATGGACTCAAATCTTACCAATGACCAAAGTCAGGCTAACCGGCCTATAATTTCCAGTCTTCTGCCTCCGTCCCGAAATGCCGCCTGACTTGCTGTGTTCTTCCAGCCTCCTGCCTGTCTACTCCCTCCCTTCTTAAACAGGGGTGTTACATTGTCCATTTTCCAGTCCTCTGGGACCTTCTCTGACTCCAAAGATCCACACCAATGCCTTTAACTTAAAATATCCAAAGGCACTTTACAGAAGCATTATAAACAAAGTGACACTGAGTCACAGAGATATTCGGTCAGATGATTAAAGCTTGGTGAGATAATTTTCCATCTTTTTCTGTCCACAGTCATCCCTGTGCACTTTTAAATACTTATCCAATGTCCAATTTCTATTTCAATCTAAAAGGAGTTTCATTTTTCCAAGACTCTCAATATATTCATTTCTCACAGCAGGCAGCAACTTAGTGTATCCACCCCATATCTCTCTTGCCACAATATCCTTCTTGAAATGCAGAGTTCAAAACTAGCAGTTCAGTTGCATTCATATGAGGTTTCCTCCACTGGTTGGACTGAACATGTTCTGAGGAGTTCCTGTAACTTGACCAAGTTATTCTCGATAGGGGTCAAACTGGAATGAATGACAGTAGCATGCATATGAAAGCTGAGCCAATGTCTGCAAATAATGCTACTGAAGAGCAACAGCACGGTGTAAAGACTGGGGGGTCATCCATTCAAGACTGAAGTGAGAAGCATTTTCAGACAATATTGAGTGCCTCTGGGACTCTTCTTGAAAACATGTTGAAAGCAGAATCCTCAAATATTTTGAAGGCAGGTGTAGATAGATTCTGGATAATCAGTTTTTTGGTTTTGGGGGTGGGGAAAGAGTGCATGGGAGAGAGGAGAGAAAGAGCAATTCAAGTAGGCAGGAATGAGGAACTATCAGATCAGCCATGATCTTATTGAATGGTGAAAGTGGCAAGAGGGGACTATTCCCGATCCCAATTCATATGCTCCTCTGTAACAGGTACACAAGAATGGAGGAAGGTTTGAGGGGTTCTGTGGAGCATGTAAAGAAATGGCCCTGGTGGTGGATATGTGAAAGTGCAACCATGAATTCAGTACCACAATGCTAGGTAAAGCAGAGGAGGCTGGAATGTTAGGAATGGTCAGCCATGTCAATGCTGTGCATCATGTGAGGAGGGCAAAGACATAACTCAGGAGGGCGAGATTCTTTTGTTCTGGTCTAAGTTGAAGACAAATTCTTTGATTGATAGCCTTGACAAATATGTGACCATTGAGATCTTTAGTCCACATGTTTAACCACTTCTGAGAGGAGGAACAGAACAGAATATTACTAAAACACTGACAGAGACTGCAGAACGTTGCAATGCTGAGGGATCTGGTGACCCTGTCTATGAATCATTAAAGCACATGGGTAGAACAAATAAGAGGTTTTTACTTTATACAGCAAATTGTTCTCCATTCCCAACTGATGTCAAGAACAGACAAGAAAATCATGACAAAAGTTCACTGTGATTCAATAATTCAAGTCAGGTGATCTGGTCGTGGTCTTAACTTCACTTTCCTCTCTGCCCTATCACTCTCCACATCCCACCCTCACATAACCTTGACTCTCTTATCAAAAAGATGTCTAAACTAGCCTCGAATAAATTCACTGCCCCAGAATTCCAGCGTGGATGTTCAACAGAGTTTTGTGGAGGGGAGGCTGCATAATACCTCTTTGAAAGTGCAGGGACCATGAACTGGTAGTTGAGCCAACTGAAAAATCAAAATATCAAGGTACTAGAGAGGGGCGTTTGGGGGAGGGGAGAAGACAGCCATATGGACATCAAGGTTTGTAAATGTAGGAATGGAGTGCTGGAGACAGACCAGACAAGGACTGGAAAAGTTGGGAAGCAAGTTTGTTGGAAATAGAAGGATAGTTGTGGACTGGCTTGCAAATCTGATGGCCACCAGTTTGGGGAACTACATGCAACCAGCAGCCTCAACATTACGGACTTTTAATTTTAATAGTCTTGTTGAGTGGTAAGCGGAGTGTCCTGGAAATTTAAACTAGTGCAGTAACCCCGTCATTAAAATACCAGCGGGCTGTGATTATGTTGGAGTCCAACTTAATCCTAGAGATCAGTACTGTTTGTTTTTTGCCTCTATTGCTGGTTGGAACAGCTCTCATTTGAAACAAGAGCTCACATTTGTAGATACATTGCAAAGCCTACATAACCTAGTCAGTAACAATTGGGCAATGTGATAACATTACACAAAAATACATAACAATTAAAACAAAGAGAAGCCATTCATTCTGTGCAGTTTGCGTTTCTGTACACTCTCCATGGGAGCAAATAGTCTATAATCACATGCATCCACCCAGTTCCCTTTTCACCTTCACTCAAATATCCAATCCCATCCTCAACAGTGAGGAGGTTGCTGCCTCAAAATTTAACCCTGGAGTGAAACCACAGTCTCATGTGTGTACTTGAAGAGATTGTAATCTGCATTGTTCAGATGAAATATCCAGTTTCCTACTCTCTGTTTGTATTAGTACTGCCTCACCATGAAGGCAGCAGACCAAGTTGTGCTGCACCCTTTCGAAGGCATCAAAAATCCTACTTACAGTGTGGAGTCCAAAGACAAAATTTAATATTCACTCCCACAGTGAGGGTTGGTGGAAGTGGGAATCCCGCAATCTTCTTACCTCCATCCCAATTAATTCAGTGTTGGGACAGCATGTGGAGAACCTTCCCACCTTAGGTCAACTGGAGTTCAAGTGACAATATCATTTAAGGATCTCATATCACCAGCGTGTTGCTTGCAGGGTCAAAGGCAGTCCATGCTTACTTGAAGGACATGCATCAGGACTGGGGTGTTGCTGAACACCAGTCTATTGCTTACTCCATTTGCTCATCCACACCGCTACCTCCCCCCCCCCCCCACCTCAACTTGACCCCCTTCCTCACTTTCCCCTACTTCTCTAGCGTTGTTAATTCCTCAAAGATTTGAGGTTTACCAAACATGATCATTGCTCTACAAATCAACATTAGTTATTTCTAACATTTTAATTTTGATGCAAATAGATGATCATTTCACCCTTTAAAATATCTTAATATTTTCCCACTTAGAATTACCAAAATTAGCTCCTGTTTTAAAAAAAAATTACCATACTTTCTGCTTTTAAAAGAATATTTCACTGGAGTGTTCGAATCGTGTGTCAAAATTCTTTATCCACTTCATCTTCCATAGCTCACTCATCTTTCTGAAAATCTCTCATTCAGATATCTTAATTTTTGCGCTGACATTTTCCTCCTTGGTGGTTAGATCTGAAACTTCATGACAAACTACATTCCTGGCCATATTTGGCTCAAATGCGAACCTTTCTCTAACTCAAAGTCTCCGTTTTTGCCAGTTTACCCATTTTCCAATTGGGTAAGAAGTCCTGCTCACCTTTTCAGTGGTTCGGTTTTTCTCCCCCCCCTCCATGTTTCATCCAAATATTCCAGAATAATAATGTTGGTATTCCTATTTTTCTCTAATCAAACTGCTGATTTTCTCTTCTATTTTCTTTCTACAATATGGAGATTGGGAATACATTCCTAATCACGTCACAAGTCATATTAAAGTTCTGACCTCCCACCATATTAAATCATTTACATCAAGCCCTTCTATTGAAGATATCCCTCACTGTAGTTATGCCATCTCCTTGTTAATCTTTTCTATTCCCCTCAAATATACCATAATCTGGATTTATTTTCCTTTAACATTAAACCTAGATACTCCAAGATCATTACTTCTGATGGTTCCACTGGGCTGGTGTCAATCTACCTGACAGTAACTATCAACTCCACTAAAAATCTGGTGTCAGCTTGGATTACTGATTAGATGGAAAACTAACTTCAGTTGCTTCTTTGCTAAAGCTAAACTGACCACTACATGACCTACAGTGGAGTTGATTAGTTCAGTTGGCTGGGCAGGTGGTGATGCAGAATGATACTAATAGCATGGGATCCTGTACCAGCTGACGTTACTATTAAGGTTCCACTTTCTCAACCGCTCCTTTTGCTTGAGGTGTGGTGACCCTCAGGCTAATCCACCAGCTTCTAATGACAACACAGCCCTATGGTTCACTGGGTTTATTGCTGCTTAACCTTTACATGAACTGAAGGTGCAAATCTTGTCGTCTACTCTGCACCTCATTTACAAGCCTCACCAAGCTATTCAAATTCTGCATGGGAGATTTGATCTGTCCTGGAATGTTACCAAAACAAAACTGATATCACTCCAGACATGTGCAGCCAAATATTCACCTCCCATAGATATTCAAGGGGACTCTCTGGAAAACGCTGAGCACCTTCTAGACTTTGACAGCGACCTAAATCAAAAGGTCACCATTGATGAAGTCAGCAGCAATAAATCAGCCTGCTTACAAACTACTCCAGCAAGCGTTTGACCAGAAAATCAAAAGTCCGAGTGTTCACATTGCCACAGTCCTGAAAGGCAGTGTAACGTTGGCTGCGTGTCACGAAGGTACAAGAGAAATTTCAATAGCAATGCCTTTGCAGCAAGTTCCAAATTCAATGGTGATGACCATTGACCAAATGCTCGCGTCCTTGTAGAACCTCCAAAAGCACTCGGAAAATTCCTGCTTGACCAACCACGACGGACTGAACATTGTGTCCAGATAACATAGAAGCATTTCCCCCTGCCAGGTCCTGTTTTTCTCACTCTCAAATGCCCAGTGCTCAAGGAAGAAGAAATATGCTTTAAATATGCTTTGAAGCCCGACAGCGTTGACATTAATTACTGGAAACAGCTTGTTCCCAAGTATTAAAATGGCGACAACCTATACATTAAAGCTGCATCACAGAATCCAAATGGCTTAGCGATAAAATCAAAAGTCACTTGACACCAGGTTATAGTCCAACAGGTTTATTTGAAATGACAAGCAGCACTCTGGAAGCTTCTGTATTTAAATACATTTGTTGGACTGTAACCTGTTGTTGTGACTTCTGACTTTGTCCAGCCCAGTCCAACACCAGCATCTCCACATTTTATTGAGAAGGCAAAGCAACAGTAGGGAAGAAAACAAATCCTGCATTCCGGAACCCATTATTATGCGTCATGTACCCAAAAGATCTACAAATCAAGGATGGGCCAATCATATTAAAGACCATAGAAGAAATGTGTGCCTGAATGGACTTATCATTGAATTGAGGGACAGTTAATTAAGACTTGCTCCATTCACTACCCACACACTCTCTATTGTAATAAAAGCATTTAAGTTTGGCATTTTTCTTTAATGCTGCTCCTTCTCCCATGGATTTTGCTTTGTGCTAACCTAGTGTTGTAAGGTTTTCTTTTAAAATTTAAAGTCCAGTTGACTATATTTCTCTGCTCTAAGTTCCTCTTACAAAGTTGGGTTTCTGTCGAAAAGGGTGGCGCAGGTCAGGCAGCATCTGAGGAGCAGGAGAATTGAAATTTCAGGCAGAAGTCCTTCATCAGGAAGGTTTTTCTACAGGAATATTAGCCACATCGGTATCTTCCTTCTCCATTAGCTCATTTTATTTGGCTGCATTTTGCCTTCCATCTACTTTGGGCGGCATTGTGGCTCAGTGGTTACCACTGCTGCCTCACAGCATCAGGGTCCCAGGTTTGATTCCAGCCTCAGGTGACTGTGTGAAGTTTGCACATTCTCTGCGTGGGATTCCCCTGGGTGCTCCAATTTCCTCCCACACTTCAAAGATGTGCAGGTTAGATGAATTGGCCGTGCTAAATTGCCCGTAGTGTTAGGTGCATTAGTCAGAGGGAAATGGGTCTGGGATGGGTTCCTCTTCGGAGAGTCAGTGTGGACTGGTTGGGCCAAAGGCCTGTTTCTGCACTGTAGAGAATCTAATCTATTCACTTTCCCCTAGTTTAAACTTCGCAGTCTCTTAAATAAATGAATTACAATTACGTTGGTATCCTCCCTGTTGATGCAACCCATTCTTCTGGGATAAGTGGAGCCAATCCAGAACCGGTCCTAACATTCAAGGCACAATCCCTTCTCTCCATCTAAATCCTTAAACCATGTCCTTCCTGTTCTGAATGGGTGCTGGAGATACTCGTGAAGTCATGACCCTAAATGGGACTCATCTCCTAAATTAATGAGTCATAGAGCTGTAAAGCATGGAAACAGACCGTTTAACCCAACTCAACCCAGATATCCTAAATTAATCGAGTCCCATTTGCCAGCATTTGGCCAATATCCCTCATAAACCTTTACTATTCATATAGCCATCCAGTTGCCTTTTAAATGTTGTAATTGTATCAGCCTCCGTCCACATACGCACCACCTTCTGCGTGAAAACGTTGCCCCTCAGGTCCCTTTTAATTCTTTCCCCTCTCACTTTAAATCTATGCCCTCTAGTTTTGGAACCTGTCTCATTCCTTATTTTTGGCATCTTACATGGATAGTTATATGGGGACACTCTCCTCATTTCAGTTTTTCCAGGCCATTTGATGTTTGTCTCAAACCTAGATACCCCTTGCAGCAAGTGACACACAGGGGTGGGATGCTCCATGGGGCAGTGAAACTTAAAGAGTAGGAGTGACATTTTCTTTCCTTGTCTACCACTGCACTTCATCTTTCAGGTGCACATTTGGAAGGATGCAAATATATTGGAGAGAGAGAGTGTAGAGAGGATTATGAGGATAAAGTAAGGACTGCAGATGCTGGAGATCAGAGCTGAAAATGTGTTGCTGGAAAAGCGCAGCAGGTCAGGCAGCATCCAAGGAACAGGAGAATCGACGTTTCGGGCACAAGATTCCTGAAGAAGGGCTTGTGCCCGAAACATCGATTCTCCTGTTCCTTGGATGCTGCCTGACCTGCTGCGCTTTTCCAGCAACACATTTTCAACCCAGGATTATGAGGTTTCCAAGAATTAAGAACTTCAATTATGAAGAAAGATTGGAGAAGTTAGGACTGCTCTCCTAGGAGAGGAGAAGGCAGAGAGCAGATTTGAAAGTGATTTTGAAAATTATGAGGGGCTTGTCCGAAAAGAAAATTTCTTCCTACTTGTGAAAGAATCGCGAGAATGAGGAGGTATGGATTTAAGGAAATTGGCAAAAACAATAAGAACAAACTTCTTCAGTGGGACTAGTGCCCTCGCAAATGGAATAGCTCCAGCTGTAGGGAGGGTTTTAAACTAAGTGGGTGGATAAGAAAAAAGTAGTTTCTGGATATATAAGCCTCCAAAACAGAGATATCAGCATTGTCGGGTAGTTATTTAGATAACGATATCAGAATGTGACAGCAAGGGACAAAGATATTTAAAGCAGCATATAGAGTCAAAGGGGAATGAAAATAGTAAAAAGGCATAATTAAATGGCTCTTTCTTTAAATGTACGTAATATTCAGAATAAAATAAATTAATGCCGAAAGCATTAATGGGTATGACCGGGATCAACACTGGGGCCACATTGTTTACAATAACTATTAAGGAAGTGGATGATGGAAATGAATATACTATTGCCAAAAATGTAGATAACAAAAATAGAAGCAGTGGTAAGGGATGTCACAGAGTCTACAGAGGGATACAGACATGTAATGTGAATGGGAAACCTTGGCATATGGAATATGTAAAAGTGAGGTCAGGCATTTTGGCAGGATTGGATTATTATTTAAACAGTGAAAGATGCTGAAAACTACAGTCCAGAGGGATTTGGGAGTTCTCATCCATGAATCACAAAACGCTGGCATACAAATTCAGTGAGTAGTAGGGAAGGATTGATGGCCTTTATTTCAAAAATGAAATGAAGTATAAAATTAGAAAGACAAATTGCTGGAAAAGCACAGCAAGTCTGGTAGCATCTGTGAAGAGAAAGCAGAATTAATGTTTCAGGTCCAATGACCCTTCTCAGAAACACTGCTGTCTCTTCACAGATGCTGCTCAACCTGCTCGGTTTTTTTGTTCAGCAATTTCTGTTATTTCTGATTTTCATCATCCACAGTTTTTTTTAAAATGTAAAGTTAAGGTGGCCTTTTTAAAACTAATCAAGGCATGAGTCAGACTACAGCTGGAAAACTGTGTAGTGTTTTGGTCCCCTTGTCCAAGTGGAGATAACTGGCATTGGAGACAATTCATTAGCTCAATCCCAGGCATGGAGGGGTTCTCTCATGTAGGAAGAGTTGAGCATGTTAGCCTTACAGGATTTGTTTTATTCCATTCATTTGTGGGATGTGGGTATGACTGACTGGGCCAGCATTTATTGCCCATCCCAAGTTCCCTCTGAGAAGGTGACGGTGTGCTGCCTTCTTGAACCATTCAATCCACCTGCTGTGGGTAGACCCACCTTGCTATTAGGAAGGGAATTCCATGATTTTGACAGTGATATATTTCCAAGTCAGATTGGTGAATGGCTTGGAGGGAACTTGAAGGTGGTGGTCTTCCCATGTATCTACTACCCTTGTCCTTCGGGATGAAGTGGTTGTGGGTTTCGAAGGTGCTGTCTGAGGATTTTTGGTGAAACTCACTGAAGTTTAGAAGAATGAGACACCTTATTGAAACACAAGATTCTTAGAGTCTTGACAGATGCTGAGATAATTGTTCACTTGTGAAAGAGTCTATGACTGGCAGACATTATCTCAGGGTAACAGTCTTATGCCTCTCCCATAAGGGAGAGGCATAAGACTGTTACGCTGAGATAATGTCCGCCAGTCTTAGACCCTTATGGGAGAGGCAAGGGAGGATTTCTGAGGGTAATGAATCTGTAGAATTAATTACTTCAGAGGGTGGCAAACTGCAGCGAGGCAATTGTAAGTTGAGGAGAATAGCCAGGAAAGTAGTTAAGGATTATTAGAACAGCCACCATCGCAATGAGCAGCCTTGATGACACAATTGGTTTACCTCTACACCTACAGCAAATGGTCTTCATTCAGCAAGTGGTTAGGGTGTGGAATGCACTGCCTGCCAGTATGGTGGAGGCAAGTTTAATTGAAGCATTCAAAAATATTTTAGACTTATTAAGTCTTAGGAAGAATGCGCAGAGTCCCAGGAACGAGGAGACAACAGGAACACGGCCCTAAGGAGCAAATTACTGCAGATGCTGCAATCTGTATGAAAACAAAATAAACACTGGAAATCATAGCAGGGCAGGCAGCATCCATGTAGAGATAGCAAACTAACATTGAGTTTGGATTACTCTTCATGGTACGAAGTAAACTGCTCATTTAGAAAGGGCTGGTGCAGATACAGTGGGTTTAATGGCCTCATCTTGCTCAGCAACAACATTGAGATTTCAAGTCTATGCTGTTACGTGCTGCCACCTGCAGTTCTGTGAATGTTTTGCAGATCAAGTATAGAATATACACATTCTGGCTCATTAGTGTTCCTGTATTATACCAGACATGCATTAAGATTCTTGTGGTGCAATGCTAGTGTCCCAACTTCTGAGCCAGGACAGCTGGGTTCATGCCCTACCTGCTCTAGGAGGTGTACAATAACATCTCTGAACAGATTGGTTTGAAAATATCTGCAAGAAATGCATTATTTACCTAGGCATGTTGATGACTGAACACAAATTATAAAGGGAGGTCACACCGCTAGAGTTGTCTGGAAGAAAATGATTGAACACCAACAAGTACACACCCCAGCAACTAGCTGGACCAGTTCTGACTTTTAAAAAAAATGTGCCAACTATTCTTCTGCGGCTCTCCCGCCACAGTACTTATGAACCAGATGCAGAAACACAACTTGTGCATGCTGGTTCTAAATTAACCAGCTGGACAATCAGAATATATCTTTGAAAGAATTGTATTAAGGAGAATGTAAAAGTCAATATACACACACACAACTCTTTGAAGTGGCAGCACAGATATGACGGGCAAATGGACTCCTCCTTTGTTTTTGGAGTCATGGAGTGAATAGCACTCCAAATCCAATCTGCATTCCCTTCATTCCAGCACAAGACGACATCTGATAAATACAGCAAAAACATGGTTTTTTCCCCCTGGGGTGTGGGGGAGGGGTAGGTGTTTGGACTCTCATGACAGGAAGCTTGTGATCTCTCCCATCACAGTGAGGGAGAATGGGAAAAGAAAATTTACAAAGCGCCAAAATACGATCCAGGCAGGGGTGCTGGTCACTGGCCATCCTTATAGGGCGTTTAATGAAAGGAAACGACACATTGTAAAACACAGGCACGCAAAGCGAAGCAGAATTCTCGTACACGGAATGTCCCAACATTATCCCTGAAACTAGCTGAGTGTGCCAAACAGTGGAACTGCACACTAACCAAGCTTTCACGAAGTCTCTACTGCACTGATGAGAAACGCTGGTATCCTAACACCCCTCCAAGCACACCACATTTCCACGCTGCGAAAGAGAGTAGAGCGACTTTAAAAACAAACCATTCACAGGACATAGGGCTTTGCTGGCTGGGACCAGCACTTGCCCATCTCCTGTTGCCCTGGAGAAGGCAAGAGGGAGCCGCGTTCTTGAACCGCCAGAGTCCATTCGGCCCTGATCATAGGATCTTTTTAACCTGGGACAACTTCGGGGGGGTGGGGAAATGAGAGAGAAAGCACCATATCTGGGTTGGACTCCAACTGACAGTGAGATAACATATTTCACACAACATGACCCAGAGGGATAAAAAACTAATAATTCAGCTTGCAGGGTACAGAAAATATCAATGATTTTACTAGGCTTGTTATCGTTGGAATATTCCACACTGTTTCCTTTGAACTGATAAATGTTAAACCAAAAAGCTCATCATTATTGTCCCACCAACCCAGCCCCTGCGTTCATTTAAATACTTTTGTTTAAAAAAACCTACCATTCTCCACTCCATTGCAGTCCTGCATCTCGGATCCCTCTCGCCAGACTAAGTGTGATTTTGAAAAGATATGTCAACAGAACAGGAATCCACTCTGAAAATGTGCGGGTTTGAAGTTTTCCCAAGTGCCAGCGATGGGAAGGGAAGACCAACCGTGCTTTTGCAAAGCCTGCACACACACACACACAGCCTCTCACTCACTGCCAGCGTTGTACCTTGTGATGGAGAGTCAGCCCGCCCCTCCTGGCCGCTCGGCCCCTCCTCGCCTGTCTATCACCCACTCGCCACGTTCTAAAAGGCACCACACCTGCCCCCGCCCTGCACCTTTCAAAGACAGCGGGAGAACAGATTAAACACAGAAGCAGAATTGCACCAATTGTTAAAAAATGAAGTGTAAGGAATATTTACTTGGCCGTGCAAAGGTCTGTCCTTTAGCCCAGAGGCGAACCCGGCGAGCGGCGAAATAAGATTTCATTGTGATTAATCCAACATCGTCTGTCTTCTCAATGCCTATTGTCAGCTAGGATATTAACAACGCACAATTTAACAGCAGCGTAGGACAGTAAAAATAATGCGGACACTGTCAATAACTTGTGTATTTTTTTCACCACTGAAGGGATGTAGGTATCTCTGTCCATTCTTATTTGCACCTGGGAAGGTGGTGAGCTACCTGCTCGCTCCCCCTCAGTCCTGAGGTGTTCCAGACAGTCAGTTCCTGCGATAGTGAAAGAGAGGGCGACATAGTTCCAAGGCTGAATGTGATAGAACCCCCTGGTTATACTCAAACCCTGACAATTCACAGGACTCGCTGCAAGAGTTCAATGGAAATATTCTCAACGTTAAAGATACCTTTCTGAAATGAGAAGTAATGTTTGCACCACCTTTGCTTTTTACAAAGCTGTATCTGGGTCCAGAACACTATTTCTCATTCAAGCTAATCTGAACACCCCTCAACCCAACTTGGAAATATAAGGGCATCTCCTGCCTGGAAAGAACATGAGAAACAGAAGTCGGGGCAATTGGGTCTGTCGGTTTGAGAGGCTGGATGAGGCCCTCTCCCGGGTGGAGTCCAGAGAAGGATAACTGCTCAGGGGTGAAATGAGGGAGGTCCTTCACACAAGGAATATTGGGATCTGGGACTCGGCCTCTGTGGGTCTTTGGAGAGCTGTCAGCCTGGACTTTTCTGTGGCAGTCGGAGTTGCTCTCGGAACAAGGACGCGTAGGAAAGATGGATCAATGAAGCGGAATGTCAGAACAACTGTTATTGAGGGAGGCAATCCCAGAACTTTCTCGCCTGCAGCCCACTTGGAGCCCGAGGACCACCCATCGATTTTAGACCTTTGGCCGCACGTAAAAAATAACCCTCATTTAAATGAATTGGGAATGTAATAATTTTTTTGTGCATTTTATACAAAACCATACATAAATTATAACTTGTATTCAGAAACAAAAAGTTTCATGTTCTAAATATTAATACTATAACTAATTATTTGGTACATATAATTTTCGGGATGTACTAATTGATATCCCATTAGCCATCATTTGGGATTTGAACCTGCATCCCCAGAGAATTAGCCTGGAAAGGCGTGGATTACTCGCACCAGTAATATTACCATTACTCCAACAACAACTAAACTGTAATATGGGACAAGATCTGGTAGAAAGCTTAAACCAGATTTAAAATGGAAACTCAGGAGAATCAACTCCAGTAGTGAGTGAAAATATCAAGACAGAAGGGAACAGCCCCCACAGAAACTCTCTCCCTCCAACATTGCGGCCTCAAGATCCACAATCTTCCCAAACCCTAACAACCACTTCTTTAAAAATAAACTCTGAACCGTGAAAACAATCGCCATCCCGAAACAATGAACCCCAAGAGACCCCAATCCCAATCTCCCACTGTTCATGTGGTGACCCTTGATCGGGCTGTACAAATTCCATTACATGGTTACAAGGGGGAGTTTTATATCTGTCCATTGTCAAGTCCCTCAATTGTCAACTACTTCAGGATATTCTGGATCTACAATTTTGCATCTTTGATGAATCCCCGGTGATTCTGCCTGACTGCATTCAAAATCCAACCATCTCGCCGCTAACATAGCCTGCAGGAAAAGGTACCTCACCGCTGCAAAAGCTCCACCTATTAACACCCCTGTCTTCTAACTGCCATGGAACGTATCCTTTTTTAAAAAAAAACACAATAATCGGAACCATTGTTCGAGACCCGAGTTCAGTAATCCAGTGATCGGTAAGTAATCACTTTAACGCCCCTTTCACTCATTCCCCTACAGTATGACTGTTTCCACACCACGTCTCTCCAGGATCACACCCAGTTTCATTCCTTCCCCATTACTGTATTTATGACATCTCATTCCATGATATCTGATCCTGCTCCTTCCCCTTAATTCCATTCAGATTCTGAGTAGATAGACTTGTAGAGTCTTACAGAGTGCAAGAAATGGTACATACACGGGACCATATAGCCTAGTGGTATTATAACTGGACCATTAATCCAACATCTTCGTAATGTTCTGGGGCCCAGGATTGAATCCTGCCATAGCAGATGGAGGAATTAAATTCAATTTAAAAATTTGGAATTACGAGTCTAATAGAGTCAATAAGCTGTACAGCATGGAAACTGGCCCTTTCGTTCAACTCGTCCATGTCAACCAGATATCCAAATTTGATTGAGTCCCATTTGGCCCTTATCCCTCTAAACCCTTCCTATTCATATACCCATCCTTTTAAATTCCTTTTAAATGTTGTAATTGTATCAGCCTCCACCACTTCTTCTGGCAGCTCATTCCATATATGCACCACCCTCTATGTAAAAAAAGGTCCCTTTTAAATCTTTCCCCTCTCACCTTAAACCTATGCACTCTAGTTTTGGACTCCCCTGCCATGGGGAAAAGAGCTTAGCTATTCACTCTCTGTATGCCCCTCATGATTTATAAACATTCGTAAGGTCACCCCTCAGCCTCTGCTGCTCCCTACAGCTCAAATCCTCCAACCCTGGCAACACCCTTGTAAATCTTTTCGGAACCCTTTCAAGTCTCACAACATCCTTCCTGTAGCAGGAGACCAGAATTGAATGCAGTATTCCAAAAGTGACCTAATCAATGGTCTGTACATCCGCAACATGACCTTCCAAGTCCTATGCTCAAGACACTGACCCATAAAAGCAAACATACCAAATGCTTTCTTCACTGTCCTGTCTATCTCCATTTCTACTTTCAAGGAACTATGAACCTACACTCCAAGGTCTCTTTGTTTAGTAACATTCCCAGGATCTTACCATTAAGTTTTTAAGCCCTATCCTGATTTGCCTTTCCAAAATGCAGCACCTCATACAGTAAACTTAATGGCCATTAATCATTGTCGGGGGAAAAACTCATCTGGTTCACTGATATCCTTTAGGGAAGGAAACTACCATCCTGACCTGGTCTGGCCGACATATGACGTCAGACCCAGAGCAATAGGGTTGACTCTTAACTGCCTCATGGGCAATAAGTGCTGACCAAGCCAGTGATACCTGATCCTGTGAATGAATTCGAAAAAATATACTAGCCTAGGAACTACATCTTTCAAATTCCCCTTAAATTCCTTTCTACATCATGTTTACAGAGATGTTTACTTCAAATATTTTAAAAGTGTCTAATTAACATAGTACACAGAAGAATATCAAATGTACTGTTACAAGAATACCAAGCACATACATTAAATGCTCGTAGTTGCTGTCATATGCATACAATGAGTTGCTGTACATTAATACCACAAGAATGTTATGAGTTTCTCTACATTTGATTCATGTTATGCAGATGTATGTTAACATAATAAATAGTCAAATCCAGGTGACTGTATTTTTCAAAGCAACTATTGAAGTAGACACAGATGTAATATGCAGGGCTTTTTGATAATTCACAGAGCTATAGAGATCTACAGGACAGTAAAGAACTCTATGGCCCATCATGTCCTCACAAGTCAAAAACAACTACCTAGTCATTCTAATCCCATTTTCCAGTAGTTGGCCCATAGCCTTGTATGCCATGTCATTACAAGTTCACATCTAAATAATTCTTAACACTTTCTCAAGTGTTCTAAGTGTTTTTACCTCCAGCACTCCCACAGACAGTGAATTCCAGACTCTTATATCTTCTTGGTGAAAAACTTTCCTCATATTGTCTCCCAACTTTCTGCCCTTCCCTTAAATTATGCCCCTCCATCAAGGGGAAAATGTTCTTCCTGTCAACCTGATCTTTGCCTCTCATAATTGTATACATTACAATCGTGTCCCTTCTCAGTATTTCTGCTCTAAGGAAAACAACCCCAATCTGTCCAATCTCTCTTCATAAGTGAAACTCTCCATCCCGCAATGTACTGGTGGGATCTTCCCTGCACTTTAACAGTGCTGACACATCCCTCCCATAACGTGGATGACACTTAGATTTAGGTTTCATGGTCAGGATAAGATACTAACAATATAGCTGATTGAAGAAAAATGTGATTTGCATATTTAAACATGCTATGAAGAATAAAATAAAGGTTATTTGACTGAGACTGTTGGCACAAAATGAAACAGCACAATTCTGAAATTTTGAAGAAAATATTGCAACTCTAAAGTTGGGATTATTCAGAATACATCACCAAAAATGTAAGGGATACAAAAGCAATACTTTGCTTTTTGGTAATGCTGCCTGAGGGACAAATATTGATCATACAGGCATCATGAATAACTCTTTTGTTGTTCCTTGGAATTGTGCTATGGAATTTTTCAATCCACCTTTGGAAGTTTGAACTCTCATCCAAATGAGGAACACCACCAACCATCAAGAACTAATCCTAAGTCTTCAAACTGCAACTTGAACATACAACCACACTACTAACAGGCAAGAGCATTATCAACTGAGTCAAGTGTGACAAGAGATTATTAGAAATGCACATTTAGATTTGTTCAGGTCTGCTTTTGAACAACCCTGGCAGTAATGTAGCCTGTGTGAGCTTTAGCAAAACATTGTCTGATACAACCTTGTCCTTTAATTGAGTTGAGTGATGTCCATGTTACGATGTGCCATGATGGGCTGAATGGCTTGCTCTGGTTCAATGTTTCCTCCAGAGTTTATAGTTCATCTAATTTGTTTTGTTATGGACTCAGCCAAACACTATTTGTCTGGTTATGTTATTGTTAGTTTGGAGAGTTTTACACATTAGGCTAGAAATTTGTTCGAAATTGAGTCCATTTTCGGCTGTAAATGGGCACAAGTGTAACCTGTTTAGATGCTGGATGACTTGCTTCAGTATGTTTGTTCCATGAACAAATTCACTAAAATCCAAAACAAGTGATAGGCCGCAGGAATGTATAAATTAACAATCTGCCTCTTAAAGGATCCCTCAATCCTCAA
The DNA here is from genome assembly GCF_047496795.1 of Chiloscyllium punctatum. Lineage (NCBI taxonomy): Eukaryota > Metazoa > Chordata > Chondrichthyes > Orectolobiformes > Hemiscylliidae > Chiloscyllium > Chiloscyllium punctatum. The sequence continues at coordinate 121,627,323 of NC_092746.1, read as the reverse complement.
TGTGAAGAAAGCAGACATTAAGACTAACCCAACTAAAAATCATCAGCAATCTTCTTTTGTATTCTTTCGTGAAATATGGACAATATTGTTAATTGACCAGAATTTGACTACCCTTGACCAAAACCCTCCTTAGGCGTTATCTAACTCTTCCTGGACTAATTTCTTAATAATTATTTCCTTTAGGCGGCTTATTTCATGTTTATCAAAGAACTTTGATACTGCAGTGAATGGAATGATGTCAGCCAGGTGGACCTCATAGAATCGGACTTGCCTGATTGGACCAGTTCAACAGGCCCCAATCAGGGAGCCTCAGCTGACAGGGATAAACAGGATGGTAGGGGACAGGCTGCCCTAGAGGTGGTTGAAAGGAGTGCCAGGATAGTCCACTGGCCGGATGGTGCATTGGGGTGGGCGAGAGCCCAATGGTATGCAGGGCCAGACCGAAAGCCAGAAGGCAGGTAGCTGTCCTCAGCGCTGTGACCCCAGGCAGGTACCGGGGTGGGCTGCCCCAGAGGTGGTCGAAAGGTGCTGAGGGGGGTTAGTGAAGCCAGAAGGTGGATAGGCCATCCTGACTGCTGTGACCCCAGGTGGGTACCGGGGTGGGCTGTCCTAGAGGTGAGGTAAAAACAATAACTGCAGATGCTGAAAACCAAATACTGGATTAGTGGTGCTGGAAGAGCACAGCAGTTCAGGCAGCATCCAACGAGCTTCGAAATCGACGTTTCGGACAAAAGTCCTTCATCAGGAATAAAGACAGTGAGCCTGAAGTGTGGAGAGATAAGCTAGAGGAGGGTGGGGGTGGGGAGAGAGTAGCATAGAGTACAATGGGTGAGTGGGGGATGGGATGAAGGTGATAGGTCAGGGAGGAAAGGGTGGAGTGGATAGGTGGAAAAGGCGATAGGCAGGTAGGACAAGTCATGGGGACAGTGCTGAGCTGGACGTTTGGAACTAGGGTGAGGTGGGGGAAGGGGAAATGAGGAAACTGTTGAAGTCCACATTGATGCCCTGGGGTTGAAGTACCTTTGCTGCTCCTCTCCCTTGTAAAATTGCTGTATGCAGCTGTAAATGTAACTGTTTGTTGTAAACTGTTTTTGTAATTTGTTTAATAAAATATATATAACCAGGAGATTCTGGCAGGGAGGAAAGGGTCGTGTGAGGGAGCCGTGGTTTAATAAGGAATTGGAATCCCTTGTTAAAGGGAAGAGGGCGGCCTATGTAAAGATGAGGCGTGAAGGTTCAATTGGGGCGATTGAGAGTTATAAGGTAGCCAGGAAGGATCTGAAGAGAGAGCTAAGTGCAGCAAGGAGGGGACATGAAAAGTCCTTAGTTGGTAGAATTGGTAGAGTTGGTAGAAGGCTTTCTATAGGTATGTCAGGAATAAAAGAATGACTAGGGTAGGAATAGGTCCAGTCAAGGATAGTAGTGGGAAGTTGCGTGTGGAGGCTGAAGAGATTGGGGAGACACTGAATGAATACTTTTCGTCAGTATTCACTCAGGAACAGGACATTGTTGCCGATGTGAATACTGAGTCACAATTAATTAGAATGGACGGTTTTGAGGTATGTAGGGAAGAGGTGTTGGAAATTCTGGAAAGGGTGAAAATAAATAAGTCCCCTGGGCCTGATGGCATTTATCCTAGGATTCTCTGGGAAGCAAGGGAGGAGATTGCAGAGCCATTGGCCTTGATTTTTATGTCCTCATTGTCTACAGGAATAGTGCCAGAAGACTGGAGGATAGCAAATGTGGTTCCCTTGTTCAAGAAGGGGAGTAGGGATAACCCTAGTAACTATAGGCCGGTGAGCCTCACTTCTGTTGTGGGCAAAGTCTTAGAGAGAATTGTAAGGGGTAGGATTTATGAACATCTGGATAGGAATAATGTGATCAAGGATAGTCAGCATGGTTTTGTGAAGGGCAGATCGTGCCTCACAAAACTTATTGAATTCTTTGAGAAGGTGACTAAGGAGGTGGACGAGGGGAAAGCGGTGGATGTGGTGTATATGGATTTTAGTAAGGTGTTTGATAAGGTTCCCCATTGTAAAAAATACGGAGGTATGGCATTGAGGGTGAGTTGGAGGTTTGGATTAGGAATTGGCTGGCTGGAAGAAGACAGAGGGTAGTAGTTGATGGTAAAGGTTCATCTTGGAGTGCAGTTACGAGCGGTGTTCCGCAAGGATCTGTTTTGGGACCATTGCTGTTGGTCATTTTTATAAATGACCTGGAGGAGGGGCTAAAAGGTTGGGTGAGCAAGTTTGCGGATAATACGAAAGTCGGTGGAGTTGTTGACAGTGAGGAAGGATGTCTCAAGATACAGCGGGATATAGATAAGCTGCAGAGCTGGGAAGAAAGGTGGCAAATGGAGTTCAATATGGGTAAGTGTGAGGTGAATCACTTTGATATGAGGAACAAAAAGATGAGGTACTGGGCTAATGGTCGAATACTTGGTAGTGTGGATGAGCAGAGGGATCTTGGTGTCCATGTACACAGATCTTTGAAAGTTGCCACCCAGGTAAATAGTGCGGTGAAGAAGGCATATGGCGTACTGGCTTTTATTGGTAGAGGAATTGAGTTCCAGAGTCCTGAGGTCATGTTGCAGTTGTATAAGACTCTGGTGCGGCCACATCTGGAGTATTGTGTGCAGTTTTGGTCGCCATACTATAGGAAGGATGTGGAGGCACTGGAACGAGTGCAGAGGAGGTTTACCAGGATGTTGCCTGGCATGGTAGGAAGATTGTATGAGGAAAGGCGGAGGCACTTGGGGTTGTTTTCATTGGAGAAAAGAAGGTTTAGGGGTGATTTGATAGAGGTGTACAAGATGATTAGGAGTTTAGATAGGGTTGACCATGAGAACCTTTTTCCATGTATGGAGTCAGCTATTACGAGGGGGCATAGCTTCAAATTAAGGGGTGGTAGGTATAGGATAGATTCTTTACTCAGCGAGTCGTGAGTTCATGGAATGCCCTGCCAGTAGCAGTGGTGGACTCTCCCTCTTTTATGGGCATTTAAACAGGCATTGGATAGGCATATGGAGGATAGTGGGCTAGTGTAGGTTAGGTGGGCTTGGAGCGGCGCAACATTGAGGGCCAAAGGGCCTGTACTGCGCTGTATTGTTGTATGTTCTATATTCCGAGGTCTCCTCAGTTTAGGGGACTGACTGTGCTGGCTGGTGCTATAGTCAGTCTGTTACTGTTAGTTTCTGCTTCGTTTTTTGGAGGGGGTAACCTGATTTCTGAACTGGCTGAATTATTTAGCCAGTTTGTTAACTGACATTCTTTTTAGTGAGGACTGATTGTTAAACTTTTGATGCACATAATGTGTTTCAGGTGTAACTCCGTTCTGATTAGGGGATTGTTGTTTCACTGGCTGGTTACAGCTTGTGTGTTACTCTTTGTCCTTTTCTCAGAAAGAGAAAGGAGAGAAATGTTAATTTTGTGGTAGGGCTTAGCCCTTGGACTGTGGTTTTCTTTGTTTTTTGTATGTGTCTTCACTTTTTATTGGTGTTTGGACTGAGCCCTGTGGAAGACATACATTTTACCAGAGGAGCTGTTCCTGTGGGGAGGCCTAGTCCTGGGACTGGGCCTCTGAAGATTGAACACCCATGTGCACACACTGGGAGGTGAGCACTTGCTGTATCCTGGAGTTTAGGAGAAGACATTTCCTTCAGGAGTGGACTAAACCCCTGTGAGTTAACTGCACCTGTACCATGTACTGTGTTCCTGTGAGTGGGCCTTGCTCTAAGGCTGGACGTGGCGTGTGCTGTGGCGTGTGCATTTGCTGCCTCCATGAGTGGACTCTGCCCTTGGTTGCAGACTGTTTTTAGCAACGGACTCTGCAGTTGGGAGCAGACTCTAATTCTGACATCTCACATTGTCCACTGGAGTGGACTCCTCCTGGAAATGGATTCCATATCTTGAGGACTGTATAGATTTGGACTGTGTACCAGAAGGGACTCTGTTTTTTGGTAACTAACTGTATTGTGTGTTTCCTGGGTCTTTCACCCGCACTGTCTTGTGTGTCCCTGGGTCTGGCAGGCCTTGCTGTGAGCTGGGAGGCTCATGGGTCGTACTGAAAGCTGTCACCCCGAGAGCCAGAGAGTGGGTAGGCCATCCTGTGAACCTGAAGGTTGGTAGCCTGTCCCGAAAGCCGGAGGGTGGGTAGGCTGCCCTGATGCCAGTCGCCCTGAGAGCCAGATGGTGGGAAGGCCCTTCTGAGCCCTGACGTCCCAATAAGGGGTAATCGGGATGGGCTGTCCGAGAGGTAGTCGAAAGGTGTCAGAGCAGCCGAGATCCAGAAGGCGCATAGGGGTGGGCTGAGATCCGGAAGGCTTGTGGGCTACCCTACACGCTGACGTCCCAGGGAAGGGGACGGGCTGTCCTAGAGGTGGCCGACAAGTGTGCCAGGATAGCCCACTGGTCGGAGGCATAATGGGGTGGGTGAGAGCCCAATGGTACGTAGGGGCAGACAGAGCCAGAAGGCGGGTAGGCCGTCCTGACTGCTGTCACCCTGGGCAGGTACCGGGGCGGGCTGTCCTAGAGGTGGTCGAAAGGTGTCAGGGCGGACTGAGAACTGGAAGGGGCATAGGGTGGACCGAGAACCAGGTGGGTAGGGGCAGGCTGCCTTACAGTGGTCGGAAGGTGGGAGGGGCGGGGACTTGCTGGGTCTGTATTGTCTGCATTTTTGCATGTAACAGTATTGTCTAATGTACAAATGTCATTGTTGATGTCTCTTTATATTTTTATGTGAAACTGGGATTTGAGGTTTGCCCTCCTGTCCCTGTAAACTGTTTGAATGGTAGGGTTTGGGGCCTGGCTTTGCTGCTCCTCTCCCTTGTAAAATTGCTGTCTCTTGTATGCAGCTGTAAATGTAACTGTTTGTTGTAAACTGTTTTTGTAATTTGTTTAATAAAATATATATAACCAGGAGATTCAGAGGTCTCCTAAGTTTAGGGGACTGACTCTGTGCTGGCTGGTGTTATAGTCAGTATGTTTAAAAAAAACAGGACTGTAGGGTACGGGCTGCCCTAGAGGTGGTCAAAAGGTGTGCCAGGATAGCCCATGGCTGGATGGCACATCAGGGTGGGTGAGAGCCCAATGGTACGTAGGGGTAGGCAGAGAGCCAGAAGGCAGGTAGCCGTCCGTAGTGCTGTCACCCTGGGCAGGTACCAGGCCAGGCTGCCCCAGAGGTGGTCGAAAGATGCTGAGGGTGGTTAGTGAAGGTGGATAAGCCGTCCTGACCGCTGTCACCCCTGGTGGGTACTGGGGTGGGCTGTCCTAGAGGTGGTCAAAAGGTGTCAGGGCAGACTGAGAACTGGAAGGGGCATAGGGTGGACCAAGAGCCGGAAGGTGGGTAGGGGCGGGCTGCCTTAGAGTGGCCAGAAGGTGGGCGGGACAGGGGCTTGCTGGGTGCGTATTGTCTGCACTTTCATATGTAACAGTATTGTCTAATGTACAAAGGTCATTGTCACTGTCTTGTCATATGTGGAACTGGGATTTGAGGTTTGTCTTCATCTCCCTGTAAACTAGTTGAACAGTAGGGTTTTGGGGCCTAGCTTTGCTGCTTCTATCCCTTGTAAAATTGCTATCTCTTGCATACAGCTGTAAATGTGAACTGCTTTTGGGAAACTGTTTTGTAATTTGTTTAATTTGTTTTTCCTTTTATTAAAAAAAAATAAACAGGAGTGTTTTGTCACTGGCCACTCAAGTGTTTCCTTTCTTCCTGCTGGTGGAAATTGAATAAAGATTTGTACACCTTGTATCTCTCACTGTCTCACACCTGCACACACACACCATGGGTGCTGGGGAAAAAATAAGCACTACCGCAGTTAGGCGGTACTGCGGTCGTGTGGGGGTTTTAAAAACGTGTCAGAGCTTAGGGGAGAAAAAAAAACAGGAGTGTCAGAGGTTTGTTCGCAATAAAAAAAAACAGGAGTGTCAGACATCCTGACACTCCGAGCTGGATCAGTGTGTGTGCAAGCACTCTCCTCCTTGACTGTGTCTCAGAGGAAGGGGACTGTCCCTGGACCAGCTGCCCCACATTCTGAGAGGAAGGAAGGGAGGAAGGAGGCAGCGGAGGTAGAAGGAGGTGGGAGCTTTGAGTCCTGGGCCTCATCCAGGTCAAGGGAGTGTTGCTGCTGACCTGGGGCCCACTCCCACTGCTGGTCTCTGGGACCCCACCCAGACCTGCCTCACTGCTGCTGCCTGGAACTCGCCTTGGGTCCCTCCCAGGACCTCCACCACTGCTACTGCTGGAGGCCCACCTCCACTGCTGCTGCCTGGGACTTGCCTTGGGTACCCTCCCCAACAGGTCTGCTCCCACCGCTGTGACCAAGGGCCTACCTGGGACTTGCCCGAGGCCTGCCTCCACCACTGCTGTTGCCTGAGGCCGGTCTCCACCATTGCTGCCTGGGAATCGCCTTGGGCCCTTCCCCAGCACCTCCACCACTGTTGCCTGGGACCCTCCCCAAGACCTCCACCACTGCTGTAACCTGAGGCCTGCCTCCACCTGTTGCTGACACTGCCTGAGGCCTCAACACACACAGCTGGTTTCTGGGTCTACTGACATTCAGCAGCACAGTATGGCGAGTCCCAAACTTGCAGGGCCCAGCCACACCTACACCAGTGTAGCCGCTGCCTTAGAGGCAGCTGCTCCAACCCCGGCTGTAACCCCGAACCCCTTCAGGCACCTGACTAAACGCCTGGGGGTCAAGGCCTATCCCCACCCCAACATGACCATCGAGGCCTGCAGCAAGCCCATGGCTAGTGTGGTCGGCCCACTGGCCATTGTCGCTGCAGCCAGGATGTACAGGAAGGCCGTCTTTTTCCTGAGGACTGAGCAGGTGGTCCACCTGGCTGTGCAGAGGGGGCTCACTGTGGGCAGGACACATCTGCCCGTCGACCCTTTAGAGGTCACGGCCCAGAGGGTCATGATCTCCAACGTCCCGCCCTTCATGGTCAGTAAGCTCCTTCTTCCCCACCTCAACACCTTGGGGGAGATCCAGTCAGTGTCCAACCGCTCCTGCTTGGTCTCAAGGGCCCTTCCCTTCCAGCACGAATACTCTTTCCGACGCCAGGTGTTAATTTGCCTGGTCCAGGAGGAGGTCACTGAGGGCTCTTTTACCCTCCTCCATGAGGGAGCGGCCTACCGCGTCTTCTGGATGGTGGACGGCATGCGGTGCCACCTGTGCCACGAGGTGGGGCACATTAGAAAAAACTACCCCACCCAGAAGGCTGCCCAGCCTACACTAACGGCTGAGGGTGGTGCCGCTGCACCCACTCCCCCTCCCCCTCCCCCTCCCCCTCCCCCAAAGTCAACACCACAAGCCCAAATAGAAGGGGCTGAGCCAGAGGCTTCCAATGCCTCAGCCTCTGGCGGGGGAGGGGGGGGGGGTTGTGGTGAGCGTCCAACCAGCCGGAAGGCGCTTACGAAGATGCAACGCGCCAGGCCCGCCCATGGGGAGACCATCCTATCCCTATCCCCTTCCCCTACGATTAGCCCACGACCTGCCCTGCCTTGGCACAACAATGCCCCCAGCCAGTGTTGCCCCGGCACGGGAACCCCAACCCCCAAACCTGTACCTGACCCTAGCCCCACTGAACCCACTGACCCCACACCCAACCCCCACCCCATTACAGAAACCCCTGGGGCTACAACGCCTGCCACTTGCACCACAACACCTGGCCCCGGGGCGCCCGAGCCCAGTCACACCCTGGCACTAACCTGGGGGGAACCATCGCTGCCTCACCTCTTGCAGCAACCAGGTCCCGGAGAGGGAACTGGGCCCCTGTCTCCATCACCTGATAAACCAGGGGTGGGGCAGGAAGTGACATGCTGACCCTCCCCACCCTGGCCGTGCCCCTCCCCCCGCCTTTCCCCAGCCAATCGTATTCCAGGAAAAGCTGGGTGGGTGGGTGGGTGGGTCCACAGGCCCCATGACCACCAAGACAGGTGGAGAGGGGAAGGCCCATAAACTCCCCCCCCTGTCTTTCTGGGGAAGAGGTGCTGGCTCTTGGAGGGGAGAGATGTCCTAGCAGTGTGCCGGTGGTGTTGTCCCTCTTCGGGGGTTGAGCCTACGGTGCCTCTTGTCTGTCCCACACCACTGCCTGAACCCCCAGGGGGGTACAACAGGACCTTCTGCTGCCCCAACTCCTCTGGCCCCTGAGGAGGACTTTAATAACCACACGGGCTGTGGTGCGGGCGACAACAGAGAACCCTCTGCTGGGTCGTCGAGCAGCGGAGGGGAGGAAGGTGTATCCTCGCTCCTTCCTCCCAGACTGTTTTTCTGGGGTCCTTGGCCCTGGGGAGGACCTTTTCCCCGAGGAGCCAGGCGTCCCGGTGTCGGGAGAGGAGCAGGGCCCCGAGCCTCTGCCCCCTGACGACCTGAACTCGGGGTGTTCCGGGACGGGGTGCGCCGAGGAAGGCACTGCTGGTGACCCTGGGGTTGGGGTTGCCCTGGGTTTGAGGCCAGTTGGCGGTGCCGGACCAGCCCCCATTCTCTCGGTGGGGGAGGGGTCGGTGACCGAGGGTGACCTCCCGGAGGAGGGTTCGGGATCGGTGGCAGACACTGGGGACGACACGGAGTCTGTCTGCAGCGACATTTTTGAGTCCCAGGTGCCCCCCACCGATCTCCCCCTCATTCCCCTCGAGGAAATTCGGAGTCGCCGGGATAGAGCTCAACTGGCGCTCGACCGCTGGAGCTCCTTCGAAAAAGTTTACTGGTTGGCACACGCTGCTCGCCAGGCGCCTGGGCTCGATGTGAACGAGCAAAAGCGCATCAGGAACTTCCTGGGGGCACTCCTGGTGAGGGCGAGGGACTTCTGTGCCCCTCCCTCGTCCTCCCAGTAAATGTATATAGTCTTTTAACTGTACCGGTGGTGGTTGCACAACGCTTCCGACATGGAGACAACTATAGCCAGCCTCAACATCAATGGCAGCAGGGAGTCACAGCGCAGATTCCAGACCCTCTCGGTCCTTCGGGACGGGAGGTATGCGGTGTGCTTCCTGCAAGAAACCCACACTACCCCGGGAGACGAAGCCACCTGGCTCCTGGAGTGGCGAGGGGGGGGTCTACATGAGTCACCTCACCCGCAGATCTGGCGGGGTGGCTATTTTGTTGGTCCCGCATTTTCAGCCGGAGATCTTGGGGGTCAGGGAGCCTGTGCCAGGCCGTTTGCTTCACCTGACGGTATGGCTGGGGGGCGCGGTGCTTCACTTGGTGAAAGTCTACGCTCCCCTGGCCGGGCCGAGGCAAGTGAGCTTCTTCGGAGAAATGTCCGCTCATCTCGCTTCCATCGACGAGAACCAGTGCGTCGTCCTCGGGGGAGATTTTAACTGCGTCCTCGAGGGCAGGGACCATGGCGGTGCCCGCACTGGCTGGGCGTCGGGGAAGAGGTTGGGGGACTTGATCAAGTCCTTCGACCTGGTGGACGTCTGGCGGAATCTCCATCCCGACTCCATCGCCTTCACCTTCGTGAGGCCTGGGGTCGAAGCATCCAGAATCGACCGCCTGTACGTTTCGCGGGCGTATGCCTCCTGTTTTCCGAAGGCCTCCATGCGGCAGGCGTCGTGCACGGACCATCACCTGGTGTGGGCGGAACTCCTTCCGTTCGGCGCCAGGCTCGGCTCCGCGTACTGGCACTTTAACAACCTGCTGCTGGAGGGCGAGCGATTCCAGGATTCGTTTCGTCGTTTCTGGGCTGGCTGGAGAAGGAAGCGGGGAAGCTTCCCCTCCCTGAGGCTATGGTGGGATGTGGGCAAGGCTCACGTCCGCGTCTTCTGTCAGGAGTACGTGGGGGGGTTTACAAAGAAGCGGAAATCCAGGATCGGGGAGTTGGAGAGGAAGATGCTCGACCTGGAGTCACGCCTCAGTCAGCCCGACGCGGACCCGGCCCTGCGCGGGGCGTACGAAGAGAAGAAGGCCGCGCTCCGGGACCTGCAGCTCGTCGGGGCTCGGGGCGCATACGTGAGGTCACGGAGTCACGGATCCAGCTCGTCCAGGACCTGGACCGTGGCTCCCCCTTCTACTTGCTGGAAGAAAAGCGTGGCACCCGCCAGAAGCTCCTTGTGCTGCTGGCCATTGACGGGTCCCTCGTCTTGGATCCAGAGGGCATCAGGGCCCATTTTCGAAACTATTACACGGCTCTGTTCTCTCCGGATCCGTCCAGCGAGGATGCTCGCAGAGTTCTGTGGGAGGACCTGCCGCAGCTCAGCCCGGAGGGCGCTGGAAAGCTCGATGCTCCCGTCACTTTAGAGGAGCTGACCGGCGCTCTCGAGGGGCAAAACCCCGGGGCTGGACGGACTGACTGTGGAGTTCTTCAGGGCGTTCTGGGACGTCCTGGGGAGCAACTACGCACAGGTCCTGGGGGAGTGTCTAAATGCCGGAGAGCTGCCCCTTTCTTGGCGCAGGGCGGTCATCGTCCTGCTTCCAAAGAAGGGGGACCTTCGTTCTTTGAAGAACTGGCATCTGGTCTCCCTCCTCAGCACGGACTACAAAATCTTCGCCAGGGTGTTGTCTTCTCGCCTGGCTTCCGTGCTGGCCCACATGATTCACCCGGACCAGTCCTACACGGTCCCGGGCCGGAGGATACACGACAACGTCCACCTGGTCCGGGACCTGATCCATTTCTGTCGACGGGCTGGTCTGCCGAGCGCCTTCCTGTCTCTCGACCAGGAGAAGGCGTTCGACAGGGTCGATCACGAGTACCTGCTCGGGACTCTGCGGGCGTTCGGGTTCGGGACGCGGTTCGTCGCCCGGATCCGACTTTTGTACGCCGCCGCAGAGTGTCTGGTTAAAGTTAACGGGTCCCTGACGGCGCCCCTTCGCTTCGGGAGAGGAGTGCGTCAAGGCTGCCCCCTGTCCGGCCAGCTGTATTCCCTGTGCGTGGAGCCTTTCCTGCGCCTCTTGCGGAGGAGGTTGTCGGGGCTGGTTCTGCGCGGCGCGGGCACGGGGGTGGTCCTCTCGGCCTACGCCGACGACGTGCTCCTCACTTTCACCGACCCGGCTGACCTGGGGAGGATGCGCGAGTGCCAGGCCGTGTACTCGGCGGCGTCTTCCGCCAGGATCAACTGGGCCAAATGTTCCGGACTACTGGTCGGTCCGTGGCGGGTGGACTCTCTGCCGGAGGAGTTACGGGGGTTCAGCTGGAGTACCACCCATCTCCTCTACCTGGGGGTCTACCTCAGCCCGGCTGAGGAATCCTGGCCGGCTAACTGGCAGGAGCTGGAGGCCAAAGTCTCGGCTCGCCTAGGCCGCTGGACAGGACTGCTCCGAGTGCTATCTTACAGGAGTCGAGTGCTGGTCATAAACCAGCTGGTGGCCGCCATGCTGTGGTACCGGCTGGTCACTTTGGTCCCTCCTCCTGGCTTTGTCGCTGACATCCAGAGAACGTTGGTCGACTTCTTCTGGGGCAAAAAGATGCACTGGGTCGCCGCGCAGGTTCTGAGTCTCCCTATCGAGGAGGGCGGTCAGTCGCTGGTGTGCGTCCGCACCCAGGTCGCGACGTTCCGCCTTCAGACCTTGCGGCGATACCTTTACGTCGAGCCTCCTCCTAGGTGGTGCGCCCTGGCGACGTATTTTTTCCGCCAGGTGCGTAACCTCAACTACGACACGCAGCTCCTGTTCGTCGACCGTGACGGTTTGGAGGTCGCCCTCAAGGTGCTGCCTGTCTTTTACCAGGACCTGATCACTGTCTGGAACATGGTCGAATCGCGTCGCGCCTACCCTCCGGCTGGAGTAGCGGCTGTCGTCAGGGAGCCGTTGCTCAGGAATCCGCACCTCCGTACTCGCGGGTTCGAGTGGCTGTTGGAGGGGAGGGCCGTGGCGGCGAGGGCGACCAGGGTCGGGGACGTGCTGGGTGCCGGGGGCCTGGGCTGGACGCTGCCGCAGGACATAGCGAGCAGGGTAGCGGTAGACGTCCGGTACGTGGCCACCGCCATCCGACGCCTTAAAACGGAGGTGCTCGGACCCGACGTAGTGCACCAGTTGGAGGACACTCTCTCAGGTGTGCAGTGGGATCCCATCCGCGCTCACCCCAGCCTGGACGGAATTTCACATTGGCCCCAAAGTCCCGTACTTCCCGCGGGAGCCTGTGCCCCACAACCTGAGCCGCCTCCGGAATTTTAATTTTGTCCCTTTTTAAGGACGTAAAAAGGCAGGCCCTGTATCGACTGCTGCTGCACACCGTCCACCTCTTCTCCCTCATCCACCGTCCGGACACGCCTTGGCGTGCCCAATTGCCACCGGGCGGTGGGGATCCCCAGTGGAGGGCTCTCTACGCGGGAGTCCTCCCCCTTTCTCTCGGGGATCTGGGGTGGAGGGTGCTGCACGCAGCAGTCCCCTGCAACCGCAGATTGCGGTGGTTCACGGACTCCCAGCCCAACTGCTTGTTCTGTGGAGTCCGTGGACCATGTATATATTGGGTGGGGGCGTTTGCACTCCCTTTTTGATTTTCTCAAAAACCTCCTCCTCTGCTTTTGGTTGCACTTCAGTCCCACACTCCCGATCTTCGGGCACCCGGTACGGAGGAGGGAGGGCAGGTCCGAGGACCTCCTCGTGGGTCTGCTCTTGGGCCTGGCCAAACTGGCCATCAACAGGTCCAGGCAGCGGGCCGTGGAGGGGGTCGTTAGGGCCGACTGCCTGCCCCTCTTCCGGGGTTACGTTAGAGCCCGGGTGTCCTTGGAGAAGGAGCACGCGGTGTCCACCAACACCCTGGAGTCGTTCAGGGAGAGGTGGGCGCCGCAGGGAGTGGAGTGCATCATTTCTCCCTCCAACTCTATTTTGATTTAGTCCCTACCCTCCCCTTCACTGTTTTGCTCACACAGCATTGCCCTGTGGGCAGTGCTTGTCACTGGCCACTCGGGTGTTTTTCCTATCTTCCTGGTGGTGGGAATTGAATAAAGATTGGTGCACTTTGTGTCTTTCACTGTGTCTCACACCTGCACACACACACCACGGGTGCTGGGGAAAAAATAAGCACTACCGCACTCAGGCGGTAGTGTGGGGGTTAAATAAACGAAAAAAAAATACTTTGGCCCCGCCCTTTGATGTGAAGGGCAGTGCTTGTCACTGGCCACTCGGGTGGTAAGAAAAAAAAGAAGAGAAGGAGCACGCGGTGTCCACCAACACCCTGGAGTCGTTCAGGGAGAGGTGGGCGCCGCAGGGAGTGGAGTGCATTATTTCCCCCTCCAACTCTATTTTGATTTAATCCCTGCCCTCCCCTTCACTGTGTCGCACACCTGCACACACACACACACACCATGGGTGTGGTGGGGGTGGGGGCAGAAATAAGCACTACTGCAGTTAGGTGGTAGTGTGGGGGTAATAAACAAAAATAGGAGTGTCAGACATCATGACAGTCTGAGAGCTGGCTCTGAGGGAGCTGGATCAGTGTCAAGGACTTCCACATGTAAATAAAGGGTGCCTTGGTGATAGGATATCAGCTTCTGTGGAGTTACTTCACCAGGATTGAAAAAAAATAAACAGGAGTGTTCACACAGCATTGCCCTTTGATGTGGAGGGCACTGCTTGTCACTGGCCACTTGGGTGTTTCCTATTTTCCTGCTGGTGGGAATTGAATCCTCAGATGCTGCCTGAACTGCAATGCTCTTCCAGCACCACTAATCCAAAATCTGTTTTCCAGCATCTGGAGTCATTGTTTTTACCATAAAGATTTGTATACCTGTTGTCTTTGATGAATGGGCACCGCACAACAACCAACAGACAGGAGGGTTCCCTCCCAGTTGGGGAACACTTCAGTGGTCCAGGACATTCAGCCTCGGACCTTCGGGTGACCATCCTCCAAGGTGGACTTCGGGACAGGCAGCAGAGGAAAGTGGCCGAGCAGAGGCTGATAGCTAAGTTCGGTACCCATAGGGAGGGCCTCAACCGGGACCTTGGGTTCATGTCACATTACAGGGGACCACCATTACACTACACACACACACTCTCACATATACACGGACACAGGTACACACAGGTGCACACACAGATGCCCATACACCCTCACACATGCACCCCCTCACAGACTTAAGACACTCTGCACTCACTACACACACACACACAGACAGACAGACAAAGGCCCACATGCACACATATATTTTATGTGGTGAATTTGTACTTGCAGAGTTACATTGTACTTTGCTCAAAAACTGCATGCATTCATGTAGAACTCTGAGCTCAAAAACTGCATGAATTTATGTAAAACTCTGTTATCTCACTTTTTAGATTAGAATCAATCTAAACATCAGGTCATAGGCAGAGAACACAGGGGGCCAACACCTTCAACATATTGTCTAGCTATCACCATTGTTAACAGCTAACCCGAGAATGTAACTTTAAAAAGAAGTGTTTTGTGATTTACACATGAAAGAAGTGAAACTATCACTGTATTCTAACAGATGAAAGGCTTAACAGACAATCAATTTTTCAATGTATAATTTCAGTTACATCACACTGCAAATTTTTGCTATAAATTCTGTGTTACGATCGAGCCCTCCACTATCACCTGATGAAGGAGCGTTGCTCCGAAAGCTAGTGTGTTTCCAATTAAACCTGTTGGACTATAACCTGGTGTTGTGTGATTTTTAACTTAATATTGTCTTTCACTGTGTCTCACACCTGCACACACACAGCATGGGTGCTGGGGTAAATATAAGCACTACTGCCTAACTGCGGCAGTGTGGGGGTTTAGAAGAAAAAAATATATAACCAGGAGATTTAGAGTCTCCTCAGTTTAGGGAAAAAAAATGGAAGAAACGTAAACAGGAGTGTCAGGAGTTCTGCTCACTCTAGGAACTGGCTCAGTGTCATTTACTGTCCACATGTAAATAAAGAGTGACTTGGTGACGGGATACTGGCCTTCATGGAGTTATTTCAGATAGCAGTTGTTGTTGCCTTGTCCACTTATGGGCTCCACGTTGTTCACAGTTGAATTGTATCCCCTGGAGTCAGTTGGAAATTGAATGTCTGATTATTCCACAATGTGGAGGTGCTGGTGTTGGACTGGGATGGACAAAGTTAAAAATCATACAACACCAGGTTATAGTCCAACACATTTATTTGGAAGTACTAGCTTTTCAGCCCAGTGAGTGTGTTCCATCATTTAATGAGGATATGGCTGATTTGATAATGCTCAATTCCATTTTCCTGCCTTTCCCCCATACCCCTAGATTCCCTTACGAGTTAACTAGCTATTTCACCATGAATATTCTTAATGAGAAGACCTTGGCATCCCTCTGTGGTAAAGAATTCCACAAATTCACTACCCTATGAGAAAAGAAATTCCTTCACATCTATGTCTATGAAACATAAAAATTCTTAAGAGACTTAACATGATAGATGCAGAGAGGATGTTTCCCTTTGTGTGACTGTCGAAGGTGGGAGGCCATAATTTAAGAATTAGGGATGCCCATTTATGTTTTAATAAGATCACCTTGCAATCTTCTAAACTCCAATGAGTATAGGCGCAAACCGCTCAACCTTTCCTCATAAGGCCTCCATACCAAAGATCAAGATAGTGAATTGCTGCCAATGTCTGTATATTCGTTCCTTCGGTAAGGGGCCAGAAAACGTTCACAGTATTCTCAGCAAAACCAAAAAAACTGAAGAACTGTGGATGATGGAAGTCAGAAACAAAAACAGAAATTGCTGGAAAAAAACTCAGCAGGTCTGGCAGCATCTGTGGAGAGAAAGCAGAGATAATATTGAGTCCAGTCATCCGCAGGGGTTAGAAATGTCTGTTTTTGTACAATATTTTAGGTACGGTCTGACGAATGCTTTGTATAGATTTATCATGCTTTTTTTTTCCAATTTTTATACTCCATTCCCTTTGAAACAAAGGCCAACATTCCATTTGCCTTCCCTCTTTCCCAATGAATTTGGATGTTATCTTCTTGTTATTCAAGCACAAGGACCCCCATAGCCCCTATATTTCAGCTTTATGCAGTCTCTATTTAAATAATATGGTAAAAGATCTTCTGCAGTAGCAGGGTCAAAGAAAGAGCTGACATTTTGGTATTCTTTGGTGTAGGAATTCTGGGATTTAGATGAAATATCTTTACTCTCATTGTGTGGGAATGCATTAACCCATTTAAAAAAAAAGGCCAATGGCATCATTAAAGGAATTTGGAATAGGGATTTCACATATATATGAAAATAATAGGTGGCACAGTGGCTCAGTGGTTAACACTGCTGCCTCACAGCACCAGGGATATGAGTTCAATTCCACCCTCAGGCGACTGTCTATGTAGAGTTTGCATGTTCTCTGCATGCACTTCCTCCCATAGTCCAAAGCTTTGCAGTTTAGGTAGATTGACTGTGCTACATTTCTCATAATGTGCAGGAAAGGTGAGTTAGCCATGGGAAATGTAGGGTCATGGGGTGGGAGGGTCAATATGGCTGAATGGTCTACTTCCACACTGTAGGGAGTATATATTTTGATGATAATGCTGTTTGACTATTTTACACATTTCAGTTCCAATATGAGTGTTCCAATATGAGTGCTTTGCAACTTCATAAAAGCTCAGGCCACAGTTTGAGGTTACTTTCAATGTTTATTAACAGACTATGCATGGTGGCAAGGCTACAGAGCAAAAAGCTCTGACTTACATTGATTCCAACCTCCTAGCACAGTATTAGCTCATGATTCCTGCAGTCACAATTGCACCATTGCTTACTTCATTAAACCCTGTCACTACTTCTCAATCTCAATTTCCAACATTATTAACCAAAAGTATCTTCTGAATATTATTGCTAAAACATTAATATTCTCTTTAAACTGAATGTATTTCCAACCCTACCAAAGTGTGTATTCATAGATTCGAATGACGTTGAGATCGCATAGTTCTTCCTGATGTGGTCTTTTGAAATGGTGCAGGAGGGCAATGGCATGAAGCCTGACCTAGAACTGTAGCTTCAGCAGCTAAAACAAAAAAAGTTGGTATAGTAACAGTATTGCAAAGCTCCAACTACAAAAGTACTCACTTAAAGTTGTGGCTATGTTCCTTCAAATTTCAATTTTATGTGAAACACAGGTTTCAAAAGGAATCAATAGAATCCTCTTTTTCTTTATAAACAATAAGTCAATATGTTCCTGTAAGGTGAAATGCTTTACATTGCTAAATGAAACAGTGAGTAAAATAGAATATACTTAAAAGTAAAATTAAAATTTAACTTGTTACTTACCAAGAATTAATCAAATTCCCTGACCATCTCCTTCTTCAACATAGGTTTAAGGCGAGAGGAGAATGATTTAAAAGGGACCTCAAGGACAACCTTTTCAGACAGAGAGTGGTGCATGTATGGAATGAACTGCCAGAGGAAGTGGTGGAAACTGGTACAATTATACCTTTAAATGGGATTAGTTTAATCTAGGATATCTGGTCAGCATGGACAAGTTTGACTGAAGGATCTGTTTCAATGCTGTACATGTCGATGACTCCAGTATCACCCTAGTTTCTCATCTCCTGGTCCACCTAACAGTAGCTGATCCTTCAGCTAACTGGCTGCCATTTGCTGGATGTCCTTCCCTCAGCACCTCCATTTCTTTTAAAAAACTCAAGGATGGCTGCAAAAGTCCTTGGGCTGCTATAATCTGATAATTTAAAAATTATCTGCTGAAGCAGTTCTGCCTCTGGCTAGCACCATTCACAATGGAACTCCAGGAAATGGAGGGGAGCAGTCACAAGTCACAGGGAAGGCCTGACTAGAAGGTGAAGTCATGGAAAATGCAAGGTGAGAGGCTGCAAGTTATAGGGAAGGTATGAGTAGAGGCAGCGTATCATGAGTGAGGGGTGACAAGCTGCAGGGAAGGGACAATAGAGTCTGCAAGTTGTAGAGTTAGACAGCAAGAGAGGCCATGGGAGCTGACATGAAAATGAATCTCAAAATCCTTAATAAGATTACAGATTTTAATGTTAAAGCAAAATGATGTCAAACAAGGCAACATTCAATGAGGACTTACTATACTGAAAAGATTGTCCTCAGTGGCTGCTATGTCAGGGTGTTCAAATGAGAGGGTTTTATTTCCACATGACTGGACACTGATTTAGTTTTATCTCTTCCATGATAAAGCACAGTGGCTTGTAGGACAGTACGGTGGCTCAGTGGTTAGCACTGCTGCCTCACAGCACCAAGGACCCAGTTTGATTCCAGCCTTCGGCGACTGTATGTGTGGAGTTTGCATATTCTCCCAGAGTCTGCGTGGGTTTCCTCCCACAGTCCAAAGATGTGCAGGTTAGGTGAATTCGCTGTGTTAAACTGCCCATAGTGTTCAGGGATGTGTAGGTTATGTGCGTTAGTCAGAGGAAAATGTAGAGTAATACAGTGGGGGAATGGATCTGGGTGGGGTATTCTTTGGAGGGTTGGTGTGAGCTTGCTGGGCCAAATGGCCTGTAGGGATTCTTTTCTATATATCTTTGGCTGAAGAGACAATCTGTCAATGAAAGACCACTGAACGGTGAAGGTGCATTGCTGAAGATCAGCTGAGGAATATCACCATTCAATGGCAGGAGCAGCACAATGAGATCACAAGGTTCTTGCCTCGTATTCTTCAATTTAGGATGAAGAAAAGAATGAAACCTCAGAAAGACTGCATTGTGTTGAATCATAACTTCATAGAGGGATTTGTTAAGTGTGCACATGAAAATTGTCTGATTCAGTATGTGGATGAACCTATTACAGAAGGTGCAAAACCTGACCTACTCTGGGAATAAGGCAGGGCAGGTGACTGAGGTGTCAGTGGAGGAGCACTTTGGTGACAGTGACCATGATTCTATTAGTTTTAAAATAGGGATGGAAAAGGACAGACCTAAAAGTTAAAGTTCTAAATTGGAGGAAGGCCAATTTTGACAGTATTAGGAGAGCGGATGTTCGAAGGTAAAAGGATGACTGGAAAATGGGAAGCCTTCAGAAATGAGAGTCCAGAGACAGCACATTCTCCCCAGGTCTGCGTGGGTTTCCTCTGGGTGCTCCAGTTTCCTCCCACAGTCCAAAGATGTGCAGGTTAGGTGGATTGGTCATGCTAAATTGCCCATCGTGTTCAGGGATGTGTGGGTTAGGTGGATTAGCCATGGAAAATGCAGGGTTACAGGGATAGAGTGGGGAATCTGTGTGGGATGCTCTTTAGAGGGTTGGTGTAGACTTGTTGGGTCGTATGGCCTGTTTCCACACTGCAGGGAATCTATAAACTATTA
Organism: Chiloscyllium punctatum; assembly: GCF_047496795.1. NCBI lineage: Eukaryota > Metazoa > Chordata > Chondrichthyes > Orectolobiformes > Hemiscylliidae > Chiloscyllium > Chiloscyllium punctatum. The sequence goes on along the minus strand of NC_092746.1, from coordinate 121,608,141 downwards.
GGAGCGGCACGGTGACTCAGTGGTTAGCACTGCTGCCTCACAGCACCAGGGATCCGGGTTCAATTCCAGCCTCAGGCAACTGTCTGTGTGGAGTTTGTACATTCTCCCCATGTCTGCGTGGGTTTCCTCCGGGTGCTCTGGTTTCCTCCCACAGTCCAACGATGTGTAGATTGGGTGAATTGGCCATTCTAAATTGCCCTTAGTGTTAGGTGCAATAGTTGGGGCAAAGGTAGGGAAATGGGTCTGGGTGGATTGCTCTTTGGAGGGTCAGTGTGGACTTGTTGGGCCGAAGGGCCTGTTTCCACACTGTAGGGAATCTAATCTAAAAGTTAAAGTTCTAAATTGAAGGAAGGCCAATTTTGACAGTATTAGGCAAGAACTTACAAAAGTTGATTGAGAGCAGATGTTCGAAGGTAAAAGGATGACTGGAAAATGGGAAGCCTTCAGAAGTGAGATAATGAGAGTCCAGAGACAGCATGTTTCCATTAAGGTGAAGAGCAAGGTAGATGTAGGGAATACTGGATGACTAGAGAAATTGAGCTTTTGGTAAAGAAAAAGAAGGAAGAATATATCCAGTTTTGGACAGCAGAGATTGAGTCAATCCCGAGAAGAGTGTAAAGGCAGTAGGAATATATTTAACAGGGAAATCAGGAGGGATAAAAGGTGACATGAAATAGCTGTGGCAAATAAGGCTAAGGAGAATCCAAAGGGATTCTATAAATACATTAAGGATAAAAGGGTAATTAGGGAGAGAATAAGGCCCCTTAAACATCAGCAAAGTCACCTGCGTGTAGAATCGCAGGATATTGGGGAGATACTAAACAAATATTTTGCATCAGCATCTTCTGTGGAGAAGGATGTGGAAGGTAGAGAACTTGGGGAAATAAATAGTGACATCTTGAAAAATATCCATATTACAGAGGAGGAGGTGCTGGACCTCTTTAAATGCATTAAGGTGGATAAATCTGCAGGACCTGATCAGGTGTATCCTAGACCTCAGTGAGAAGTGAAGGAATTGATTTCTGGGCCTTTACTGAGATATTTGCATCATCGATAGCCACAGGTGAGGTGCCGGAAGACTGGAGGTTGGCTAATGTGGTGCCACTATTTAAGAAAGGTGGTAAGGAATAGCCAGGGATCTATAGATCAGTGTGCTTGACATTGGTGGTGGACATGTTGTTGGAGGGAATCCTGAGGGACAGGATTTACATGTATTTGGAAAGATAAAGACTGATTAGGGATAGGTAACATGGCTTAGCTGTGGGAAATCTTGTCTCACTAACTTGATTGAGATTTTTGAAGAAGTAACGAAGAGGACTGATGAGGGCAGAATGGTGGATGTGACCTATATGGACTTCAGTAAGGCATTCACCAAGGTTCCTCGTGATAGACTGATTAACAAGTTTAGATCACACACAATAAAGGGAGTTATTTGGATACATAACAGTCTCGAAGGTAAGAGACAGAAAGTGGTGATTGATAGTTGCTTTTCGGATTGGAGGCATGTGACCAGCAGTGTGCCACAAGGGTTGGTGCTGGATTCACTGCTTTTTGTCATTTGTTTCAATGATTTTAGATAGGAGGTATGGGTAAGTTTGCAGATGACACTAAAATTGAAGGTGCAGTGGACAGCAAAGAAGGTTACCTCAGATTACAATGGGATCTTGATCAGATGGGCCAAGGAGTCGCAGATGGAGTTTAATTTAGATAAATATGAGGTGCTGCATTTTTAAAAGGCAAATCAGGTTAGAACATATAAACTTAATGGTAAGGTCCTGAGGAGTCTTTTTTAAGACACTTAATTCCAGATTCTTTACTGAATTCAAATTCCAGCACCTGCTATTACAGGATTTGAAACAGGATCCCAAGAACATTACCTGATCATTCTGGATTAACAGTCTAGTGATAATACCACTCGGCCATCACCTCCTTTGTGTTGCTGAACAAAATGACCTTGGAGTGCATGTTCATAGATCCTTGAAAGTGAAGTTGCTGATAGACAGAATAGTGAAGGTGGTGTTTGGTATGCTTACCTTTATTGGTCAGAGTATTGAGTACAGGAGTTGGGAAGTCATGTTGCAGCTGTACAGGACATTGGTTAGGCCACTTTTGGAGTATTGTGTGTCAGTCTGCTCTTCCTCTAATAGAAAGGATGTTGTGAAACTTGAAAGGGTTCAGAAAAGATTTATGAAGATGTTGCCAGAGCTGGAGGGTTTGAGCTACAAGGAGAGGCTGAACAGGCTGGGGCTATTTTCCTTGAAGTGTCAGAGGCTGAGGGGGGGACCTTATAGAGGTTTATAAAATCATGAGGGACATAGATAGGGTAAATACTGAAGGTCTTCTCCCGAGGGTAGGGGAGTCCAAAACTAGAGGGCATAGGTTTAAGGTGAGAGGGGAATGAAATAAAAGGGATCTAAGGGGCAACATTTTCATGCAGAGGGTGGTGCATGTATAGAATGAGCTGCCAGAGGAAGTGGTGGAGGTTGGTACAATTACAACATTTAAAAGACATCTGGATGAGGACATGAATAGGAATGGTTTAGAGGAATATGACCCAAATGCTGGCAAATGGGATTACATTTATATAGGATATCTGGTCAGCATGGACAAATTGGACCAAAGGGTCTGTTTCCATGCTGTATATATCTATGACTCAATGGCTGGGAAGGATTAACAAAGATCTCTTCAGAGATTGTTGCTTGCACTGGAAAATTTGTATTCAGGACCATTGAGAGTGCATCTGTAGTTACTGCAAAGCATTCTGGGTGATAAAACAACAATGAATGGGGCATCAGAATTGTCTTCTGCTGCTTCTAATAGTATGTCTGTACCACTAAATGAAGATAAAGAATCTGCTGTTGTCTCAATCAAAACTAGAATATCATTCTCATGCTTCAGTGTTGCCGAACAATTTTCTTTTACGTGCAGTATTCAATAATGTAAAGTTATCATTGTCTTACCATACCACAGAGTTAGTCTCTCATTAGACAGAGACAACTGATAGTGGTTTAACCTCAGCATCACCATACCTCCAGTGAGGGGAGAGTTTGAGAATAATCCTTCATCGGAACTTCAGCCAGAGCAGGAATTGAACCCACTGATGTTGGCATTTTTCAACAAAATCAGCTGTCCAGCCAAGTGAGTTAACTGACCAGTAATATTGAACCACACTGTTCGTTTCCAGGTGAAAGATCGTTGTGACCACCTTGTAAAACTGGAAGTATTGGAACTTCCATTACATCTACAACAGCCGCATGTCGTGTTTCTTCATTAATACTGTTAATCATACAAAATGACATCATCATAAAAGTAGGTAAGGAAATTTGCTCATCATGTACTGCATCAAGAACCAAAGAATCAGAAACTACATGAGTTTCTTTCTGAAATCCTGCTGATAGTATCATATTATCAGATTAACCCACTGGGTGTGTATCTCCTGTGTAGGGGTCTCTGAAGAAGGAACAGGCTCATCTTCTTCCAACATGACTGGAGAAGGATCAAAAAGGTGATCAACACCTTGGGAAAATTGAGAAGGGTCTTCACAAATATAACTTGAGAAGGCTTCACAAATTGTCATGTAATCTCCATAGTCAAAAGCTCATGTTCCCAGAAAGGCTGAAGTAATTCTTCACAAAATGGAATATAATCAATATCTGGCCATAGCAATTCCTCAGAAAATGGAACATAGTCATCATGTTGACATCGAATGTCTCTCACTTGGGCTGGAACATCTGGTAGCTGCTGTAGAAGAGCATACAAGGATATATTTTTGTCGACTCAGCAAGGATTTGATTTGGTAAGACACAAATAGACTCCTTTATAACATTATCAAGTGTTGCTTGAAAATTAGTGATGCACGGGAGTGATGCCTCAAGAGTCTGGATTTTCACATTTATTTGTCAAATTTGCACAGTTTAAAATTTTTTTAAAGTATCAGGCAGGTTGGGGTCATTAAGTATATTCAAGGCTGACATAGACAGCATTTTTATCAAGAAAGGAATCATGGGTTATGAGCAAAAGGCAGCAAAGTGGAGCAGAGGATTATCTGATCAACTATGTTAAAAATCACACAACACCAGGTTATAGTCCAACAGGTTTAATTGGAAGCACATTAGTTTTCGGAGCGACGCTCCTTCATCAGATGACTATCACCTGCTGAAGGAGCGTCACTCCGAAAGCTAGTGTGCTTCCAATTAAGCCTGTTGGACTATAACCTGGTGTTGCGTGATTTTTAACTTTGTTCACCCCAGTCCAACACTGGCATCTTCAAATCATGACTGATCAGCTTTGATCTTCTTGATGGCTTACTATTTCCTTATTTCATGGTAACTCCTATTTCTACTACATTTCTCTTTTCTCTCTCCACTTGAATGGAACTCTGGACCCTGGTACTGTGGTCAGTTCACTCATCCTCCCTGCAGTCTGTATTCTCATCCACACCAGGAGCAAGAACCTCATTTCTATTGAAAGGGGCATTGGCTGAGGCTCGTCCAAAGCTAAATTCTGGATTCCAATAACTGTGTCACTTGCAGTATCTACCTCACAAAATACAGTGTCCAGATACCTCTCCCTGATGTGTTACGGGAGCACAGCTTAGAATCGAGCCATCAACTCTTAGTTGAAGTTCCTTGAGCAGTCAATTCTTGCTGCAAATGCAGTGAGTGTGGATTACACCAGCATTCACTGGCTGCCACATACCACATCTGCAACACATTGCCTGCCTAATCACTTCTATTCTAATTAATCACTTTTGATATTAAGTATTTTAAAATTTAACTTCTTAACTGTACTCTTCAACTATAATAATGTCTCCTTATTTAGGCACCTTGGCCAATCAGAAGAGTCACAGAGGGATTACCACTAAGCACCTTTTCATTTTCTTGTGACATTACACTTCAACTTTGAAAAACAGAAACAGGGGCTTGCCCTGCTGGCTTCTATCTCCCACTCCTGCTACACTCTCACACTAGTTCATTCTTATGAAACTGCTGTTCCCACCCTCCTTGTGCTTTTTTTTTCAGGAGCAGTGTCCTTCTCTCTCTCATACTCTTAGGTCTCTACTTTGGCTCTCTCCAACTCGGTTAAGTGCTGGTGACTGTCTCCTGCTCCTCCAGGTCAGGTTGATTTGTTTTGCCTTTTGTACATGCCTTGGCAATTTTCCACATTGTCAGGTAGATTGTAACTGTAGTTTCACAAATTCGTTAGGTGTCTGGCTAGTTCTGGAGCACACCTTTAGTATTATTGCTTGGAATGTTGTCAGTGCTTATGGCCATGTCAATATGCAATGCTTTCAGCTGTTTCTTGATACCATGTTGTGTGAATCCAAATGGTCGAAGACTGGCATAACAGTTATAAACGCTTTTGGATAAAAATTATTTAAAATTCTTAATTGAAGGAAGGCAAGTTCTGCTGGTTTGAGATCGGAACTTTCAAGAGTTGATTGGAATAGACTGTTTGCAGGTAATGGGAGGCAAGTGAAGGCTTCCAAAAGTGAGATAACGAGAGTTTAGAGGCAGTATGTTCCTGTTAGAGTGAAGGGTAAAGCAGATAAATAAAGATACTGAGGCTCTGGTCAAAAATAAGAGTCACATATTAGGTATAGACAACTGGGATCAAGTGAATCTCTTTGAAGAGTATAAGGGGAGGAGGGACATCCTTAAGTGGGAAATCAGAAAGGAAAAAGGGGATATCAGATTGCCTTGGCAGATATTAAGGATAATTCAAAGAAATTCTACAGGTACATCAAGCGCAAAAGAGCAACTAGAGAGAGAATAGGGTCCCTTAGTGATCAGTGAGGTTGTCTATATGTGGAATCACAGGAGGTGGGGGTGGGGGTGGGATAGAGAGAGAGACAGACAGACAGACAGATTACAGGAATATTTCAAATTGGTGTTTACTGTAGAGAAAGAAAATGGAGGTGTGGGACTCGGGGAAATGAATATTGATGTCTTGAAAACTGTCCACATTACAGCACAGGAAGTGCTGGAGGTCTTAAAAATATAAAAGTGGATAAATCTCAGGGACCTGATGAAGTGTGTATTCCAAGATATTGTGGGAAGTTAGGGAAGAGATTGTGGGGCCCCTAACAGGTTATTTTTATCATCTACAGCCATGGGTGAAATGCCAGAGGACTGGAGGGTGGCTAATGTTGTGCCTTTATTTCAGAAAGACTATAAGGAGAAGCCTGGAAACTACATACCTGTGAGTCTGACATCAGTGGTGAGTAAGTTGTTAGAGGGGATTCTGGGAAATAGGATTTATGTACATTTGGAGAGGGAAGAACTGATTAGGGATAGTCAGCATAGCTTCATGCATGGGAAATCATGTCTCCTAAACTTGATTGAGGTTTTTGAGGATGTAACGGAAAAGATTGATGAGGGCAGAGCAAAAGATGTTGTATATTGGACTTTAGTAAAGCCTTTGACAAGGTTCCACAGGGTAGACTAATTAGTAAAGCTAGATCACATGGGATTCAGAGTGAGCTTACAAACTGGATACAAAATTGGCTTGACAGTAGGAGACAGAGGTTGGTGATAGAGGTTTTATTTCAAAGGCCTGTAAGCAGCGGCATAAAGGGAATCCGTGTTGGATCCACTTTTGTTTGTCATTGTTATAAATGGTTTGGATGAGAAATTTGGAGGCACAGTTAGTAAGTTTATGGATGATACCAAAATTGGTGGTTTACTTGACAGTGAAGAAGGTTAGCTAAGATTAGAAAAGGATCTTGATTGATTGGGTCAATGGGTGAGGAGTGGCAGATAATTTGAGGCATTACATTATGGTAAAACAAACAAGGGCAGGACTTATACAATTAATGATATACCCCTGGGTGGTGTTGTTAAACAGAGAGAACTATGAGTTCAGCTACATAGTTCTTTGAAAGCTGTGTCACAGGTGGACAAGGTAGTTAAGAAGGCATTTAGCATGGTTGCCTTCTTTGCTCAGACCATTGAGTACATTGAGTTCTGAGGAAAGGTCGCTGGACCTGAAACGTTAACCCTGATTTAACTTTACAGATGTTGCCAGACCTGCTGAGCTTTTCCAGCACTTCTGTTTTTGTTTCTGACTTATAGCATCTGCAGTTCTTTTGGTTTTCATTTAGTACAGGAGTTGGGACATCACACTGAGGTTGTACAGGATGTTGGTGAGGTCACTTTTAGGGATGATGTGTATAGTTCTTGTCACCCTGCTAAAGGAGGATATTATTAAATTGGAGAGGGTTCAGAAAAGATTTACCAGGATATTGTCAGCACTGGAGGGTTTGAGTTATATGTAGAGGCTCGACAGGTAGGGATTTTTTTCACTGGAGTGTGAGTTTGAGGGGTGACCTTATAGAAATGTATAAAATCATGAGGGGCATAGATCAGGTGAATAGCAAAGGTTTATTCCCCTAAGCTAGAGGAATTCAAAACTAGGGTACATATTTTTAAGGTGACAGGAGAAAGGTAAAAGGGACCAGAGCAGCAGCTTTTTCACATAGAGGGTGGTTCGTGTGTGGAATGAACTGCCAGATGCAGTTGTAGATGCAGATACAGTTACAACATTTAAAAGACATTAGGCCAGGTACAGGTAAGTGGGACTACTTTAGTTTGTGAAACTTGGTTGGCATGGATGAGTCGGACTGAAGGGTCTGTTTCTGTGTTGTATGACTCAAAGGCATTTGTGATGATGGGAACCTCAGGAGATCACCGAGATAAACCATTCATTCAGCACTTCTGCCTGAAGATGGGGACAAATACTTCAACCTTATCTTTTGGTGCCAATGTACAGAGCTCCCCCAGAATCGGGGGCCTGAACTTCTGAAAGTTGTTTAAAAGGTTGAGGAAGACAAACAAAGATAAAGACTTTCCATTTTGAATTTAAGAGATTGTGTAATGTATTTTGCTTTCAAACAGTAAAGGTACAAAGAGAAGGTAGAGGTTGAAGAGGGAAAAGTAATTATAACAAGCCCCTCTGCCACTCAATAATACTATGACTGCTAGGCACACCTCAGCTGGAATATTGAATACGTTTCTGGACACCACACTATAGGAAGGATATGTATGCATTTGAGAGAGTGCACAAGAGGCTTATGAGAATGAAACACTACAGTCATGAGGAAAGACTGGAGAAACTAGGACACAGAGAGAAGACTGTTAAAAAGATTAGATGGAAGATTTCAAAATTATAAGGAGTATGAACAGGGAGAAATCTCCCACTTGTAAGGAGACAGAGAACCAGGGCACCGGTATAAAGTGTTCCGCAAAATAAAGAAATGTGAGGTGAGAGAAAACTATTTCACAGAGCAAGTAACTAGAGTGTGTAATATGTTGCCTGTGACTTTGATGGAAACAGGTTCAATTGTGGAAGAAGGCAGTAGATGATTATTGAAATAGAAATGACATATGGGGTTTTGCAGAGAAGGCAAGAGATTGGCATTGGGTTCAAATGCTCAGCTAACTCTTGCAGTCATGATGAGGTGAATGGTCTTCTGCACCACAGTGATTCTGTGATTACTGTAAGAGGTTTTAGGTTCATGGTGACACTGTCAAACGTCCTTTTAAGAATTGGGAACTGCCCATCTATTGTGTTTTTGATCTCAGTTATACTGTTCTAGATTAATGACAGGTAGAAGACAAATGTTACACCATTGTGAGTGTGAAGTTACAAAGTTAGTGCCCCACCCAACCCCTGAGAAACTCATATACTGCAGCAGTGTTCTCCCCATGCTGGTACATTCATTAAAGTATTTGCTTTATAGATGGGTTCCTTCATTTTGAATATGGGTGTAACTGCTTCAAATGCAGCCACTATGATTCACAAACAAAATATTTTGAGTTATGAAATTCATGATTCATAATAGCTGCAAAATGGGTGACTGTCCCAAGTAAAGGAAACAATTGAAACTTATGAGCAAGAAATAAGAGATTAACTTACCTATCGGTGTAACTGTCAGCAGTTGTTTCTTCAAGTTGAAAGAACCTTTATGCTTTGTCAGTTGTTGAAATCTGACCAGCAATTGCACAATTTTCCTTTCTAGTAATTTTTTTAAAAGGGGTTGACATGTTTATTCCAGCATACCTTGGGGTTAATCCAAAACTGATCCTATTGGTCTCCACAGCAAACAGTAACTCTCCACCACAATCCTAGCTCTCTAACCTCTTTTTCAAATTTTTATCCACATCTTCTATCTCAGCTGTTTCCTTGATCAAAGAATTCTATGCACCAACTGCCCGCTACATGCAAAGAAATTTCTCTTCACTCTGTAGGTGATGATTTTAACTTGATGACCTTTCAAATAGAGCAAGTAATCTTTTCAAATTCACTCTGTCAAAAACCTTCATAACTGGGAACATCTATTCGTTAACTATGCATGTTTTACCTCTCATTGTCAATAATACCATTACCTCAACTCTGTCCTCATACCTAGTTGCCCATGGCCAGATGTTCTCTAGCAGATACATAAAGATGTGATAGCCATTACACCCAACCTAAGCCTCCCAACCACAACATTTCTACTTCTTATGTTGCAGCATCCAACTACTTCTTAAATTGTACTAAGCAGTTTGGACTCCACGGAACTGCTGGGAAACTCAATCAAGCAATGAATAAATTTTGGACACTAGCCATAAATTTGTCTCCTCCCCAATTTGTGCCTTGGTTCCCTTGTTCTGTGGTCATGGTGTAACTTTAAGCAGTATTTTGATTTTCCACTTATTATCTCAAATAAATCTTATCAGCTGCATTTTATTCACATGGGTAAATTAAGTGGTATGTGGGAAATAGTCTGTGGTAAGTGGTTTGTGTTACCTCCATCAATTGACCCCATCTACTCTAACAAGCTGTGAGTGATGAGATTGCTGCTGAAAACATCATGAATGTCTTTGTTACTTCCACATTTGGTGAGAAATTTCTCCATATAACATGTTTCCTTGAGGTGCTACATAGAATTGCATTGACTGCTTGAGACAGCTGCCATCCTACTAACGGTCGCCTACAGTCTGGTTGCAGGAAGTCAAAGTAATTCTGTATAGCACCACTTCATATGAGTGACTTTCCCTCCAACCTGTGCGATGATTTGCTTGCTGAATTTTCCATTTCCTCCGACATTTATGAATTCAATTGTACCTAGCAGGCTTTTAAAAGTATTAGATTAGATTACTTACAGTGTGGAAACAGGCCCTTTGGCCCAACAAGTCCACACCGACCTGCCGAAGCGCACCCACCCATACCCATTCCCCTACATCTAACATTACGGGCAATTTAGCGTGACCAATTCACCTGACCTGCACATCTTTGGACTGTGGGAGGAAACTGGAGCACCCGGAGGAAACCCACGCAGACACGGGGAGAATGTGCAAACTCCACACAGTCAGTCACCTGAGGCAGGAATTGAACCCGGGTCTCTGGCGCTGTGAGGCAGTAGTGCTAACCACTGTGCCACCATGCCGTCCACAAAATAAACAAATATGTATATTTGTTTACAGGATCTGGGTGTTGCTGGCTAAACAAACGCTTATTGCCCTTGAAAAGGTGATAGTGAGCCCACTTCTTTTACAGTCTGTGGTGTGGTAGGTAGGTAAAGGTAAAGTCACAGTTGTCCCAGAGGACCACAGGTGGTTGTTTAACCTGAGGGTCACTTTGCCTCAGGCAAGGGACAAGTTTGAGAAGGTGGGATCTTCATGGTGTACACTGTGCCTTTGTTATCCTCAGTGCTTCTTCCATTTAGTATTCAACGTGAAGAACTGATTCATCATCTGAGGGGTGTTGGTAAGTGGTAATGAGCAGGAAGCTTCATTGCCTATGGCTGACCTGATAAGGCAAGGATCTGGATTTTGGTGTGCAGGGATAACATCAAATTTTTAAGATGATACAAAACTTGGATGAATTCTAAACTGTGAACAGTACAGAGTAGAACTCCAGAGTTGGTGGAGTGGGCAAATAGGTACCAGATGAATTTCAATGCAGAGAAGTTTGGGATGATCCATTTTGGGAGGAAGAACATTGAAAGACAATATAAAATAGGGGGTATAATTCTAAATGAGTGCAAGAGCAGGGGGACATGAATTTATATGTTTACATATGATCATTGAAAGTAGTAGGATGGGCAGAGAGAGCAGTAAGTAAAGTATACAGTATCCTCAGCTTTATAGATAGGGACACAGAGTACAAAAAGGGAGGTGATATTGAACTTGTTTAAGACACTTGCTAGACCTCAGCTGCAGCACTGTGTACAGTTCTGAGTGCCATAATATAGGAAGAATGTGGATGCATTTGAGAGAGTATAGAAGCAATTTACACGAATAGTTCCAAGGATGAGCAACTTCAGTTCTGAGGATAGATTGAAGAAGTTGGGACTATCCTCCTTGGAGAGCAGAAGGCTAAGAGGAGATCTACCAGAGGTTTTCAAAATCATGAACAGTCTGGATAGTACAGACAGGGAGAAACCGTGCCTGCTCATAATGCTAACAAGAATAAGAGGGCATAGATTTAAAATGATGTGCAAAAGAAGCAAAGGTGAATGAGGAAAAACATTTTCACTTAGCAAGTTGTTCAGGTCTGGAATGCACTGTCTGGAAGTGTGTTGAAGGCAGGTTCAATTGATTCATTTCAAGAGGCATTGGTTGATCATTTGAATAAAGATAATGTGCAAGCATTTGGGAAAAGAAATGGGTAATGTTGCTTGTTTGAAGAGCTGCGACAGGCACAATAGATGATGGATTCCCGTGTCACAATTCTATGATTCTGAGCTTGGAAGAATGAAAGGGATTCTGATCAAAATGTGTAAAATTTTAAGAGGGCTATCGAGACGCAGAGAAAATGTTTCTCCTCGTTGGGGAGTCTAGAATCAGGGGTCACAATCTCAGGATGCTGGGTAGGTCACTTAGGTCATGAGGAAAATATCTCTTCTTTTAAAGGGTAGTGAATCTGTGGAATTCCCTACCACAGAAGGCTGTGAAGGCCAAGTGACAGAAAATTTTCCAAAAAGAGACAGATAGACTTTTAGATGTTAAAGGTATCATGGAGAATGGGGAGAAAGTGGTGATATGTCATTAAGATAGAGGATCAGCATGATCAGATTTAGATTTAAGATTTTATTGTCACATTGATCATATTGAATATCAGAGCAGGGTCAAATGGTCAAAGCAGCATATCTCTGTTCCTAGTTTCAATAATTTAAAATTTACACTAACAATTTAGAATTATTAGTAGGGCTCACTATGAGGTGCACTTGCGTATACTGGAAGCTACATGTATTAATACACAGGGCCCTGTTTTTTGCAGACAGAAAGATCACATACAAGCACAATGCTTCTTTCAACTCAACAAAATAGATGACAGCCATTTATTTGTTCATTTCTCAGGGCAATGCCTGACCAATCAGAGTCAGTCTGCCTGGTTTAAAACTTAAAGCCTGGATGTTAAATGTCAAACTGAACACTATTCTCAAGCAGTCTAAATACTGATTTTCTCATTAAATTGGTATTCTTATGAATTGTCCTGATGAGTTCAAGCTGAAAAACCTTGACCAACTGTGTCATTTTTCAGCAATATTTAAATATGCAATAAAAGACTATCATTAATAATGGTGCCAGTTGAGTTTGTGAATTATTATAAAAACTCATCTAGGTCACCAATGCCCTAGGGTAAGAAATCTGTTTCTCATACTTTGTCTGGCCTACCTATGCCCCAGATCTGCCTGAATATCACTTCAATCTTAAATAACTAACACTAGTTCTATCCCTACAAAAATATATCTAATATCTGTAAATTGACTGACCTTACTCTTGTTGTATGTCTTCCAGGTCCACCCCACCACCCTGAACACTTCTTTTGATTTCATTTGGTCATAGAGTCATAGAGATATACAGCATGGAAACAGACCCTTCAATCCAACCCGTCCATGCTGACCAGATATCCTAACCCAATCTAGTTCCACCTGCCAGCACCCAGCCCATATCCCTCCAAACCCTTCCTATTCATATACGCATCCAAATGCCTCTTAAATGTTGGATTTGTACCAGCCTCTAAATTGAAACAAGAGTCAGGCATTTAGCCCATTGAACCAATGAAATCATAGTGATTTGATTATAGCCTTAATTCCATTTTCCTGGCAGCCCATAACCCTTGATTCCCATTATCAACCGGAAATCTGTATGACTCAGCCTTAAATACATTCAATGGAGCCTTCAGTACATTCAATGACTCAATCACCATAGTTTTCTGGAGGAAAGAATTCTGCAGACTAACATCCCTCTGTGAGAAATTACTCTTCATGTTTCTCTTTGATGGGATACCACATCCTGAAACTGTGGCACCTAATTTGAGATTCCCATTGTATTCCTCTCAGCAGCTACACTTTCAAGACTCCTCGGGATTCTATATATGTTTCAATAGAAAACATCTCATTCTTCTAAATCCTTGTGCCTATGAGCACAACTTACTCAACCTTTCTTACTAAAACAATCTCTTCATTCCAAAAATTAGCCTAATGAACATTCTCCGAATGCCTCCAATACAAGTATATACTTACTTAAGTAAGGAAACCAAAATTGTGCATTATACTTTAAGTGTGGTCCTATCAATGGGATGGTCAGTTGTAGCAAATATTTCTTACTTTTATGTACCATAATTCTTTGCCATAAAGGCCAATATTCCATTTGCCTTCCTAATTACTGACTGTACCTCCAAGTTTTGATACATATACAACGACACCTAGATCTCTCTGCAATGGAAATCATTTGCAATCTCTCTTAATTTAAATAGCATGCTAGTTTTCTATTTTTCTTGTCAAAGAAGACAACCTCATATTTTCCCCACAGTATGCCCAAAACACTTTTTTTTTGTCCTCTCACTTAATAAACCTATTCAGACTCTTTGTATCTTCCTCACAAGTTGCTTTGTTACTTAGTTACAGCATAGTCATTTCCTTTATCCTAGATTGTTTAAAAGCAGGAAGGGGTGGGAGTGAAGGTTCTAATTCTGCCTGCTCACACAACTAGTCTGTCTGGAATAAAAACAGAAATTGCTAGAGAAACTTTGCAGGTCTGACAGCATCTGAGCTTCCAGTAGCAAATGGTGTAGGAGGGCACTGAGCAGGGCAGCTGGAGCAGTCAAATATATCCGCTCTGGAGAAAAGATCATCTGGAGGAAGGGAGAAAAATCAGACAGAAAAAAAGGACTTTTTCAATGATCTACAAATCACAGGCTTCACGCCACGTTTTCCTTGTTTAACCTTAGGCCCTGATTTTCCAATGGCCAGTCATTATTCCAGCATAGATGGGGATTTTATGTGGCAACCCTATGCAATCCTCATCAAAGCACATTCCAGAGGAACGCTTGGGAAATTGTATTTTCTAGAAGGCAATTTCTATGAAACCTTCTGAAAGTGTCTATTCTAATCCTTTGGAGAATTCTGATGGAAATACTTACCCAGAGAAAGCCAAATAATTAAAATATAGTCTAATTCCTAAGTAACTATTTATTAGAGTTATACTTATCACACACATCCCCAACAATACATCCCAAACCCCTTATATCCCCAAGAACCTGACTCCTCCACCTTGCTCTGAATCTGACCATCCCACCCGATCCAACCCTAGACCTGACACCTAACCACTCCATCTTGCCATTGTAGCTGGACCTGACACCCATCCTTCCCAATAAGTTTAATTTCCCCCAACTTATACTAATCACTGCATCACCTAACTGACTCCCTTATCACCTTGTCACCCTATCCACCTGACATCCAATCTCCTACCCAGTTTGTATCCTACTTATACAGCACCCTACCTATCTGGCATTTTACCCTCTGGCATCCTATCCAGTTGGCAGCCCACTTTATCTTCCCACCTGACATCTTACTTATCTGGCATCCTACCTCTTACTCACCTAACATGCTACTCAGCTGGCATACTAATTACCTATACCTTATCCTTTACTCATCTGGCTCCTTATTCTTTGCAGCACTATAATGTCATAGTTATATGTTTTCCTTTTGTCAACAGCTGGTAAAGTGGCTGTCTGGGCCTTTACATTTCAGAATGTTTGCCTTCCTTCGACAGTTCCGAAGGAAAACAGGCTTTGTATTTCTGAGGGAGCTTTGAGCAGAATTATCTCTCAGAAACATGGAGCTCCCTTCTTTTGCAAAAAACATGCAGTGAAGTAGCAATCTGTGTGAAATTACCACTCCTCAGAAAATCGGGCTTCTAATTTCTTTCCCAAAATGACCTGATGTCAGTGGAACAAAAAGTTTCTTCTTCATGATCTTTGGGCTGTCTGTGAGTTTAAACCTCATGTTGTAGTATCATAGAGTTATACAGCATGGAAACAGACCCTGCGATCCAGCCCATCTATGCTGACCGTGTTTCCCAAACTAAACTTGTCCCACATGCCTGCATTTGGTCTACATCCCTCTAACCTTTTCTATTCATGTACCTGTCCAAATGTCTTTCAAATGTTGTAACTGTACCTGCATCTACCATTCTTGTAGTTCATTCTACATACGGAACACCCTCTGTGTAAAAAGGTGTTGCAGTTACATATGGAATGAAAAACTTATCAAATGAAATCATGAAACCATTTTTGAATCCTGTAAAAACACATCTGGTTCAGGGAAGGAAATCTACCATACTTAACTGACTTGGTCTACATGATATAACTGGCCTTGCAAGCCACTTAGTTGTAACTAACTGCTACAAAGTCTAAGAAAAGGAATGGCTCTCAGCAGTGGAAATGACAATGGCAAACACAGCTCTGATGACCCTGCAAAGTGCTTCTTACTAACTTGTTTACACTGGAAGAGCTGTCTCAAGATTAGTCAAGCAATAACCTGGCAAAGTCATACTTACAGAATCATAGCTTACAGAGAGTGATTCAGACATCACATCGCTAGCCCACAGAGCATGATGGAGGATACTTGCAATGTGAAGAAGTGATTTTGTTTCCAGAAGAACTGTACAGTGTTCACTGCTACCAATTCTGTTATGGACAGATGCATTTGCACCAGGTAGTTGGTGAGGACAAAGCCAGGTGGGATTTTCCCTCCACAGGTTAACAGCGATGTCCGCTAGGACTTGGACAGCTTGGTCAGTAGTGATATTTCTGGGCCTATCTTGCTGATGAACTTTGAAGTACCCCACCCACAGTACACTGTATCCTTGCCATTCTTAATGAAGGAGCTCTGATTATTGAGCTAAAAGTTGGAGGAGCAGTGAATGGTAATCAGTAAGAGGTTTCTTGCTCATGTTTGACATGATGGCATGAGGATCCAGTTAGTGACACACAGGGCACCTCCCACACTGCAGGACTCATGAGGGACGGTGATGGTTATTGGAGGCTAATTATCTCAGTCTCAGGACATATATGCAGGAGTTCCTCAGGGTGGTATCCTGAGCCCAACCATCTTCAGCTGCTTAATCAATAACTTTCTCACGATTATAATGTCAGAAGTGGGGCTGTTCACTGATGAGCAGTATGTATTTTGAATCCTCAGCACTGAAGGAGTCAGTTTTCTGGCTGATGTGTGA
Source organism: Chiloscyllium punctatum (assembly GCF_047496795.1). NCBI lineage: Eukaryota > Metazoa > Chordata > Chondrichthyes > Orectolobiformes > Hemiscylliidae > Chiloscyllium > Chiloscyllium punctatum. The sequence goes on along the minus strand of NC_092746.1, from coordinate 121,591,633 downwards.
TAAGTGACATTTCAGTTCACAACAGCCAAGCAATGATCATCTCCAACAAAAGGGAATCAAAACTGCCCCCTCTTGAAATCTAACAGCGTTGTCATTTATTATTGAATCCTCTACTATCAGCATCACAGAGGCTCCCATTGACAAGAAACTGAACTGGACCAGCCGTAAAAGTACTGCAGCAACAAGAGGAGGTCAGAGGCTAGGAATGCTGTGGCAATTAAATCAATCCCCTGTCTCCTAATACCTGTCGACCATCTTCAAGGCAGAAGTCAGAGGTGTGATGAAATACTCCCCACAATGCAGCTTGAACATCACTCAAGAAGCGTGGCACCATCCAGGTCAAAGCAGTCCATTTGATTGTCACCTCATGCAACCTTCAATATTCACTCCTTCTACCACAACTGCAAACCAACTCACCTCAGCTCCTTCAAAACTTCCAAACTTGCAACCACTAACCCAGGTCAGAAGGAAAAGGGCAGTAGATGCAAAAGACCACCACCACTTCCACCATCCTGGCATGTAGCATGTTGCTGTTCCTCTACTGTCACTGAGTCAAAATCCTGGAACTCTCTACCTCGTATGACTAAATGTGTATCTACACTCAAGTACTTCAGTATTCAAGAAGGTAGCTCACCCACCATCTTCTCATTTAGGATGGGCAAAAAATGCTTGCTAGCCAGAAACACTGACATTCCATGAATGATTATTCAAAATAAAAGCCCAGCTTGGAATTATCAGCCATCTCAGAACCTAATGAACAACTGGAGGCAAGACATTCCAAGGACTTGCCTCAAACAAAGATTTCAATGTTATCTTGAAGAAGGTAATTAGGTGGGCCTTGAGCCCAATTTCAGCACTAACTTGTTTCTTGGCTGCAACTCTGTTCGTGTTGAAAATTAGGTTGCTTGTACAGAGAATTTTGTCATGCAAAGGACGCTATTTCCATCAATGTTATAAGATATTATTACCTTGTCCTGATGAGATGCTCAACTCACTGACCAAAATGAGTTATTCTGTGACTGCAAATGATGTGTGAAATAATATGGGTGTACCTACAGCAGACAAACTGCAACAGTTCAAAAAGGCTGTTTGCTTGCAACGTCTCAAAGGAATCTAGAAATGGGCAGTAAACATTGGCCTAACCAGTAATGCTTGCATCCTCTAAAAAAAAATGTAATCTGTTGAATATGTTCAGTTCACAGATGGTTACCGTGGTTGTGTAGGTTTTGCAATGTTACAGAAGCCCCATCTAATTAGTGTCAAGCATTTTGGGCAGTGGTCTCTAATTCCCCACAAGCAGAAAGCAAAATAAATTGCTCTAATTTGCATACTTCACTGATCTGAACAAAAAGTTCTTCAGATGTCAACAGCAAGTAGCATGATGCTCCAAAGGCATCTTGATTGGTTAGATTGTAGTTAGGTAAACACATCAATGATCTACCAGTACATCCTTCATAGAAAACAAGAATATTTTGCCAGCAGGGAAGGTGGTCAAAGAGGGGGAGGTGTGGCATTGTTAGTCAAGGACAGTATTATGGTGGCAGAAAAGAAAACTCATCTACTGAGGTAGTACGGGCTGAGGTTAGAAACAGGAAAGGAGAGGTCACCCTGTTGGCAGTTTTCTATAGGCCTCCAAAAAGTTCCAGAGATGTAGAGGAAAGGATTGCAAAGATGATTCTGGATAGGAGCGAAAGTAGCAGGATAGTTGTTATGGGGGACTTTAACTTTCCAAATATCGACTGGAAACAATTTAGACGTACTTCAGATGGGTCAGTTTTTGCCCAATGTGTGCTGGAGGGTTTCCTGACACCGGATGGGACCATTCACCACAGCAGATTCGCCGCCGCCGATTACCCACTGCCCTTTGATCACCGAGGATGGTTAGCCACCGCCCATTAGCCACTCAAGACGATTCGCCACCGCACATAAGTCGTATATTTTGAATATTGGTGGTATAAAAAATTGTCATTATATTGGTTAAAGTAGTGTTTGCGTTGTTTCAATCACAACTTATTTTCGTTATAGGAGAGTTTTTTTTAAGCTTGTATTTTTGGAACAGGAATCTTTAGTATGGAAACAAAAATTATTAGTAAACATGGAAATAAGAAGTTTTACCACGATGGTTTTATATATATTTTTGATAAACTATCCAAGAGTGATTCAAGTATTAAGTCTTGGCGATGTGAAAGGGGCCACCACAAATAAAGCTAAAAAAGTATCGAGATGCAGACAATAGAATAAAAAAAAATTGTTCTTGTAAACGGCGAAAGAGATTGTTTGGAATGTCTTAGAGGAATAGCATGTAACTATCAAATGAACTGAAATTTCATAGTTTAATATTAATGTGAGATTTTAATGCCATTATAAAGATTTAAAAATATATTTCCCTTTCTGATTAAAGTTTGTAACTCATTTTTATATATAAACCAATAAAATTATGTTTATTTTACCTTTTTTTTATCATAAGACCATAAGACCATAAGACATAGGAGTGGAAGTAAGGCCATTTGGCCCATCGAGACCACTCCGCCATTCAATCATGGCTGATGGGCATTTCAACTCCACGATGTAGTATGTAGTTATATAAATAAAGGGGTCTGAGAAGTATGAAAGAACAGGCAGGAGGGAAAACAATCAGTACATATATATATTTCCGGTGGCAAATAGTCTCCAGAGATCAAATGACCCCAGTGGAGAAACGCTGGTGGTGAACTGGCAGTGGCTAATCATCGGTGGCGAATCTGACGTGGTGAATCATCACCAACCCCCTGACACAGTATGTAGATAGGCCAGCAAGAGGAGAAACAATATTGGATTTGGTACTGGCTAGTGAACCAGGCCAGGTGTTAGATTTGGAGGTAGGTGAGCACTTTGGTGTTGGTGACCACAATTCAGTTATGTTTACTTTAGCGATGGAAAGGGAAAGATATATACCACAGGGAAAGAGTTATAATTGGGGGAAAGGCAATTAGGCAAGATTTAGGATGCACAGGATGGGGAAGGAAATTGCAGGGGATGGGCAGAACAGAAAGGAACAGCTACTGCACATCTTTGGTAAGTATATACCACCCAGTCCTCATCTTCCACCCCACCAACTTCCATATACATCGCATCATCCTCCACCACTTCCGCCACCTACAAATTGACCATCAGAGATATATTTCCCTCTCTATCCCTATCAGCATTCTGGACAGACCATTCCCTTCGTGATTCCCTTGTCAGATCCATGCCCCCCCCCACCAGCCCACACCCCAATCCTGGGATCTTCCCCTGCCACTGGAGGAAGTGCAAAACCTGCGCCCACACCTCCCCCCTTACCTCCATCCAAGGCCCCAAAGGATCTGTCGACATCCGACAAAAATTTACTTATACCTCCACCAATGTCATCTACTGCATCCGTTGCACCCGATGAGGTCTTCTCTACATGGGGGACATATGATGCCAACTTGCGGATTGTTTCAGAGTACATCTCTGGGACACCCGATCCAACTAACCCCACCACTCTGTGACTGAACACTTCAAATCCCCCTCCCACTCCGCCAAGGACATGGAGGTCATGGGCCTCCTCCATTGCCAAACCCTTACCACCTGATGCCTGGAGGAAGAATGCCTCATATTCCACCTTGGGACGCTGCCACCACATGGGATCAATGTGGATTTAATCAGTTTCCTCATTTCCCCTCCCCCCACATTATCCCAATCCCAAGCCTCCAACTCAACAGTGTCCTCCTGACCTGTCCATCATCTTTCCCATCTATCTGCTCCACCCTCCTCTCCCACCTATCACCTTCTCCCCCATCCTCATCTACCTATCACATTCTCATCTACCTTCCCCCCACCCTCCCATTTATCACAGCACCTCGGCCCACAAGTCTCATTCCTGTTGAAGGGCTTATGGCTGAAATGTGGATTCTCCTGCTCATTGGAAGCTGCCTGACCTGCTGTGCTTTTCCAGCACCATACTCTCAATTCTCATCTCCAGCATCTGCAGTCCTCACTTTCTCCTAAGTACGTACCTGTTGGGTTGGGAGGAAGTGGTTGAGCGAGGGAACCTTGGTTTACTAAAGAAGTTAAATCTCTTGTCAAGAGGAAGAAGGAGGCTTATGTTAAGTTGAGGCATGAAGCTCAGCCAGGGTGCTTGAGAGATAAAAGTTAGCCAGAGAAGACCTAAAAAGCTAAGAAGAACCAGAAAGGGTCAAGAGAAGACTTTGGCAGGTAGGATAAAGGAAAACCTAAAGCTTTCTATAGGTATGTCAGGAATAAAAGAATGACTAGAATAAGGTTAGGGCCAGTCAAGGACAGTAGTGGGCATTTGTGCGTGGAGTCTGAAGAGATGGGAGAGGTGCTAAATGAATATTTCTCGTCAATATTCACACAGGAAAAAGACAATGTTGTCAAGGAGAATACTGAGATACAGGCTATTAGGCTAGATGGGATTGAGGTTCATAAGGAGGAAGTGTTAGCAATTTTGGGAAGTGTGAAAATAGTTAAGTCCCCTGGGCCAGATGGGTTTTATCCTACAATTCTCTGGGAAGCCTTTGGCTTTGATCTTTATGTCATCATTGTCTACAGGAATAGGGCCAGAAAACTGGAGGATAGCAAATGTTATCCCCTTCTTCCAGAAGGGCAGTAGAGCCAACCCTGGTAATTATAGACCGTTGAACCTAACTTTGGTTGTGGGCAAAGTGTTAGAAAGGATTATAAGTGATAGGATTTATAATAATCTAGAAAGGAATAATTTGGGATAGTCAACACAGTTTTGTGAAGGGTAGGTTGTGTCTCACAAACTTCATTGAGTTCTTTAAGAAGGTGCCCAAACAGGTGGATGGGGGTCAAGTGGTTGATGTGGTGTATTATTTCAGTAAAGCATTTGATAAAGTTCCCCATGGTAGGCTATTGCAGAAAATACAGACGCATGGGATTGAGAGTGATTTAGCGGTTTGGATCAGAAATTGGCTAGCTGAAAGAAGACAGAGGATGGTGGGTGATGGGAAATATTCAGCCTGGAGTTCAGTTACTAGTGGTGTACCGCAAGGATCTGTTTTACAGGCATTGCTGTTTGTCATTTTTATAAATGGCCTGAATGAGGGCGTAGAAGGATGGGTTAGTAAATTTGGGGAATGACAGTAAAGTCAGTGGAGTTGTGGATAGTGCAGAAGAATGTTGCAGGTTACAGAGGGACTTAGATAAGCTGCAGAGCTTGGCTGAGAGGTGGCAAATAGAGTTTAATGTGGAAAAGTGTGATGTGATTCACTTTGGAAGGAGTAACAGGAGTACAGAGTACTGAGCTAATGATAATATTCTTGGTAGTGTAAATAAGCAGAGAGCAGATGAGTTCAGTGTCCACGTGCATAGATCCCTGAAAGTTGCCACCCAGGTTGGTAGAGTTATTAAGAAGGTATACTGTGTGTTAGCTTTTATTGGTAGAGGGATTGAGTTTCAGAGCCATGAGGTCATGTGCAGCTGTACAAAACTCTGGTGCAGCCGCACTTGGAGTATTGCGTACAGTTCTGGTTACCGCTTTATAGGAAGGAGATGGAAGCATTGGGAAGGGTGCAGTGGAGATTTACCAGGATGTTTCCTGGTATGGAGGGAAGGTCTTGAGGAAAGACTGAGGGATTTGAGGCTGTTTCCATGAGAGAGGAGGTTAAGAAGAGACTTAATAGAGACATACAAGAAGATCAGAGGATGAGATAAGGTGGAGAGTGAGAGCCTTTTTCCTCAGATGGTGATGGCTAGCATGAGTGGACATAGCTTTAAATTGAGGGATGAGAGATATAGGACAGATGTCAGAGAGTAGTTAGGGTGTGGAATGCCCTGCCTTCACAGTGGTAGACTCACCAACTTTAAGGGCATTTAAATGTTCATTGGATAAACATATGGATGATAATGGAATAGTGTAGGTTAAATGGGCTTTAGATTGGTTTCACAGGTTGGCGCCACATCGAGGGCCGAAGGGCCTGGACTGCGCTGTAATGTTCTATGTTCTAGCATGTATCACTGATAGTTCGACAATGTTAGCAACGTGAAGGAATGTAGATGGGGTAATATGTAATGAATAGGTTCTGATGGAATGTGGAAAATCTAGTTCGTGTGGAAGCTTGCAGAATTTAGGAAGATGGAGATTAGATTTAATACTGACAAAAAAGGTACATGTTTCCTTGCAAGTTGTAAGTGTCTTTGGTCATGTGAAAGTAGTAAAGTATTTATTCTACTTCAGTTTGTTTACTTTAGCATATTTTCACTGCACCACATTAAAAATATATATACTTTTTAAAATGCCCTTTCTTCCTTTGCTTCTTTATGATTTATGTTGCCCTCTATCATTAGGGTAGTCAACCTGGGCTGGACATATGTCCAGAGGTTTAAGATTTCATCTTACCAATGGCTTGCCCCCTTACAGCTCATGGCTGTCATATTTGTGGTGCCCTGTTTTCATAACTAGTCCAAAAATGAGCACTTTTTAAAACTAGATTCCAGGGATAGCGGGACTGATGTATGAGGAGGGACTGGATCAGTTCAGATTACATTCATCACAGTTTAGAGGAATGGTTGGGGGGGGGTGGGGGGGGGTGGGGGAGGGAGGTTCATAAAAACCTAACATGACCAGACAGACTAAATGCAAGATGTTCCTAATAGCTGGGAAAGTCCAGAACCAAGGGTCACAGTCTAAAGATAAGGGGTAGACCATTTAGAACAAAGATGGAAAAATTTCTTCACCCAGACAGGGGCAAGGCTGTAGAATTCTCTGGCACAGAAAGTGGTTGAGGCTAAAACATTGAATGCTATAAAGAGTTAGATATAGCTCTTAGGGCTAAACAGATCAAAGGGTATAAGAATAAAGCAGGAACAGGACACTACATTAGGTGATCAGCCATGAATGATGGAGCAAGCTTAAAGGATTGAATGGCCTACTCCTATTTTTCATGTTTCTGTTTTTCTTGAATGTAGTCAATTTTTCTCCCCATGAACAAATAAAATTAGTCAAACTGTGTTTTTGTAAAACAATTTTTCACATCCATTTTCTCCTGGATTGTTGACAGTTTTGACTTGGAAATTAACCTTATTTCCTGGAAATTCCAGGTAATCCTGGGTTAGCCACACTATTTGTCCTAAGAGGAGGCTCAATTCTGAGGCTTCATCACCTTCTCCTTTATCTTTTCAGGATGAGCACAGAAATGAATTTCAGAATGTGTGCTTCTTGTGTGTGTTTGGAAACCACAGCCAATCATCCCACAACTTACTGTACAACTGAAAAACACATTTTGCAATGTGTGCTCCTGGTGAGTGAAGTTCAGAGCTAGCAGCACATTTTGAGAAAGCATACTTTTGAATGTCAGAAAATTATTTCAATCTGTGAAGCATCACAATCAAGCTGAGCAATGTTTATTTTCATTTGCTGAGGTAGATTCTGACTTTGGGTAATAATGTGAAATCAGTCATACAGCACTCTGTTTTCCACCTCTCCTAAATTCTATTTCTATTGCAGTTACACAACTGTACAAAGTTAAGGTCTATTCCACTTCTTCAAAATGACTAGTTAGCATTTAGAAATAGGGTGCTAGGAAGTAGCAAAATTCAATAATTGGAACCAAATGCTTCTTGCTTAGTAGTATATGATTAGACAATGGGAGATATGAAAACCATAGTCATTCATCCTTGGTACAAACTCTTACCTCCGAGACCTGACAGCCCTGCTGAGTTTTTCCAGCATTGCTGAAACCCAATAGTTGCTTTCAAAATCTTAAAAATCATGCAACACCAGGTTATAGTCCAACAAATTTAATTGGAAGCACACTAGCTTTCGGAGCGACGCTCCTTCATCAGGTGGTTGTCACTCCGAAAGCTCGTGTGCTTCCAATTAAACCTGTTGGACTATAACCTGGTGTTGTGTGATTTTTAACTTTGTACACCCCAGTCCAACACCGGCATCTCCAAATTATGACTAATTTCAAAATCTTAACGTCGTCATTTGGATCAGCTATTTACCTTCTTTAGCGGCTAACCTTAATCTGTTGACCTGTACTGGGAATCCCCATAGCTTAACATCTCTGGCATCATAACTATAGCTTTAATTTTAAAAAAAAGTTTGGAATGTAAGCAAGCCAATTAACTTTGAGAAAATAGTGGTGAGCCCCCTTGCACTGTTGTAATTCTATTGCAGTGCTAATACAAGGTAACACTTTGATACAATTAGGCAGCTTGCTTGGCTATTTCAAAAGGCAGTTAAGAGTCACAAATGTAAGGTTAGCAGATTTCCTTCCTTAAAGGGGAATCCTATAACTTGTCTAACCATTGCTGAATTATGAGATCTTTATTCCAGATATACTAATTGCATTAAAGTCCATCCAGTCCCATGGCGAGATAAAGGCACACGCCTCTTGAGCATTAGCCTGAGCTGGTGGTTTACTTGTCAAGTAATATTACCTCAATACTACCACCTGTGTGTTTGCTGGAGTCAAATCCACCTAGTCATGCCCACAATTCCCAAATCAGTTAACCAGTACCACCTTCGTTTTTAAAACTCATTTAGTTGCTGGCGATATCATCTTTAATATAGAAACCATTAACTTCCTTAATTTTAAACCAAAGATCTCATGATGCCAAAGTGGCACTCTTTACAGTATCTGTGACAATTAATAAGTACTAACAATAAATAATGTTTATTGACAGGAATTGCAGCCAAAAATTATTTATTGCAAGACTAACTTCTTTGCCAAATTGCTGATGCCAGGCTAATTTGTGTGTACATGTCCATCCAAACCTTATCTGTATAGAAATTAGTCTGTTTTGTCAACAAATTCTCTGCTCTCAAACACTCTTCTGAAGGATGGAGTGCTTTAGGGTTCAGATGAGGGGCATCTGTGTTGATTAAGCTGGTAGCTTTTGCTGTGGTCATATAGGTGGGCTGTGACAGTATATCAGAAGTGACAGCAATTTTTTTTTTGATGGCAGAATGGAAGACTAAATTTGGGGGACACTTCATGGTATAAACTGATGTGCCAAGATTCCAACAGGGACAGATAAATTCTCATTATGTTGAAACTATCTCAAAATAGGATAGTTACAGCTAGTGATACCATAAACTTTTCTAGCACACTGAAGGGATAACTGACGTCAACTTGTCTCAGCTGGCACCAGTCTTGCTGCTCAGGCTGAGTGTTGTTTGAACCTGTAATTGGTGTTTCATCTCATTATCCACTTCACAACTCAGAGCAATACCGAAGAAGTGCTCATCCTTGACCATGTTGTTTAGGCAAGACGTTGAACTATGGGTTCAATAGAAATAATGATGCTGTGGCAGTAGAGACTGCAGTCATGTTCAACATTTTGCCTATCAGGCAACACTATCTGAACAATAATCTGACTGGCTGTTGACCTAATGAATTATTTTTTGAGATATTAATATGCTTGTTAATTTGTTCTATACAGTAACAGTCACTGCAGTCCAAAGGTGCCTAATTGTGTGCAGTATTGCTTGGTGCTCAATGTTACGTTTTTTTGGTCTTCGGAAACAAGCTTATCTTGTATACAATACTTATTAACAGATATTCTGTCCATTTATCAGATTGCTGAGTGCAAATTGGACGCACTGTTTTCACACATAAGAAGTCACTATTCCTACATACTAATTCCTTGAATGCAAAGCATTGTGGGCATTCTGATGACATGAAAGGCACTACTGCAATGCAAGTGATTTTGTTCTTTATACTCATTCGGATTCAGTAGTGCTGGTTTCCCTTCTTAGTGGTCTAACCATCTTAAATTTAAGGGTCAGCCTAGATTACCCAATATTGCAATACAACTCAAGAATTGTGGTGTGTTCTGGGACAAAAGAAACAATCAAAAAAACGGAGGCTGGATGTGAATTGGTATTTTATTTCACAGTGGGTGGACATGCAGAACAACAATTACGTATTAACCGAATTTGAACAATCTATGTTTGTGTAATAATTCTAAATAATTATTATTCTACTTCACCCCCATCACGCAACTGTCAAGCATAAAGTAAACAAATGGGCTTGGAAGGTGACTCAGTAGCATGTAATTTTTTGGGGGCACTAAAAATTCCATTTAGGAAATAAAAAGGCAACTGAAGTATTCATACAGCTACATGGATGCACTACATGGAAAGCTGTCAAGTCCACTTGCACAGCTAATATCTATCCAATGTATACATTACAACTAGATCATAATGCCAATGGGAACATAATGCTGGTTTGTTGCCAGAACCATCATTTTGGAACTCAGTCCTCCAACCAACACTCTCCCTTAAAGTCCACAATTAAATCAAAATCAAATTAGCCCCCATCTGAGCTATTTAAAGAGACCATCACTGACTGACTGAATTGCTGTTATTTAATATCTTTTGATATTCTCACATCAATCCCAAATCCTAGTTTCAGACCTGGAAGATTTACATTTAATGTGCAATTGGGAGGTAGTATATTGGTCTTTATTGAGAATTGGCTGACAGACAGAAAACATAGCAGGAACAATCAAACAGCTCTCAGAATGGCAGACTAAAGATCAGTGCTGGAGCCACAAGTGTTCACTATTTAAATGATTTGAATATAAAAGGATCAAATGTAGTATTTCCAAGTTTTATGATGAAACAAAATTAAATGGGAATGCAATCTTTGAGGAGGGTGCAAGGCAGTTTCAGGGAACTTGGGCAGGCTAAAAGAATGGGAAGAACATGCCAGATGGAATAAGTGAGAAATAATCCACTTCCCCCCCAACAAAAGATTACGAGGTTGGGAAATATTGACATCTAAAAGGGAGCTAAATTCATTCAGGAATGACTGAACCAAAGGCATCAGGAGAAACCTGGTGTTCCACGCTGCAATCTGTTATGATCTAGAACAAGCAGCATGAGAGAATGAGAGTGCAGATTCATTAGTAAGGAATTTCAAAAAAGGAATTTACAAAATATTGATGGGTTAAATCCACCTGACAAAGGAGCAGTGCTTCAAAAGTGATTTCAAACCTGTTGGACTGTTTATTTGAAACAGTCAAATAACCTCATTACAAATTAATCTGGTGTCATATGACTTCTGACTTTGTCAACCCCAGTCCAACACTGGCACCTCCATATCATAAATTTTCTAGGACTGTGGGGAAAAGAGAAGACAATTTGAATCAGCTAGACAGCTCATTCACAAGCAGTTTGCACTGAATGGTTATTTTCCATTCATAGGACATGGGGGTCACTAGGTAGGTCAACATTTGCTGACTATCCTGAAGTGTCCAGCCATCTTCTTGAACCGTTGACATCTATGTTGTGTAGAGACATCCAAGGTGCTTGCTCAGAAGGGTGTTCAAGGATTTTGATGTAGCAGTAGTGAAAGATTAGCAATATAGTTCCAAATTAGATCGTGTACATCTTGGAGGGGAACTTGCAGGTAGTGGTGTTTCCATGTATCTGCCGTGTTCTTCCAGGTGATAAGAGATTTCAGGTATAGAAAGTGCATTCAAAGGAACCTGGGTGAGAACATTTTGCAGGTGATACATGTAGAAATGCTCATATCCATACGTTGAATTAGGAACCAAAAGACTTTCAGGGATGTACAAGGGTTTCATTGTAAATCTGTAGGTTAGCACATACATCAGTTTCCATCACTAATTTCTGGACACTTGTCCCATCCAAAAGGCAACCCACTGCTCCCAAGCAACCCTTCCCAACCCACCAAACCTTACTTAAGAGCCAGGTTCTTCTCTGATGTCTAAGAGCATTCCTTCATCTCAATCATCTTTGGGGGGTGATCTACTCAACCCTTAAAAGGGACCTACATTTCCAACACTGACAATACACATGGTTGCCATGATGTGGTGGTCATGAAGGGTATGCAAGTTAAAGATGGTGAATGCGTACTAATAAAGTGGACTACTTTGTCCTGGATGATATCAAGCTTCCTGAATGTTGACGGAACAGCACATATTCAGAAAAGTGAAGGTTAACTTCCACCACATTTGTGCATTGTTGATGGCAGAGAGGCTTCAGGGAAAGAGTAATGGAGTTACTCGCTGCATGATTTCTAGCCTCTGAGCTGCTTTTGTTAATACTATATTTAGATGGCCGCTTCACTTCAGTTTCTCGGCAACACTACCACCCAGAATGTTGATATTGGGGGATTCAGTGATGGTAACAGCATTGAACACTCACAGCCAACCATTAAATTCTCTCTTGTTGGAGATGTTCATTGCCTGGCACTTGACCTTTTAAATATTACTTGCCACTTATTGTCCTAAGCCACGATATTGCCTAGGTATTGCAGCATATGAACAACAGACTGCTTCAATATATGAGGAGACAAAAAAAACTGCAGATGCTGGACAACAGGAGGCTGGAGGAACACAGCAAGCCAGGCAGCATCAGGAGGTGAAGAAGTCAACATTTTAGGTGTAACCCTTCTTCAGGAATGGACGTGAAAAGGGGGGTGGAGAGAGGGGGTTCAATGCTAAGGTAGGTGAATACAGATATTGTGTACGACCTGGTTGGGCGATTGTAGGCTGCCCAGGTGGAAGATAAGATGTCGTTCCTCCAAGTTGCAGTCTGATCCACTGTGGCAATGGAGGAGGCCAAGGATGGACATTTCAGAGAGGGAGTGGGAACGGGAATTGAAATGGGTGGTGACTGGGAGGTCATGCTGGCCTGGCTGCAATGCTCAGCGAAACCTTCCCTTAGTTTACGTTTGGTCTCACCGATGTAGAGAAGACTGAATAGGGAGCACTAGACTTGGCGAAAGGTTCCTTTAGTTAAACATCCTATCTTTTGTCTGGGCAGCCTACAGCCTGGAGTATTCAAGATTGAGTTCTCCAATTTCAAATAACCTTCTCAACCAGCCTGTCTCCCTCTCCAGCCCCACCTCTTCCCTGCCATTCTTCCTACTGACCTTTCCTTCCAGCTACCAACTGGATTCATTCTTCCTATCAATCAACCAGATCACACACACCACCTGTATTCACTTATCAGTACCTCACCATTCCCACCCTCTCCCCACCCCCCTTATCTGCAGCTTGCTCCCTCCCCCTACCCTCAGCTCCATTCCTGAAGAATTGTTATACCCAAAATGTTGACTCCTACACCTCCTGATGCTGCCTGGCTTGCTGTATTCCTCCAGGCTCTTGCTTGTCCACTTTCAATATCTGAGGAATCATGAATGATACTGAATGGTGTGCAAACATCAGTAAACATTTCTACTTCTGACCTCATGATACAGACAGGTCACTGATGAAACAGCTGACAGTAGTTGGACTTCGGAGACTGCTCTGGCGAACTCCAGCAGTAATGTCCTTTGCCATAAATAATTGACTTCCAGCTGCTACAGATAACTTCCTTTGGGCTAGATGTAGGTCTGTAGAAGCTAGCTGCATAGCAATCAGGAAGGTAAATCACATTTAGTCTAACATTGCAAGGGGTTTCGAGAACAGAAGTAATGATGTTGAGTCACACTAGGCAATGCTTAACAGTTGATCACCACTGCACAAACCATTGACTGATGAGGTGGTTGGCTGTCAGATTTATTCTGGTGGTTGCCATGATTGTACAAATGTTCAGTGTTTTTCATAAACAATGGACAGTTTGGTCTTGTTTCCACTGGAGTTAAGAGTGAAGGGCAACTAAGATCCTGAACAGTCTTGACAAGGTAAAGAAGGAAAGGATGTTTCCTTTTTCTAAACTCGGTTTAAAAATTAAGGGTCATCTTTTTAGAACAGAGATTTACTTTCCCTTATGCAACTTTGGAACTCTGTACCTCAGAAGGCAGTGGTGGAAAGGTCATTGAATATTTTTAAAAACAGAGGTGGCTAGCTACTCCCACTGCCTTTTGTATCCACACCCAGATGACTTCCGTTCACCCTGGCGATCCAGGACATCTCTACCATCTTAACCAAAACCTCCAGTGAAACATTTAAAAATTTGGAGCCTTTTCCTGAAGTTGTGGCATTCCTAGGTTTTGCAGGATAGACTGATGACTTACAGCCACAGCAGATTTCCCAATAAGAGATGTAGGCTGGCTTTGAGAGGTGCTAAAAATTGTAATGTTTGGATCTTTTCTATCATGAGCTGCCAATGTATACTCCAATAGTGGTAAACAGGCATCATCATCATTAGCAGGTAACAAGGTGACACGCAGTGTGCATTTCAATTAACAGTAACAAGTTGCAGAGCTGGGCAGAAAGGTGGCAAATGGAGTTCAATGTAGCTAAGTGTGAGGTGATTCACTTTGGTAAGAGTAACAAAAAGATGGGGTACTGGGCTAATGGTCGGATACTTGGTAGTGTGGATGAGCAGAGGGATCTTGGTGTCCATGTACACAGATCTCTGAAAGTTGCCACCCAGGTAAATAGTGCGGTGAAAGCATATGGCGTACTGGCTTTTATTGGTAGAGGAATTGAGTTCCGGAGGCCTGAGGTCATGTTGCAGTTGTATAAGACTCTGGTGCGGCCGCATCTGGAGTATTGTGTGCAGTTTTGGTCGCCATACTATAGGAAGGATGTGGAGGCACTGGAACGGGTGCAGAGGAGGTTTACCAGGATGTTGCCTGGTATGGTAGGAAGATCGTATGAGGAAAGGCTGAGGCACTTGGGGTTGTTTTCATTGGAGAAAAGAAGGTTTAGGGGTGACTTGATAGAGGTGTACAAGATGATTAGGGGTTTAGATAGGGTTGACCATGAGAACCTTTTTCCATGTATGGAGTCAGCTATTACGAGGGGACATAGCTTTAAATTAAGGGGTGGTAGGTATAGGACAAATGTTAGGGGTAGGTTCTTTACTCAGCGAGTTGAGAGTTCATGGAATGCCCTGCCAGTAGCAGTGGTGGACTCTCCCTCTTTATGGGCATTTAAGCGGGCATTGGATAGGCATATGGAGGATAGTGAGCTTAGATCGGCGCAACATTAAGGGCCTGTACTGCGCTGTATTCTTCTATGTTCTATGTTCTAAGTGCCTACTCAAGGGTTATCCAAATTAGCTTCCCAGTTAAATGCAAAGTCTATACTCTATCCTTTTGCTGGACTTCATTGCATTTACAAAATGCAATGTTCTAAAACCTGGATGGACTGCCTCTGTCTCTGGGGAAGAAATTCAACATTGCTTCATGCATTATTTTGGCCTTAAATACAGCAGCATTTTAAAAGATTCTCTGCCATTTAACTTAGTTATTGACAGCACTCACCTGAAACATACCATAGATATCTTGAATATAGCAAACAGGAACCCAAAATCTGTTCAGGACCCGTTTACTCCAATTGGACTGCCGTCAGAGGTAAATGCAGCAACCAATATATACACAGATTAGTTGTAAACACAAATGTAGAATGATAAGGTTACCTCTTTTCACTAATTGAAGTATTGATATTGGCTAAGAAACGTGAAAGAATTCCCCTACTCTCTCCAAAACAGTTATCAGGAATCTTTACACCCACCGGAGAGGTAGTTGGACTTTTGGTTTTAATATTTTAATTGTGTAGGAACTTGATTAGATCCCACACCTCGAATAATGTATGCAGATTTGGTCTCCTTGCTCAAAAGATATTACTGCCACAGAGAGAATGCAACAAAGGTTCAGCAGACTTATTCCAGGATGGCAGGACTGTCATACAAAGAGAAATGGGCAAACTTGGTCAGTTTTCTCTAAAGTCTCATCGAATGAGTGATGATCTCTTACACAATACTTAATGAATAGATAGGATAGATTCAGGTAAGATGTTGCTCCTGATTGGGGAACCTAGAACCAGGGGGTACAATTTAAAAATAAAAAGGATGCCGCTTAAGTCAGAGATGAGGGGAATTTATTTTACGGAGAGAGTTGTGGACCTTTGGAATTTTCTACCACAGAGGATTGTGGAGGCTCAGTCTCTGAATATTTTTAAAAGTAGAGTCAGAGTCATAGCGATGTACAGCATGGAAACAGACCCTTTGGTCCAACCCATCCATGCCGACCAGATATCCCAACCCAATCTAGTCTGACGTGCCAGCACCCGGCCCATATCTCTCCAAACCCTTCCTATTCAAATACCCATCCAAATGCCTCTTAAATGTTGCAATTGTACCAGCCTCCACCACATCTTCGGGCAGCTCATTCCATACACGTACCACCCTCTGCGTGAAAAAGTTGCCCCTTTGGTCTCTTTTATATCTTTCCCCTCTCACCCTAAACCTATGCCCTCTAGTTCTGGACTCCCCAACCTCAGGGAAAAGACCTTGTCTATTTATCCTATCCATGCCCCTCAATTTTGTAAACCTCTATAAGGTCACCCCTCAGCCTCTGACATTCCAGGGCAAACAGCCCCAGCCTGTTCAGCCTCTCCCTGTAGCTCAGATCCTCCAACTCTGGCAAAATCCTTGTAAATCTTTTCTGAACCATTTCAAGTTTCACAACATCTTTCCAATTGGAAGGAGACCAGAATTGCATGCAATATTCCAACAGTGGCCTAACCAATATCCTGTATAGCCGCAACATGACCTCCCAAATCCTGTACTCAATACTCTGACCAATAAAGGAAAGCATACCAAATGCCTTCTTCACTATCCTACCTACCTGCGACTCCACTTTCAAGGAGCTATGAACGTGCACTCCAAGGTCTCTTTGTTCAGCAACACTCCCTAGGACCTTACCATTAAGTATATAAATCCTGCTAAGACTTGCTTTCCCAAAATGCAGCACCTCGCATTTATCTGAATTAAACCCAATTTGCCACTTCTCAGCCCAATGGCCCATCTGGTCCAGATCCTGTTGTAATCTGAGGTAACCCTCTTTACTGTCCACTATACCTCCAATTTTGGTGTCATCTGCAAACTTACTAACTGTACCACTTATGTTTGCATCCAAATCATTTATGTAAATGACAAAGTAGAGGACCCAGCACCAATCCTTGTGGCACTCCACTGGTCACAGGCCTCCAGTCTGAAAAACAACCCTCCACCACCACCCTCTGTCTTCTACCTTTGAGCCAGTTCTGCATCCAAATGGCTAGTATTCCATGAGATCTAACCTTGCTAATCAGTCTCCCATAGGGAACCTTGTCGAATGCTTTACTGAATCCATATAAATCACATCTACTGCTCTGCCCTCAATCTTCAAAAAAATTCAGTCAAGTTTGTGAGACATGATTTCCCATGCATAAAGCCATGTTGACTATCCAGAGATAGAGATTAATAGATTTCTGATTACCTGTGGTGCATACATTTATGGCAGTGGGAAGGTAAAAGGCATTGAAGTTTTAGACCGTATTGAATGGTATAATATGTTTGACAGGCTCTTGTTCCTATGTTCACACTCGAATGGTTCTGCTTATGAGTTACTGTTGTAAGATAGTAACTAATCTGGGTCAAAGTCCTGGAGTGCACTTCTTAACAGCTGTGTACATCCAGGCCGCATGAATGGCAGTTGAAGGAGGCTCATCACCATTTTTTTGGATTTTGGATTAATGTACTTAATGAGAAGTTAGATTAATAGATGAGCTTGAAAAGAACAGAAGAAAAGTAAACATGGTTAGATGATTTGGAGATGCTGGTGTTGGACTGGGGTGTACAACGTTAAAATTCGCACAACACCACGTTATAGTCCAACAGGTTTAATTGGAAGCACTAGGTTTCAGAGCGCTGCTCCTTCAGCAAGTGGTTGAAGGAGCAGTGCTCTAAAAGCTAGTGCTTCCAAATAACCTGGTGTTGTGTGATTTTTAACTTGGTTAGATGAAGTAGTATATGATGTTTGTGTGGAGCACAAAGACACTGGCATTGACCAAATGGACGAATGACCTGTTCTGTATTCAAATTTGATATAATTTTCATCCAGTAGACCACACCTCTGACATGGATGACAGCATACACTTTGTACTCCAAGTTTCTGGCATGGATCTTGAACCATGATTGTTTATTTCAGATGTGAGCATGACACCACCAAACCACAACTGCCATCCAATAGTCTATCACAAAACATACGTAATTAATTATCATTTCAGCACCAATTGTCTCAATTGCCTTTTATGAACGTGAGAATTAAGTGTACTTTGAAACACAAAACTTGTATTTGAAACCTTTTCTGTAGAAAAATGCCTAAAGGCTCTGAAACTTGAGACGGTATAATATGGTGTTATTATTTTCACATTGTTATTCTGATTTGCTGGTATTTAGTTGTATGAGCATCAGAAAATGCTTGTTGGGTTACAATTGTCATGTTTGAGCCAATGTTGATGATTCCACATGTGAAACATCCTTGTTTAAGTAGTCATCAAATCCAAAGGCAGTGCTTTGCAAATATTTGTTTTGCAACTAAATTCAAAGATATTCCACAGAAGATGTAGAAACTGTTTAGTGAGTAGATTTGCCTAACTTTGAGTATGAAGGTGGTATAGGTTCTAATGGTTCAAATTAAAGGTGTAACTATATTAATCTGTAAGAAACAGCATTATCGTGGAGCTGCCAAGTTTTGTAAAGCTAGTTACACTTCCTGTAAATCCTATATAATATGATGTCTCTAGTCCTCTTAGAGACTCCTCTTCAATTAATTATCCATTCCAGGATTTTCCATTTTGTTGCCTAAGTGTGGGGCAACAAATGTTCCATCCCATTGTGAAAGCTCACTGAACTCGGCTCCAATCAGCTTGTTAGGAGCTGACTGGTGAGTTCCCCAGTGAATCACACAGCTGAACGTTAAAGTCTCACTTCACTAAAGGCTGCTGGCCAATCAGAAGTGAATGGCTTCTCAGTCCGAGATTGTCACTAGAGGCCTAGTTTTTAGGGGATCCAAAAGGAGAGAGATAATTTGTTTGCTTCTGGGTCTCATGGGGTTAAGGTTGTAAGAAGGGGATTTAGTGGGTGGGGTTGGAGGCAAGAGCATCCCACTTATCCATAGATTGGGGTAAAATGGAGGCCTGAAAAATCCCTCCCAGCCAAAAAACTCAAAGCAGTTACCCTGTCAGGCAGTTTTCGGACCTGCCAGAAAACCAGTTAAGTGTGCTGATGTCATGTTGAGGCCCATAAGTAGCCATTAATTGACCGCTTCAAGGTGTTAATTTATGGAGAGTTGAGAATGGACATTTCTAAATTGCTGAAGAGGTGAAAATGGTGGAAGGGTGCAAGCATCTCTCCAAGGCTAATTGTTTGCCCTTTTAAGTTCAGGAAGGGTGATTTGCATCCTATGTGTAAATAGCTATCAGAAGAAAACAAAAAAGGGAAAGCCCTTGGAAACAGGTGACAAACAGCTTGGCATAGAATGAGAAAATGGAAAGATATAAATCAGTCATAGAGATGTACGAGCATAGAAACAGACACTTTGGTCCAACTTGTCCAGGTAGAACAGATATTCCAA
Organism: Chiloscyllium punctatum; assembly: GCF_047496795.1. NCBI lineage: Eukaryota > Metazoa > Chordata > Chondrichthyes > Orectolobiformes > Hemiscylliidae > Chiloscyllium > Chiloscyllium punctatum. The sequence goes on along the minus strand of NC_092746.1, from coordinate 121,572,317 downwards.
ATTAATCTGGTCCCATTTGCCAGCATTTAGCCTATATTCCAATAATTTAGCCATCCAGATGACTTCTAAAATGTTGTTATTGTACCAGCCTCCACACTTCCTCTGGCAGCTCATTCCATGCATGCACCACCTTCTGCATGAAAAAAAATGCCGCTCAAGTCGCTTTCACATCTTTCCTCTCTCACCTTAAAACTATGCTCTCTAGTTTTGGAGTCCCCAAGAAAAAAGACCTTGACTATTCACCCTATCCATGCCTCTCATGACTTTATAAACTTCTATAGAGGTCCCATAAAAAAAGTTATATTTAAACAAGATCGGCCTCTAAGGGGAAAGATCCAAATACCAACCTGCCTTCTCTGATCTAGAAAATAATTTTTGGTGTAGACATGGATGAGTGGTCCAGCTAAAGTTCTGTACTTACAGGCAAAAAAGTGAGGACTGCAGATGCTGGAAACCAGAGTTTAGATCAGAGAGGTGCTGGAAAAACACAGCAGGTCAGGCAGCATCTGAGGAGCAGGAAAATTGACGTTTTGGGCAAAAGCCCCTTCATCAGGGCTAGAGGCAGGAAGCCTTCAGAGTGGAAAGATAAATGGGGGGGGGGGGGGGGGGGAAAGAAGGTAGCATAGAGTACAATAGGTGAGTGGAGGTGGGGATGGGGGGGGTGGAGTGGATAGATGGGAAGGGAGATTGGCAGGTAGGACAGGTCATGAGGATACTGCTGAGCTGGAAGGTTGGAACTGGAGTAAGGTGGGGGGGGGGGGAGGGGAAATGAGGAAACTGGTGAAATCCACATTGACGCCCTGGGGTTGAAGTGTTCCGAGGCAGAAGATGAGGCGTTCTTCTTCCAGGCGTCTGGTGGTGAGGGAGCAGAGGTGGAGAAGGCCCAGGAACTGCATGTCCTCAGCAGAGTGGGAGGGGGAGTTGAAATGTTTGGCCATGGGACAATGGGGTTGATTAGTGCGGGTGTCCCGGAGATGTTCCTCCTTGCAGAGCGCTTCAGAGAACATTTCCCCTCCCCCCACCTTACTCCAGTTCCAACCTTCCAGCTCAGCAGTATCCTCATGACCTGACCTACCTGCCAATCTACCTTCCTACCTATCTGCTCCACCCTCCCCTCTGTCCTATCCCCTCCATCCCCAACCCCAATCACCTATAGTACTCTTTGCTACCTTCCCCCCGCCCCCCCCCACCCCACCCCACCCCATTTATCTCTCCACTCGAAGTTTCCTGATGAAGGGCTTTTGCCCAAAACGTTGATTTCCTGCTCCTTCGATGCTGCCTGACCTACTGTGCTTTTCCAGCACCACTCTGATCTAAACTTCTGTACTTACAGCTTTGACAGCCATTCATAATTCTGGTTTCCCAATAAATTTAGCAAAAATTGCCTTGGTAGTTGTAACATAAGTCAATCAGAATGCCTTTTTTCCATTCTTCACGGAGGCTTTTGGAATCCTCCCTGTAATGATAATTTAGAAAGAATTAGAGAGCAGGATGCACCTTGAGAAAGCAAAATATATTTCTCAGCTTATTTTGATTAAATTGTGTAATTTATCTGTAGCCAGCAGAGATAAGTTGAAAAGACACTGTGGATGGTCAGTAACTGACAATCGTACACATGTCACTCATGTTATTAATGACTTAGATGAGGGAGTCGAAGGGTGGATCAGTAAATTTGCAGATGATACGAAGATAGGTGGAGTTGTGGGCAGTGAGGAGGGCTGTTGTCGGCTGCAGAGGGACTTAGATATGATGCAGAGCTGGGCTGAGGAGTGGCAGATGGAGTTCAACCCTGCCAAGTGTGAGGTTGTCCATTTTGGAAGAACAAATAAGAATGCAGAATACAGGGTTAATGGTAGGGTTCTTAGTCAGGTGGAGGAACAGAGGGATCTTGGGTCTATGTACATAGATCTTTGAAGGTTGCCACTCAGGTGGATAGAGTTTGTAAGAAGGCCTATGGAGTATTATCGTTCATTAGCAGAGGGATTGAATTCAAGAGTCGTGAAGTGATGTTGCAGCTGTACAGGACTTTGGTTAGGCCACAGTTGGAGTACTGTGTGCAGTTCTGGTCGCCTCACTTTAGGAAAGATGTGGAAGCTTTGGAGAGGGTGCAGAGAAGATTTACCAGGATGTTGCCTGGAATGGAGAGTAGGTCGTACGAGGATAGGTTGAGAGTTCTCGGCCTCTTCTCGTTGGAACGGCGAAGGATGAGGGGTGACTTGATAGAGGTTTATAAGATGATCAGAGGAATAGATAGAGTAGACAGTCAGAAACTTTTTCCCCGGGTACATCAGAGTGTTACAAGGGGACATAAATTTAAGGTGAAGGGTGGAAGGTATAGGGGAGATGTCAGGGGTGGGTTCTTTACCCAGAGAGTGGTGGGGGCATGGAATGCGCTGCCCGTGGGAGTGGTAGAGTCAGAATCATTGGCGACCTTTAAGCGGCTTTTGGATAGGTACATGGATGGGTGCTTAGTCTAGGTTAGAAGTTCGGCACAACATCGTGGGCCGAAGGGCCTGTTCTGTGCTGTATTGTTCTATGTTCTATGTTCTATGTTATTACATGACTGAAAAAAAGGACAAAAGTTAGAAATCACACAACATCAGGTTATAGTCCAACAGGTTTGTTTGGAAACACTAGCTTTCAGAGCGTTGCTCCTTAATCAGGTGAAGGAGCAGCACTCCAAAAACTAGTGCTTCCAAATAAACCTGTTAGACTCTAACCTGATGTTGTGTGATTTCTAACTTTGTCCACCCCAGTCCAACACCGGCTCCTCCAAATCATGAAGAAAGGAGTCAGAGACAAGGAAGAAAAGTTGTCAATACATCTTGTTGTGCCTGGCCTAGACCATCTCCAATGTTAACTGCTCCATGTTTCCTGACAAAGTGGATGGCTTCTGTAGACATGCACTGAGACTGAATCTCCCTCTCCTGTATTTGTTCTCTCCTTTCAGATTTGCCAACATCTTTTGCAGGAGGAGTTAAAATGGTTAAAAACTGACATACAATTGTTTTTAAACATGTATAAAGAAGATTACTATTATGTGCATAAGGAAGAAGCAATCAGACTAAGAGATAAATGCAAGGTAAAACTCCATGCTGACTAATGAAGAGCTTCCACAAGTCAGGAAGGAAGGAGGGGATTGAATATTGCTGAAGCAAAGGATGGGTCTCTGATGGTTTTTGCAGAATGTATGATGATTTTGAAGAATGTTTTACTCTGGCACTCCAGGTGAGGTACAGGTGCTGGCAAAAATGGACCAAAGGGCCTGTTTCCACACTAGGGAATCTAATCTAAAGATAATGAAGGCATTCACATGTTTTGTTATCTTTACCAAATGACCTCAATATACATCTAACGTATTTTGCAGAAAAGCAGATACAACCTATGATGAATAATGAAACCATCCTATAAGACCGCAGCCAAACATAACCCAAAAAATTCCTTTGTGGAAATTTTAAAAGAAAAATTAAAGCTGCATTTTAGTTGCACATTTGTTAATTCCAATTTCTTTGGAGTAGGACTGTGAATAAATCACTTCCAAATCTCAGAAATCTTCCACATATTTCTTCATCGCAGACAATAAAAAATAGCTTTTCAGATGTCTTCAGCAATTCATGTGATTGATAGAATGGCACTGCACAAATGAAGGACAGGTGGCTTATTTTGCCTGTGCCAGCTTTTTCAAAGAGCTCTCCAATTACTCTCACTCTGCTTTTGCCTCCAAATTTTACCTCTTCAAGCATTTAAATTTTCTGCTCAAGTTATTACCAAGTCTACTTTTGAAATATTGATTCATCTGGTGAAATGCCGTGAATTGACAGATGGTTGTAAAAACCTTAAAATACTTATGACAGGAAATTTCATTTAATTCGCCTTGAACTCTCATCCCAGAGTTGAAAAGAATATTGGGTTAACTGACAGCACCACCCAGCCCCAAGGCAGTATTAATATAAACAATTAGGAATAAAACTCGAGACTTGCTGAAGGTGAAGTGAGTCTGAGCTTATCATGTTCTGACAAAATAGTCATGAGAAAAAAACTGATAATCAGTGTTATATTTAATTAAGGGAAGGTGTATGGTATCCTATAATAAGTACTTGATTGGTTAAACAGGATCAGTTGATCCCTGTTTCTCATGAATACTTTATAGTATGAGTCATGGCAAAATAAGCAAAGTAGCCTGAATCTTGCAGCAGCCATTTTGCACCCATTGTTACACACAGAATATCAGACCCTCCTTTGCCTTGTCTTTTTCCCTTGATTTAGAAGGGTGGGGCCAGGGTTTGTTCCCCAATCCCAACTGCCCTTGAACTGAGTGGTTTGCTACAGGCCATTTCAGAGGGCACTTAAGAGACAACCACATTGCTGTGGGCCTGGAGTCACATGCTGGCCAGACCAGACCTTCTTCCCAAAGGGCATTAAATGTTGGTCATCTTCTTTTCTTTCTTTTCACTGTCTGTTCATTCACTCCTGTTCTTCAGATATTACGCTTTAGGAACTTTCGACAGGAGTAGATCTTGCTGCCCCTTAAGCCAGTTCCTCAATTCAATGCAATTGGATGATCCCTCAAATTTATTCATCCACTTTGGTTCCTTAATATCCTCACCTAAAAATCCAACTAAGTAAGCTGTGAGGAAAACATGAGAAATCTGTAAAGGGATCTCAATAGGTTAAGTGAGTGGACAAAATTTTACAGATGGAGTACAATGTGGGAAAATGTGAACTTGTCCACTTTGGATAAGCAGTGGAGCATTTAAGTGCAGAGATATTGCAGAACTGAGGCAGAAAGGGATCCTGGTTCCCTGGTACATGAATAATAAAATTTTAATATGCAGGTACAGCAAGTGATAATGAAAGCAAATGTAATGTTGATGTTAATTGCACAGTGAACATAATGCTAGAGTTAGGAAGTTTTACTGCAATCATACGGGGGCCTTGGTGAGGTTACATCTGGAGTGGTGTATAATTTTGTCTCATTTGAAAAATTATATAATTGCATTAAATTAGATCTTAAAGAGGTTCATTTAAGTACAGGTATTTGTGGCTTATTTTCTGAAGAAATGTCGAGCAGATTTGGCCTTCATCCATTCGGGTTTAAATGAATGATGGGCGATCTTATTAAAAGATACAAGATCATAGAGCATAAGTTTAAGGTTAGGAACAAATGGGTTAGAGTAGATTGGAGAAAGCCTTTTTTCACTTAGAGGTTGAATGAGGTTCTTTAAATATATTAAAGGAAAAAGATTAACTAGGGAGAACAGGACCCCTCAAGGACCAACATGGACATGTACGTGTAGAACCACAGGAGATGGGTGAAGTCTTCAATGAATATTTCTCCTCTGTTTACTGTGGAGAAAGACAATGAAGACTTGGGAACTTGGGGAAGTTAGTGGTCATATCTTGGGGACAATCCATATCAAAGTGGAGGAGGTATTGAATGCGTCTGAATGTATGAAGGTGGAAAAATCTCCTGGTCCTGATGAGATAGAACATAGAACATAGAACAATACAGCACAGAACAGGCCCTTCAGCCCACGATGTTGTGCCGAACTTCTATCCTAGATTAAGCACCCATCCATGTACCTATCCAAATGCCACTTAAAGGTCGCCAATGATTCTGACTCTACCACTCCCACGGGCAGCGCATTCCATGCCCCCACCACTCTCTGGGTAAAGAACTCACCCCTGACATCTCCCCTATACCTTCCACCCTTCACCTTAAATTTATGTCCCCTTGTAACACTCTGTTGTACCCGGGGAAAAAATTTCTGACTGTCTAAGAATATATCCAAGAATGCTGCAAGAGGCTACAGAAAAAGTTGCAAGGGCCCTGGCTGATATTGGTGCTCATCGTTAACCACAGGTGAGGTCCCAGAAGACTGGATGGTAGTAAATGTTGTGTCCCTATTCATGAAAGGCTACAAAGAAAAGACTGGGAACTACAGACCAGTAAGCTTAACATCTGTTGTAGCTCTTAGTGAGTTTTGAGAAGATTTGTAGCTCAGGTTGAGGTTTTGGATCTAGGTTTACTTGCTGATCTGAAAGGTTCATTTCCAGACGTTTCATTACCTTACTAGGTAACATCTTCAGTGGACCTCATGCGAAGCAATGCTGAAACTTCCTGCTTTCTATTTATATGTTTGGGTTTCTTTGGGTTGGTGATGTTAGTTCCTGTGGTGAAGTCACTTCCTGTTCCTTTTCTCAGGGGGTGGTAGATGGGGTCTAACTTGATGTGTTTGTTGATAGAGTTCCAGTTGGAATACCATGCTTCTAGGAATTCTCGTGCATGTCTTTGTTTGGCTTGTCCTAGGATGGATGTATTGTCCCAGTCGAAGTGGTGTCCTTTCTCATCCGTATGTAAGGATACTAGTGAGAGAGGGTCATGTCTTTTTTGTGGCTAGTTGGTGTTCATGTATCCTGGTGGCTAGTTTTCTGTCTGTTTGTCCAATGTATTGTTTGTTAGTCCTTGCAAGGTATTTTGTTAATAACGTTAGTTTTGTTCATTGTCTGTATAGGGTCTTTCAAGTTCATTAGCTGCTGTTTTAGTGTGTTGGTGGGCTACCGTGATGCCAAGGGGTCTGAGTAGTCTGGCAGTCATTTCCAAGATGTTTTTGATGTAGGGGAGAATGGCTAGGGTTTCTGGACGTGTTTTGTCTGCATGTTTGGGTTTGTTGCTGAGAGAGAGAGCGAGAGAGAGAGAGAGAGAGAGTCCATACACGGTGATTTTCCTCTGCTCTGCGTAGTTCCTTTGTGCTGCAGTGTGTGTGTTGGCTTGTTGAAATAATGTTCTGATGCAACTTGTGTGTGTTCAAAAAGAATGGGTACCCAATGAACACAGTCCACCGATTTCTCAGCAACAGGGGGGTGGTGGGGGGAGAGCAGACTGTAGTTTCAACTCGCTTTCCAAACAGATCAACCATGATCTGATTGAATGACAGAGCAAGCTTGGAGGGCTGAAAGGTCTGTACCTGCTCTGAAGATCAGTCCTTAAAATGTTTGCTTCTGGCATTTGCGGGGTAAAAAGTCTTCTCATTTCAGCCTCAGCTGTGTTGATTTTACTCATCCCCATTTCACTAAGATGAGGTCAAAATTAAAGATAACATTTAGGCATAGACTGAAGAAAAGCTTCACCATCTGAATGGTGTCTTTTGGAAGAGAACCCCATTCTCAATTGGATGCAAAAACACAATGGCACAATTCTAAAGATGAGTAAGGTACACCCAGCATTCTGGCCAGCTTCCTGACCAAGAGACAGCAGTTAATAAGAATAGGTGACAAAACCCCCTCCACGACTATCCTTAACACTGGTGCCTTATAAGGCTGCATACTCACTCCCCTCTTATGCTTCTTATATACTCAGGACTGTGTGGCCAAATTCCACACCAACCCCATTTACACCCAAGTTTGCTGATGACAACACTGTTGCAGGTCGGATCTCAAACAACAACGTGACGGAGTATGATAAAAGGAGATAGAATGTCAAGAGGGAGATGGCATGGGACATGATGACACTAGGCACATGGACACATAAGATGGCCACTGAGCCATCAGTTGGCCAACTTGACACATAAGATGGCCGCCAGATCACAAGATGGAAACAGCAGAGCAGATACAGACACTGCCTGAGGCCACCAGAACGCCAGCACAGCACCTCATAGAAATGGTAACAACTTGATAGATTCAATACGAAATGTTAGCGGCCAGGACTGCAGTAATTGTCCTTCTCAGGAAGAGCAATTAGTGCCCATTACTACAGCAATGGAATTCCATGCAGACATTGAAACTGACAATGTCTACCCTGAAACTGACAACTATCAATGATTCTGTAACGATTACTATAAATAAGCCATGTACAAAGACAATAATCTCATCACTGACCTATGTAGTCACAAGCTGTATAAAGATTTCTCAATATGTAATCCGGGTGGAGAGAAGACTCGCAGCTGACATGTACTGTTTTTATCTCTTCCCCCCAGAGCTCTCGTATTTCCTTGTGCAATAAACTCTGTCACTGAACCCCACTCTGACTCCGAAACTGGTGATTTTCCCCACCACAAATGCTTGGTGTCGTGGTGCAAAGATAACAATCTCTCCATTGATGTTAGCAACACAAGGGACTTTGGGAAGCAGAGTGGAGGACATACCTCTGTCTGAATCAATGGTGCTGATGTGGATATGGTTGAGAGAATTAGGTTCCAGGGAGTGATGATCACTAAGAATCTCTCTCGTTTACCCATGTTGACACTATGGTCAAGAAAGCTCTACTTCCTCAAGAGGCGAAGGAAATTTGGCGTGTCCATAAAGACACTTACCAATTTTTACAGACGCACCATAGAAAGTGCCATGTGGTATGGCAACTGACCTTCCAAAGACCAAAAGAAACTAGGATAGATATCTAACAGCAAAAGACTCAGAATACAGAAAGAAGATAAGAGGGCTTGGTGACATGGTGCGGTGAGAGCAGCCTGTCAACACTGGCAAAACTAAATAACTGATCATTGATTTCAGAAAGAAAGGCCTCCATCTACATCAACGAAGCAGAGGTTGAGAGGGTACAGTGCGATAAAATTCCTAGGCGTGATGATAATTGATATTCTGTCCTGGACCTCCCATTTGGATGCAACAGTCAAAAGAGCACAACAATGCCTTTTCTTCCTCAGGCTGCTCAGCAAATTTGGCACACCCATAAGGACCCTCACCAACCTTTAAAGATGCATCACTGAAAGCATATGTTGATAGAGGGGTGTTGAAGGAAAACTGTTTGCCCAGAGCCTGGCAGGGGTCTGCTAGGATGGGTAGTCTAGACAGATACTCTCATAGCATTGAATAACACTGCTAGAGATGTCATTACCTTATAGGGCCACAAACCAAGAGCTGGGAAGTGAGTTTCATTTGCTCTCCTTGAGGGTGGAGGAGAGTTGCTTATTGGACTGGAGACCTGGGACCAGCGGCATACTGCAGGGGCATGGATAGGGTGCATAGCCAAGATCTTTTACCCAGAGTCAGGGGTCCAAAACTAGAGGGCATAGGTTTAAGGTGAGAGGGGAAAGAGTTAAAATGGACCTAAGGGGCAGAAGGTGGTGCGTGTATGGAATGAGCTGCCAGGGGAAGTGGTGGAGGTTGGTACAATTACAACGTTTAAAAAACATCCGGATGGGTGTATGAACACACGGTTGGTGTGTTGTCTCCCAGGTGCCAGGGTTCGGATGGTGTTTTTGGGATCCTTGAGGGGGTGGGGGAACAGCCTCAAGTCGTGGTCCATATAGGCACCAATGATACAGGTAGGAAGAGGGATGGAGATTTAAGTCAGAAATTCAGGGAGCTAGGGTGGAAGCTTAGAGCTAGAACAAACAGTTGTTGTCTCTGGTTTGTTGCCTGTGCCACATGCTTGCAAGACAAGGAATAGAGAGAAGAGTTGAACACGTGGCTACCAGGATGGTGCAGGATGGAAGGTTTTGGATTCCTGGATAATTCGGGCTCTTTCTGGGGTAGGTGGGACTTCTACAAACAGGATGGTCTTCACCTGAACCAGAGGGGTACCAATATCCTGGGGGAGGGGGGTGGAATTTGCTAATGCTCTTCAGGTGGATTTAAACTAATTCAGCAGAGGGATGGGAACCGAAATTGTATTTAGAGTATACAGGAGGTTGAGAGTAGTGAAGACTGAAGATTACAAGGTGGCACTGGCAAGCAAGAAGTTGGTTTCAAGTGTCTACTTCAATGCCAGGAGCATCTGGAATAAAGTGGGTGGACGTGCAACATGGGTTGGTACCTGGGATTTTGATGTTGTGGCCATTTCAGAGTGAAGGGACAGGAATGGTTATTGCAGGTTCCAGGATGCAGATGTTTCAGTAAGAACAGAAAACATGGTAAAAGAGGGGGGTGGTGTGGCTCTGTTAGTCAAGGACAGTATTATGGTTGCAGAAAGGACATTGGAGGACTCATCGACTGAGGCAGTATAGGCTGAGATTAGAAACAGGAAAGGTGTGGTCACCATGTTGGGAGTTTTCTATAGACCTCCAAATAGTTCCAGAGATGTTGGGGAGAAGGTAGTAAAGATGATCCTCGATAGGAGAGAGAGTGACTGGTAGTTGTTATTAACTTTCCAAATATTGACTGGAAATACCATAGTTCAAATACTTTAGATGGGTCAGTTTTGGTCCAATGTGTACAGGAGGATTTCCTGACAGTACGTAGACAAGCCAAGGGACGAGGCCACATTAGATTTGGTACTGTGTAATGAACCTGGCCCGGTGTTAGATTTGGAGGCAGGTGAGCACTTTGGTGATAATGACCACAATTCATTTATGTTTACTTTTTTGATGGAAAGGGATCGGTACATACTGCAGGGCAAGAGTTATAGCTGGGGGAAATGCAATTACGATCAGATTAGGCTATATTTAGGATGCATAGGATGGGGAAGGAAGCTGCAGGGGACGGCACAATTGAAATGTGCAGCTTATTCAAGAACCAGCTAATCCGGTCAGGCAGAGAGGAAGTTGTCGAGCGCAGGTGCTGTGGTTTACTAAGGAAGTTTAATCTCTTGTTAGGACGTTTGAGAGTTCAGAGTTAGCTCTCCCATTAGATCTTTCCCGGCTAAGAAGAGCCAGGAGTGGACATGAGAAGTCGTTGGCAGATAGAGCTATAGAAAACCTTAGGGTTTTCCTTAATCCTATCAGGAATAAAAGAATGACTAGAGTAAGATTAGGTAAAAACTCCCTCACCACCTGGCGCCTGGAAGAAGAACGCCTCATCTTCCGCCTCTGAACATTCAACCCCATGGTATCAATGTGGATTTCACCAGTTTCATTATTTCCCCTTCCTCCACCTCACGCCAGCTCCAACATTCCAGCTCAGCACCGCCCTAATGACCTATCCTACCTGCCCATCTTCCTTTCCACCTATCCACTCCACCCTCCTCTCTGACCTATCACCTTCATCCCCACCCCCATTCACCCACTGTATTCTATGCTACTTTCTCTCCACCCCCACTTCATTTATCATTCCACTCTGCAGGCACCCTGCCTCTATTCCTGGTGAAGCGCTTTTGCCCGAAATGTTGATATTCCTGCTCCTCGGATGCTGCCTGACCTGCTGTGCTTTTCCAACACCACTCTAATCTACAGTAAGATTAGGCCAATCAAGCATAGTAGTGGGAAGTTGTGCATGGAGTCAGAGGAGCTAGGGGAAACACCAAATGAATACTTTGTCAGTATTCACTCTAGAAAAAGACAATGTGGTCAAGGAGAATATGGAGATACAGGCTACTAGGCTAGATGGGATTGAGGTGCATAAGCAGGAGGGGTTAGCAATTATGGGAAATGTAAAAATAGGTAAGTCCCCTGGGCTGGATGGGATTTATCCTAGGATTCTCTGGGAAGCCAGGGAGGAGATTGCTGTGCCTTTGGCTTTGATCTTTATGTCAAAATGGTCTACAGGACTAGTGCCAGAAGACTGGAGGATAGCAAATGTTGTCCACTTGTTCAAGAGGAGGAGTACAGACAACCCTGGCAACTTAGACCAGTGAGCCTTACTTCAGTTGTGGGTAAAGTGTTGGAAAGAATTTTAAGAGATAGGAATTATCATCTATAGAGGAACAAGTTGGTTAGGGATAGTCAACATGATCTTGTTAAGGGTAGGTCGTGCCTCGCAAACCTTAGAGTTCTTTGAAAAGGTGACCAAACAGGTGGATGAGGGTCAAGCCGCTGATGTGGTGTATATGGATTTCAGTAAAGCATTTGATCAAGTTCCTCATGGTAGGGTATTGAAGAAAATAGAGGCATGGGATTAAGGGTGATTTAGTGGTTTGGATCCGAAATTGGCTAGCTGAAAGACAGAGTGGTGGTTGATAGGAAATATTCATCCTGGAGCTCAGTTACTAGTAGGGTACTGCAAGGATCTGTTTTGGGAGCACGTTGTCATTTTTATAAATGACCTGATGAGGTCTTAGAAGGATGGGTTAGTAAATTTACAGATGACAGTAAGGTTGGTAGAGTTGTAGATAGTGACAAAGGATGTTGATTAGAGACACATAGATAAGCTTGGCAAATGGAGTTTAATGGGGAGAAGTGAGGTGATTCACTTTGGAAGGAGTAACAGGAATGCAGAGTACAGGCTGATGGTAAGATTCTTGGTAGTGTAGGTGAGCAGGAAGATCTGTGTCCATGTGCATAGATCCCTGAAAGTTGCCACCCAGGTTGATAGGGTTGTTCAGAAGGCATACAGCAAGTTAGCTTTTATTGGTGAGGGATTGAGTTTCAGAACGAAGAGATTATGCTGCAGCTGTACAAAACTCTGGTGTGGCCACATTTGAAGTACTGCGTACAGTTCTGGTCACCGCATTTATAGGAGATGGAAGCTTTGGATCAGGTTGAGAGAAGATTTACTGGGATGTTGCCTGGTATGGAGGGAAGGTCTTATGAAGAAAGGCCGAATTCATTAGAAAGAAGTTTGAGAGATTACTTAATTGAGACACAAGGTAAGAGGATTAGATAGGTTGGACAGTTTTAGCCTTTTTCCCCTCAGACAGCGATGGCTAGCATGAGGGGATATAACTTTAAATTGAGGGGTGATAGACATAGAACAGGTGTCAGAGATAGATACTTTACTCAGACAGTAGTAGGGGTGTGGAACGCACTACCTGCAACAGTAGTAGACTTGCCAACTGTTAGGGCATTTAAATGGTCATGAGATAGGCATATGGATGTGAATGGAATAGTGTAGGTTAGATGGGCTTCAGATTGGCACTACATCAAGGGCTGAAGGGCCTGTACTGCACTGTAATGTTTTAATAGGGAAGTTTTAGAGGGATAGGAGGCAAATGCTATCTGACAGAACTAGATTAATTTAGGATATCTGGTTGGCATGGATGAGTTGGACTGAAGGGTCTAATTCCATGCTCTTTATGACTATTTGTTGCACAAGATGCTGAATAACCTCCTCCTACGTTGCAAGGTTTTTTGGAGTCTTCTGTTAGTATAAACTAAACAAAAGGAAAGCCTACAGTCAAAAAAGGTGATAAAAATGATGAGATAGTGATTTTTGGAAAGAAGGAATCAGATTTCAGATGGATAAGTTGGTGTGAGGTCTCACCAGGGTAGTCATCATAAAGTTAAGATTCTCCAGAAGTGTGTAAAATAATTCCCAATTTCTGACTTTTAAACCCAGGTTGACAAAAATCATGTTCCAGGTTTTTAAACCTTAAGAATTATTGCTTATTATGAACAGTTAAAGAATCATTGGTAGAACTCTTACTGAAAACTCTAAACACTTTAGAAACAGACACACAAACACAAACCATCAAGAGATGTTACAGATAGGAATAACTGGCAAATCAGTTCAGTGGTCTGTTTGCAGGATCTGCTGATGGTTCTTACGTTGAAGAGAATGCTGCTGGTTGGTATTTCTTCTCTAGATGTTTTCACTGGGGTGCAGGAGACACAAGGAGCAGGTTCATTCTTATGGAAGGGATCTAAGCTATTAATTTAAAAAGTCACACCTTACAGCAACTGCTGAAAAAAAAAATTGGTTTTCATCAGGCTTGAATTAGCATTTATTGCAGACAGCATCAAAACTGCAGAGGCCTGCAGGCTTCTCTATCTTGTTCCAAACAGCAAACAGTTCAGTTAACTGACAACCAATCATTGCTGGCAGGCAGGCATCTGCTGTCATCAATAACTGACCATAGACTAATCAGCTACTTGTAGCCAACCAGAGCTCCATTTCTACATGACCCTTCTGTTCTAGTTTGTTGGCAAACTACATTTCAGTTACAGTGGGATAAAGTGTTTACAATGTATGCTAGGTGATTTGCTTTCAAAACAATGCAGCAATACTTTGTTTTAAAACCACTTCTCATTTCAGTTCACAATTAAAAGATATAGAATAAAAAGACAGTCTTTTCAGTGTTTAAGGCAGCATAGAGAATACTTGCCTTTATTAATCACAAGATTGATTACACCGGCAGGGAGGTAGAGCTGTACAGAACTTCAGCTAGACCACAGGTACAGTATTGTGTGCAGGTCTGGTCACCACATTCTCTGAAGGTGTGACTGTATTAGACAGGGTGCAGAGGAGATTCACCATGATGTTACCCCTGAACAGAGCATATTAGCTATGAAAGAGAAGACTGGAGTGGAATGTGTTTAGAATTTGCAGGAAGACAGACTTGATTGAGGTATACAAAATTATGAGGGGCATAAACAGGGAGAAACCTTTCCCTTGAGAGGTGTCAATGATCAATGTAGACTGATTTATTGTAAGAGGCAGGAAGTTTAGGATTTAAAGGATGTTGGATATTTGGAACTCTATCAGAAAGGGCAGTAGAGGCTGGAATTCTCACCATTCAAGTAGTATTTAGAGGAGTACTTGAAACACACCTATACAATGTAAGGCTACTGGCCATAAGACATAGAAGCGGAAGTAAGGCCATTCGGCCCATCGAGTCCACTCCGCCATTCACTCCACTTACCCACATTCTCCCCGTAGCCCTTAATTCCTTGTGACATCAAGAATTTATCAATTTCTGCCTTGAAGACATTTAGCATCCCAGCCTCCACTGCACTCTGTGGCAATGAATTCCACAGGCCCACCACTCTGGCTGAAGAAATGTCTCCATATTTCTGTTCTGAATTTACCCCCTCTAATTCTAAGGGTGTATCCACAAGTGCAGATTCACTTTGATAAGTGCTTGATGGTACAGATTCAATGTGCTGAAACATCAAATTCAGTGCTGCAAAAGATTTTCAATCAACATGTTCATAAATGTTGTGAAATACCCCTGGGCAAGAACCTCATCTTCAAAACAACAAGACCATGAGATATAGTAGAAACAGAAGCTAGTCATTCAGCCTATTGAGTCTGCTCTGCCATTCAGCAAGATCATGGGTGATGTGATCATCAGCAATTCCAGTTTCCTGCCACAGAACTCTTGATTTCCCCTTAATGATTAAAAGGATTCTACCTCTTCAACATACTTAATGACATTCTCAACCATCCTCTGTAGCAAAGAATTTCCATAGATTCACTATTCTCACCAAGAGCTTCCTTTTTATCTCTGCAGTGGGTCACTATGCTGCACCACAAGATGACCAGTTCTGAGGAAGGGTCACCAGACTTGGACCTGTAGATTTCATCCCCTATTGAGTTCCCCCCCCAGTCTTTTCTTTCTTTGTGAAAAGAACTTTAGCATCTGGAGCAGATGTTGAGCTCTTACCTCTGAGCCAGTGCTGCCTGCTCCTTGGCTGTGCGGAGTATCACTGAACAGGTTGAATAGCAAAGTGCCCAGAAATACTTTTTAGTATGATATTTTTGATCGGCAGGTTTAAAAACACAGAGGTAAAAACAATGACTGCAGATGCTGGAAACCAGATTCTGGATTAGTGGTGCTGGAAGAGCACAGCAGTTCAGGCAGCATCCAAGGAGCAGTAAATCGACGTTTCAGGCAAAAGCCCTTCATCAGGAATAAAGGCAGTGAGCCTGAAGCATGGAGAGATAAGCTAGAGGAGGGTGGGGATGGGGAGAAAGTAGCATAGAGTACAATGGGTGAGTGGGGGAGGGGATGAAGGTGATAGGTCAGGGAGGAGTGGATAGGTGGAAAAGGAGATGGGCAGGTAGGACAAGTCATGGGGACAGTGCTTTAAAACACAGACATTGCCTTTAAAAGGCAATTGGAAATGACCACCTGATCCAGTGAGCTCCCTTTACTTAGCGGCCCGCTGTCTCCTTCACCAAAATGGCGGCGGCGGCGGCTCCACGTCATCCACACGCCCATTGGGCAACACATCAAAACATTCGCCAAAGCAGTCGAGAGATTGCATAACCCCGCATGGCATGGCGTAGCCAACCAATCCCGCCCACTATTCGCGGAGCAGCCAATAATGATGAAAAAGCCGGACATCGCCCCCTTATTGGATGTCTGTCAGCCGCAGGACGGCCAATTGGGCCGAGAGATTGGGAAATGCGTTTTTGGCCATTGGACAGCCCGCGTAATGACGTCCAATGACAAGGCACGTGCTTGGCAGTCCCTCAGTGTGATTGGTTGGCCGTCGGCCCCGGTGACGTAATTGGGTAGCATCGGCATCCAAGTGAGATGCCAGTCATGGCGGTCCGTGCCTGGTTGCCATGGTAACCGCTGTCAAACAGACATGATGGTGATGGCC
Source organism: Chiloscyllium punctatum (assembly GCF_047496795.1). Taxonomy (NCBI): domain Eukaryota; kingdom Metazoa; phylum Chordata; class Chondrichthyes; order Orectolobiformes; family Hemiscylliidae; genus Chiloscyllium; species Chiloscyllium punctatum. The sequence continues at coordinate 121,556,157 of NC_092746.1, read as the reverse complement.
GGTTGGAATTTGCGTTTTCAGTGAGGCTATCTGACCGAGGGAGCGGGAGAGAGAGAGAGGGAAAACTTGGGGAACCTCGCCCAGGCTTTCGCATTCTGCAAACTGTGTGTATTTATCAATTTATCACTTTACAATCTGGGAGAGGATGGCCATAACTCTTTGGGTCTAATATGGTCTGTGCTCGTTAGCATCAGGATAGAACATGATGCAAAACCTCCTGTTTACAGATGCAGAGATAATTTTCTTTTTTAATGAAGTGGAGATGCTGGTGTTGGACTGGGGTGTACAAAGTTAAAAATCACACAACACCAGGTTATAGTCCAACATATTTAATTGGAAGCACTAGCTTTCGGAGCGACGCTCCTTCATCAGGTGGTAGTGGAGGACTCAATTCTAACACACAGAATTTATAGCAAAAATTTACAGTGTGATGTAACTGAAATTATACATTGAAAAATTGATTGTCCGTTAAGCCTTTCATCTGTTAGAATACAGTGATAGTTTCACTTCTTTCACACAGACGTGCACACAGACACCCACACACACCCTTATAGACACACACACTCCCACACTCACACATGCACCCCCTTACAGACTTAAGACACTCTGCACTCACTACACACACACACACTTTCTCACACTTACAACCCCCAACCCAGGCAGACAGACAGACAGACAAAGACCCACATACACACATACATTTTGTGGGGTGAATTTGAACTTTCAGGGTTACATTGTACTTTGTTCAAAAACTGCATGCATTTATGTAAAACTCCGTTATCTCATTTCTTAGATTAGAATCAATCTAAACATCATGACATAGGCAGAGAACACAGGGGGCCAACACCTTCAACATATTGTTTAGCTATCACCATTGTTAACAGCTAACCCGAGAATGCAACTTTTTTATAAAAAAGATTTTGTGATTTACACATGAAAGAAGTGCAACTATCTCTGTGTTCTAACAGATGAAAGGCTTAACGGAAAATCAATTTTTCAATGTATAATTTCAGTTACATCACACTGCAAATCTTTGCTATAAATTCTGTGTGTTAGGATTGAGCCCTCCACTATCACCTGATGAAGGGGCATTGCTCTGAAATCTAGTGTGTTTCCAATTAAACCTGTTGGACCATAACCTAGTGTTGTGTGATTCTTTTTTAATGGTAGCCATGATGTGGAGGAGCCTGTGTTGGACTGGGGCGGACAAAGTTAAAAATCACACAACTACCTGATGAAGTAGCAGCGTTCCGAAAGTTAGTGCTTCCAAATAAACCTGTTGGATTACAATCTGGTATTGTGTGATTTTCTTTAACTTTGTTTTTAAAAAGTGCTTATGGTTAAATAGCTAATTGCAATATTATAAAAGTAAAGTCACAATATCACCATTTTATCATTCATCTCATTCGAGATAGATGACTGGTGGTGAGTTTAATCAGGATCACCACACCTCATGGTGTCCTCGCCAGTTTGGGAATTAAACCAGCATTGTTGTCATTCAAACCAGCCATCCAACAACCTGTAGCCGATGCAGTGGTTATGATTTCATTGAATGTCAACACAGGTTTAAGAAGCTGAGTGACCTCTTCCTGCCGCTAATCCGTATGTTTGTATGTAAATAGGTTAACTGAGTGGAATGTGTTTGATAAAGTGCTACATAACAGACTTGTGTGTAAAGGCGAGGCAGTAGCAGAGCCAGGGGCTCCTGGTTGCAATGTAAGTATGGGTTCAGCACTGGACCCGGTATTGGCAGCCCGTTGGTGGAGATGGGCCTAGCAACAAAGAGATGGCGCCTGAAGAGTAGCAATTCTGATCTTGGTGGTCCGGTGCAGGTGAGTGTGGCGCTGGAAAGGCACAGCAGGGCAGGCAGCATCCAAAGAGCAGGAGAGCCGAGGTTTCGGGCATAAGCCTTTCATCAGGAGTGGGGATGGGGAAAGGGGGTTAAGAGATAAATAGGAGGGTTGGGGTTGGGGGAAGGTAACTGGGAAGGTAATAGGTGGTTTCAGGTGAGAGGTGATAGTGATAGGTCAGAGGAGAGGGTGAATTGAATAGGTGGGAAGGAAGATGGACACATAGGACAGTTCAAGAGGGCAGTGTGGAGTTGGAGGATGGATCGAGGATGAGGTGGGGGAAGGGGAGATAAGGAAACTGGTGAAGTCGTCATTGATCCATGTGGTTGAAGGGACCCAAGGTGGAAGATGAAGCATTCTTCTTCCAGTTGTCGGATGGCTTGGATTTAGCAATGGAGGAGGCCATTGCATGTCTTTGGTGGAGTGGGAGAGGGAGTTGATGTGGTCAGCTACAGGGCGGTGGGGTTGTTTGGTGTGTGTGTGTGTGTGTAGAGGAGACCATATTGAGAGTAATGGACACAGTAGATGAGATGACCCAGTGAAATTTAAGGAATGGCGATATATTTCTAACTCAGGATGATGAGTGGCTTGGAGGCGAATTTGCAGGTGGTGGTGTTTCAATGTATCTGCTACTCTTGTTCTTCTAAATGGAAGTAGTTGTGGGTTTGGAAGATGCTGTCTAAGTATCTTGGGTGAATTTCTGCAGTGAATCTTGTAGATCATACACACTGCTGCTGAGTGGTGATGGTGAATGCTTGTGGAAGTGGTGCCAATAAAACAGGCTGCTTTGACCTGGATGGTGTCAAGCTTCTTGAGTATTGTTGGAGCTGCACACACCCAAGCAAGTGGGTTGGGGGAGGGGAGGGAGGTGGAGTCTCGGTCTTCCAACTTACTGTTGACTTGTTCCTTGCAGATGGTGAACAACTTTTGGGGAGTCAGGAGGTGAGTTACTTATCACAGAATTTCTAGCCTCTGACATGCTCTTGTGGGCACTTTATTTATGTTGTGAGTCCAGTTGAGTTTCTAGTCAATGGTAACCCTACAGGATGTTGATAGTGGGGATTCAGTGATGGTAACACCATTGAATGTCGAGGAGCAGTGGTTAGATTGCCTCTTATTAGAGACTTATTGGAGATGGCCATTGCCTGGTCTTTGTGTGCCGCAGATGATACTTGCACTTGTCAGCCCAAGCCGAGATATTATCCAGATTTTGTTACATTTGATCATGGACTGCTTCAGTACCTGAGGAGTTATGAATGACACTGAACATTATGCAATAATTTCTAACATCCTCACTTCTGACCTAATGCTAGAGGAAAGGTCAGATATAAAAGGAAGGATATAGAATGGCTGAGTAATAAGAAATGGATAATGTTTGGGCTAGAGGAACATTTGTAGTGAAGCTCCCTAGGCATCAATATTGGAACCCTTGCTTTTTATTATATTTATTATTGACTGAGACCTTGATATGGAGGGCACACCTCAATGTTTTCAGATGATACAAAACTTGGAAGCATTGTAAACTATGAAGACAACAGTACAGAACTTAAGAAGATAAATTTTTGGAATGGACAATAGGTAGTAGGTGAATTTAATGCAAATGTGTGGTGATGCTTTTTGGATGGAGGAACATGAGACAGACAGTATATAATAAGAGATACAATTCTAAAGAGGGTGCAGCAGTGAAGGGAACTGCATGTATGTGTACATTGGTCATTGAAGATGGCAGTGAATAAAGCATACAGTATCCATAGCTTTATTAGTAGGGGCATAGAGAACAAGAACAAGGAGGTGATGCCGAATTTTTTTAAAGATTTGTTAGACCCCATTTGTCATATTGTGTACCATTCTGGGCATCAATTATGGGAAGGATGTGAACTTGTTTGAGAGAGTGCAGAAGAGGTTTCCAAAGATGAGAAATAAAAGTTATGAGGATAGTTTGGCAAAGGTGGGACAAAGATATTTCAAGAATAGAATGGTATTTGGAGATTTGATTGGTGCATTCAAAATCCTGAGGGGTCTGGTTAGAGTAGATTGGGATTTGTAAAAAAAGATCAGGAACAGTGGGAATGATGTCCAATGGAGAGGAGTAGTGCTGGATGGAGAAGGAAGTTGATATGAGTAGGGAGACGATGGATGAAGGTGATAAGAAGAGAAAAACAAGAGTGAAATATGGGAAAGGGAATGGAAAGGTGCAAAAGGGGATAGATTGCTGAACAGGGAGGAAAGGGGGCCTTTGTTCATTAGTAAATATTTAATACATTGGGAACACACAAATATTGTTTCTACTCGCTAGGGAATCTACAATGTGGGACATAGCCTTAGGATAATGGAGAGAACATTTTGGATTGCTTTGCAGAGAAATTTCTTGAAATGCTTGTAAATCTTTGAAATTCTGTCTCAGAGGATTATGGATACTTCATCTTGAAGGTTGGGAAAGACAGTTTTTTGATCTCTCAGGAAATCAAGGAATTCTGAAAGTGGGCTGGAATATCGAGTTGAAACTCAAGATCTGCTAATAGAAACACAAAAAGTAGGAACAGGAGTGGTCTGGTGAACCTCTATTGCACTCTGTCATTGGCAAGTGTATCCACCCTTAGGTGAGGAGACCAAAAACTGCATTCAGTACTCCAGTTATGGTCTCACTAAGTCTTGCAGTACAATATCCTGACTTCTGTAGTCAAGTCATGCATTTATGGAATGAGGAAGTGGTAGAGGCAAGTGCAATTATAACATTTAAAAGACATTTGAATAGGTACATAGATAGGAAAGGTTCAGAGGGATATGGGCCAAGTGCAGGCAAATGGGACTAGTTTGGTTTGGGAAATTTGGTTGGAGTGGATAGATTGGATTGGAAGGTCTGTTTCTGTGCTGTACAACTTGATGACTCTATGACCCAATATAGGCTAACATGTCATTTACATTTTTAATTGTTTGCTAAACTTGCATCCTCGATTTTAGTGACTCATGAACAAGGACACTCATATCCATTTGAAAACCAATACTTCCCAATCTCTCACCATTTGAGAAATACTCTGTCTTTCTGTTTATCAACCACATCTCACACTTACATTATATTCCATCTAGCATTTCTTGCCCATTGACGTAGCCGATCAAAGTCATTTGAAGCTTCCTTGCTTCCTCCTAATAATGCAAATTCCCACTTAGTTTTGTGCGATGTGTATGTTTAGAACAATACATTAGGCCCCACATTGAAAATATTTAAGTAGCTTGTGAATAGCTGTACCCTCAGTACTGATCCACGGAGGTTCTTTTCATCTATTTCAGTCATTAGCTTCTTTTGTAACCATGGTTGATTCAATATTTCTATTGGGCTTTTGTGCCTTAGAAGATTATATAATTGTTGTAGACCTTGTAACACCTACTTAAATACCAGGCCTTACCTAGCTACCAAATACTGTTTTTACTTAAGGATTCCGAGGAAGGGTCATCGACCCGAAATGTTAACTCTGATTTGGTCATGAAACAGCTGGTAACTAAATATTCAGGGGTGTATGACCTCACGAAAGATCAGGTAGGAAGTGAAGGATGATGTGAGCCTTGTTATCATGAGATGTACTTGGCACGTTAGCAGGCAATGACCTTGGATCAGATGATGTAGCATATGGCTAGCAGTAAGAAATACCAAAGGGGAGATGAACATAGCCCCCTTAACAGTTGATCAAGTCTCACTGAGAGTATATAAAAAAGGTATTACATTAATCAAAGGTGACTTTAATCTGTGTGTAGATTGGAAAAATAAAATTGGTATAGGCACCATGAGGAAGAATGCAGAGTATATTCAGGATGGTTTCTTAGAATAATAGGTTCTGGATCCATTCAAAGATCAGGCTATTTTGGATCTGGTAATGTGTTAATGAGGCAGGTTTTATAAATGATCCTAGAATAGAAAATCCTCGAGGGAAATGTAACCATAACATGGTAGGATACAGCATTCAGTTTGAGACTGAGAAACTTGGGTCAGAAGCAACTATGCTAAACTTAATTAAAGATAATTACTTGGGAACAAGAATAGAGTTGACTGGAGTAGACTGGGAGTTAGAGTCAATACAGTATGGAAACAGACACTTCAGTCCAATCAGTCCATGCTGACCATATTACCAAACTAAACTAGACCCACCTGCTGCTCCTGATCCATACCCTTTCAAACATTTCTTATTTACGTACTTATCTAAATGTCTTTTAAATGTTGTAACTGTACCTGCCTTCACTGCTTCCTCTGGATATTCATTCCACACATGAACCATTCTCAGTGTAAAACAATTGCCACATCCTTTTAAAATCTTTCTCCTCTCACCTTAAAAATATGACCCCTAGTCTTGAAATCCTCCATCCTAGGGCAAAGACACCTGATATTCACCTTATCTATACCCCCCATTATTGTATAAACCTCTATAAAGTAATTTCTCAACCTCCTACACTCCAGTGAAAAAGCCCCAGCCTTTCCAGCTTCTCCTTCTAATTGAAACCCTCCATTCCTGGCAACATTCTGGTAAATCTCTTCTGAATGCTCTCCAGCTTAATAATATCCTTTCTATAACAGGGAGACCAGAACTGGACAGAGTACTCAAAAGGATGCCTCACCCATGTCTTGTATAACCCTAACATAATGTCCCAACTCCTATGCTCAAAGATCTGAGCAATGAAGGCAAGCAAGCTAAATGCCTTACCACCCCATCTATATACAAACTTCAAATAATTATGTACTTGAACTCTGAGGTCTCTGTGTTCTCCAACACTGGCCAAGACCTTATTTGCACAAGTCTTGTCTTTGTTTGATTTACTAAAATGCAAATGTTTTAAAAAACTAGTTCATGACTCATTGCAAAGTTATATCCAAATGAGGAAGGAGGATTCTAGGAAGAAGTCAATCAACTATGGCCAAACAGTGATGCTAAGGACAGTATCAAAATGAAAGAAAAAAAAATGTGGTAAACATTAGTGGTAAATCAGGTGATTGGCAAAGTTTTAAAAGCCAACAAAATGATGACCACAAAACTTGAAAAAAGGGAGAAAATTAACTGTGAGGACAAACTTGCAAATATCACAATATATATTTTTCTTAAACATGTTCTTTAAATGTATGCAAAAAGAGGAAAGAGGCAACAATGAGCCTAGGGTCCTTAGATAATGAGGCTGGGGAGTTCAGGGGAGATAGAGGAAAGGGATAAGCACAATAACTATCACTGGAGAAAAAAAGTTCTATAGAAACAAATAGGGCTGAAAGCTGATAGGTTCCTGGACTTGACGGATTTCAACCTAGGATTTTAAAGGAAGAACCTTCAGAGATTGTCAGTGCACTGGTAGTAATCATCCAAGCATCTTTAAATTCTGGAAAAGTCCCAGAGGACTGGAAAACTGCCAATGTAACACCATTGGTAACTAGGCAGTTGACTTAACATCTGTCATTGAGAAATGTTAGAGTCCATTATAAAGGATGTAATAGCAGAGCATTTACAAACATAACATAATCAACAAAATCATATTGTTTCATGAAGGGGAAATTAGGCCTGTCAAATTTATTATAGTTCAATGAGGAGTTAACATGCGTTGATCAATGGGAACCAGTGAATGTAATATATTGAGACTTTCATACAACATTTGATAATATCAAATAAGACACTTTAAAAAAAATTATTCACAGGATGTTGGTGTTGTGGCCTGGGTGATTAAATATATTCAAGGCAGAGATAAATAGAATTTGAATCAATAAGGGAATCAAGGGTTATGGAGCAAAAGCAGGAAAGTGAAGTTAAGGATTGAGACCATAAGACATAGGAGTGGAAGTAAGGCCATTTGGCCCATCGAGTCCACTCTGCCATTTAATCATTGCTGATGGCATTTCAACTCCACTTATCCACACTCTCCCCGTAGTCCTTAACTCTTTGTGAGATCAAAAATTTATCAATCTCAGACTTAAAGACATTTAACGTTCCGGCCTCCACTGTGCTAAACTTCAAGTTTATTACACAAAAGAAATGAAGATAAAGTAGAATAAACATATTCATTTACATGTAGCACAAGTTTTAAAGATGTTGAAACACATGGTAAAAATACAAACCCGTTAATCCCACAGTAGCCCGTAGTAGCACTCAAACACCAGAAGGACAATAACATAGAGTCCTATAGCACAGAGACAGGCCTTTTGGCCCTAACTGCTCCATGCCGACCAAAATGCCCATCCACACTAACCTCATTTCTCTGCATTTGGCCCATATCCTTCTAAACGTTTCCTGTCTGTGTATTTGTCCAAATACCTTTTAAATGTTGTTAATGTACCTGCCTCAACCATTTCCGCTGGCAGGTCGTTCCATATGCCTAACCACTCTCTGTGTAAAAAGGTTGCCCCTCAGGTTCCCTTTTATTCTTTCCCCTTTAACCTTAAACTGATGCTCTCTAGTCCTCGATTCCCTAACCCTTGGAAAAAGACTGAGTGCATTCAACCTATCCATGCCACTCATGATCTTATAGCGTCCCCCCTTAGTCTCCTACACTCTAAAGAGAAAAGTCCTAGCTTGTCCAATCTCTCTCTATAACTCAGACCCTTAAGTTCTGGCAACATCCTTATAAATTTTTTCTGCACTGTTTGCAGTTTGATAACAGCCTTCCAATAGCAAGGTGATCAAAACTGAACACAATATTCCAAGTGTGGCCTCACCAACATCCTGTACAATTGCAAAATATCTTCCCAACTTCTATACTCAATGCTCTGCCTGATGAAGGCCAGTGTGCCAAAAGCCTTCTTCACTGCCCTGTCTACCTGTGACTCCACTTTCAGAGAACTATGCACCTGAACTCCAAGGACCCTCTGTTCCACTACAATCATTAGGGCCCTACCATTCACCATGAAACTCCCACCTTGATTTGACTTTCCATAATGCAAGACCTCACACTTATGGAAATTAAACTCCATTTGCCATTTCTCAGCTCACATCCCCAGCTGCAATTTCTGAGAACCTTCCTCACTATCCACGATGCCACCTATTTTAGTGTTATCTGCAAACGTACTAATCATGCCTTGTATATTCTCATCCAAATCATTGATATGGATAACAAACAACAATGAACCCAGCACCAACCCCTGAAGGACACCACTAACCAATACTCTTGTCAATCCTGCATGGGGTTTGACTTAGCTGTGACTTTAATTTCTGGACGTGAGAAGCTTTCTCCATGATATATCATATAACTGAACTTAAACTTTCTGAGCTTTACATAGCAGGTTCAGTGTTTTAACCAGTCACTTCTGATTTGGAGCTTTTGAACTAAACTCTTAACACTGATGTAATCTCTTTCTTAATAGTGCCTCCCTTCCTACAAAACATTTTTTCCATATCCAACTTCTACGAAGATGTCTGCAAACTTCCTAACTGAAACATAAATTTTTTTTAAGCTTTGGGTATTTGTCTGAAACCAAACAAAAAATTCTAGAATCTTCTATCTGAAAGCGTAATGCACTATACTTTGCATTTTACTTAGTTCACTTGTAAGCTGTCCCGTTGATTGCACAAAGTCTCTCTTAAATACTGTGATTCAAAGTCAATCACCATGGCTGCAGAAATGCTTACAAGTTAATATTAAATCCCTTCAGAAACACAGACCAAACTCGACACCACTAGTTCAAAATCCAAACTCATAAATAAAAGATATTAAAATATACCTTGCATTATGGTGTTAATCCTTGTTATGTGAACTTTGCAGGAAAGGCTGGCATAATTTTCCATCCTGTAGCCACTGAGAAGGTGGCAGGGAGCTTTCCTCTTGAACTGATGCAGCCTTTCAGCTCGGAGTTCATTGGTTCCAAGATTCTAACCCAATGTCAATGAAATGAAACTAGGGATCAATGAGAAATGTAGGTGAAATTGAGGACTGCAGGTGCTGGAGATTAGAGTCAAGATTAGAGTGATGCTGGAAAAACAGAGCAGGTCAGGCAGCATCCGAGGAGCAGGAAAATCAATGTTTCAGTTCCTGAAACATTGGGCTTCTGCCCAAAACGTCGATTTTCCTGCTCCTCGAATGCTGCATGACCTGCTCTGTTTTTCCAGCATCACTCTAATCAACAAGAAATGTGACATTGCCTGTGTCACCCACAACCTAAGAAGAAATACATTGCAAAAATAAAGCGTGCATTGCTGAAAGTCTTTCAACACACAGAGATTCACTCAGCACAATGCAAAGAGCAGGTATGTCTTAGTCAGGAATCTCCACAGTACATAGACAGTGCTGAACAAAGAGAAGTGGAACAGGAGTGTCATTACAACACAGAAGGAGACTATTTAGCCCAATGAGCCATGTCAATTTAGTAGCTTTCTTTTCAGTTCTGTTACATCTCTTCCTCCTTTCCCTAATAATTAAGACAATTTTTTTTTAGGTTGTTGACAGAATATTTGTGAAATGCTTGAAGAGGAGACTGTGGAAAAGATTGGTTCCAATTCAGTGGAAAGTGAAATCTCTCTGCTGCAAACCCCAACACCACAAAATTCAGTTTCAGAACTGACAAAGGTAAAATAGACATTAGACTTAATGGACTTTGAAGAATAGATAAGCGATGAAAGACCTGGACACTTTTTTTTCCTTTACTAGCTTACCTCTTGTGGAATTCCAGTGGCTGGAAGATTGTACAAGTTCCCACTGCAAAAAAAAAGAGGTGCCCTCAGAAATAGTACGTTGAGTTTTGCTTTTTATCTTGATTGATCAACTATCCTGAAAAATAATTACCACTTGGATATTTCAGTAAATAAATTTCTTCTCTTCACAAATATATCCATAACAAATTAAAATTATAATGTTGGCATTGATGTCTTGACAGTAGAATCTTACTGAATTGAATTTATTGTCACATGTACTGAGGCACGGTGAGAAGCTTTGTCTTTTGAGCAATGCAGGCAGATCACAGAGTTAAGTAGCATAAGTAAGTAAATAATAGGTAAACATTGACAAAAACAAAAACACAGGTACAGGTTAATGTTAAGAGTTTGAGAGTCCATTCAGTATTCTAACAACAGTAGGGTAGAAACTGTTATGAAACCGGCTGGTGCGTGTGTTCAGGCTTCTGTACCTTCTCCCTGATGGTAGAGGTTGTAGAAAAACATTGCTAGGGTGGGATGGATCTTTGAGAGCTCTGGCGGCCTTTCCTTGACAGTGGGCCTGGTAGATGGATTATATAGATGGGAGGTTGGCCATTGTGATAGTCCGGGCCAAGTTCACCACTCTCTGTAACCATCTCCGATCTTGAATGGTACAGTTGCCATACCAAGTAGTGATACCTCCAAACAGAATGCTCTCGATGGCACATCTATAAAAGTTGGCAAGGGTATTCACTGTCACGCCAAATTTCCTCAGCTGCCTGAGGAAGAAGGGACGTTGTTGAGCCTTTGTAACTAGTGTGTCCACATGAAGAGTCCAAGAAAGCTTGTTGTGGATGACCACTCCCAGGAGCTTGACACTCTTCATTCATTCCATCTCTGTGCTGTTGATGTGTAGGGGGGCATAAGTAACATCCAGCCGAAAGTCGATAATGAGTTCCTTGGTTTTGCCAGCATTGTGAGCTAGGTTGTTCTCAGCGCACCATTTATCCAGGTCTTCCACCTCCCACCTCTGGTCTGTTTTGTCATCATCTGAGATTCGACCAACTATGGTGGTGTCATCAGCGAACTTGTAAATGGTATTAGTCTAACATTTAGCAACACAGTCATGGGTATACAGCCAGTACAGTAGGGGGCTAAGTACACACCCCTGGGGGAGGCTCCAGTGTTGAGTGTTAGTGAGGATGAAATATTGTCCCCAGTCTTCACTGAGGATCCAGTTGTAGAGAATAGGGCTTAGTCCGAGATCATTGAGTTTATTAATCAGTCTTGAGGGGAAAATAATGTTGAAGGCTGAACTGTAGTCAATGAGTAGGATTCTTACGTAGCTGTTCTTGGTGTCAAGATGTTCTAAGGAGGAGTGAAGGGCAAGTGATATGGCATCTGATGTGGATCTGTTGGTTTGATAGGCAAATTGGAGTGGATCAAGAGTAGTGGGGAGGCTGGACTTGATTAATGCCATGACCAGCCTTTCAAAGCACTTCATGATCACCGAAGTTAGGGCCACTAGGCGGTAGTCATTGAGACATGCTGCGTGAGCCTTCTTAGGCATAGGGATGATGTTTGCCCTCTTGAAACAGGCAGGGACAGTGGCCTGCTGCAGGGAGATGTCTGACAAGATCTCTGTCAGTTGATCTGCGCATGCTCCAAGTGCACAGCCTGGTACTCCATCTGGTTCCGTCGCTTTCCTTGGATTCACACAAAGGAAAACTGATCTGACCTCAGCAGTGCCTGTTGGGACAGGTTCATAAGTATTTGTTGGAATAGGTGTTACCTCTCTGCTGAAATTCTGCTCAAAATGAGCATAGAAGATGTTGAGATGATCTGGGAGGGATGTGTCATCATCTGCTATCTTGCACTGTCTCTTTTTAGAACTGTGATGTCATTTAGTCCTTGCCATAGTCGCCGGGTGTCTGTCTGGGTCTCTAATTTGTATCGGTATTGGTCCTGAGCTGTCTTAATGGCTCTGTGAGGATCATACTTGGATTCCTTATATTTGAAGCACTCCTGATCTGGAGGGTCTCCTGCTCTGAAGGCCTCACGCCTAGTTTTTAGCTTCCTTTGTGCCACTTCAGAGTTCATTCCCAATACTCATTGACATCATTATGACCGAATGATGTCACAGTCAGTCCAATGCTGCCTTGATGACTAGGGCAGTCACTCTCACATCTGTTGAATTCAGCTTGTTTAGTTCTGCGTTAGAGCAAAGTCCATAATGAGATCTAGAGCTGGGAATCTAGGTTAAGCATTGGCAAGTTATTGGTAAATTAGTGCTGCTTAATAACAATGGATAGCATGCATATTGCATGTTAGTATTTATGTGTGAATGCAAGTTGTCTGTCTATAGATATTTGAATTTGTTTGTTGGTTAACATAAGATAAGATGTAGCCAGAGGAACTTATTAACTCAGAGAGGGATTGCATAGATTTAACCCTTGGTCAATAAGAAAGCAGAAATATGGCTCAGCTATAAAAACAGACAATAGATAATGGTGTGATGGTTGCATTTATAAATTCCTTTCATGACCTCAGATATCCCAAAGAATTTTATATCTATGCTTTGGAACACTTCACCATAATGAACAGTTTTGAACACTTCCTTCAGAAACAAGAAAATGTCAATCATTTTCTTTTACAGACACTGAAGATTATATTGCTTAAGTAGGAAAAATGATTTCAATTATTGTCATTTCTTTTTCTTGTTCCTGTCAGGATGTCTGTGAGCCATATGAAAATGAAAATGATCAGGCTACTTCTTCAGAACCGTTTATGTACAGACACCGGCCAACATCAGGAAGAACACAGGTGAAAAGACATTAAGTTAGTGTAGTCAACCAAATCTATCCTAGTCTTTAGGTGGAAAGAACTTAAAACTACACAGTATTCAGTGTACCTAATATCAAGATTAAGTGTGTCAAGTAAAGTCAATTACTCTTGTGCGAAGAATCAGAACAAGATATTCTAATATAGCTTTAATGATTCCCATTAATATACTAACTACTTATTAGAGCTATTGGTGAGGCATCTTCTGGACTTCTGTGTGCAGTTTGGTCACCCTGCTTTAGAAAGAATATTATTAATTTGGAGAGAGTTCAGAAAAGATTTACCAGGATCTCACCAGGAATGAAGGGACTTCTTTCACAGGAGCATAGGAGGTTGAGAGGTGACCTTACAGAGGTTTATAAAATCATGAGGGGTATAGATAAGGTGAATAGCAAGGGTCTTTTTCCTAGGGTGGGAGTGTTCAAAACTACGGGACATATTTTTCAGTTGAGAGGAGAAAGTTTTAAAAAGGACATGAGAGTGATTTGTATGTCGAATGAAATGCCAGAGGAAATGGTGGAAAATGGTACAGTTACAGTGTTGAAAAGACATATGGATAAGTACACGAATTTGGAGGGATATTGGCCAAATGCAGACAAGTGGGACTAGGTTAGTTTGGTCAGCTGAACTTATTGGACTGAAGGGCCTGTTTCCATTTTGTATGACTTTATGACTCTGTGGGCTGAAACCAAAGTCAAAAGTGGTGAAACTTTTATTGTCAACCAGTGGTATAACCAATTCATCAAGGCTTGCAGCTGACAAAATAATTAGTTGTTTTAGAATTTCTCTTACCTTCCTGTCAGAATAAGATGCAGAATCTGTCAATTGTTTTTCAATCTTTTTTTTGTTTTAACCAAGATTAGTTGCTGTAGTTTTAGTAATGTGTTCTGTTCCCCCAAGTGACAGTTTAAGTAGCTGCTGTGGATTTTAGGTCGTAGTGTGCACTATTTCGATTAGCGTTGTTTGCTTTGTTATTTTCTGAATAAATAACCTTGGCTTGTCTTAAAGTAGATCACTTATGTGAGTCTTGCTTAAATCCTGTCTCACCTCCAACATATTGGCTGACACAACAGCGTTAGGTGTCACTGTTTTTATCATGGTCAATATCACAGATCTAAGGTTCTTGTGGCACAATGGTATGTCCCTATGTCTGAGCCAGGAGGCCTGAATTCAAGTCCCACCCTAATCCAGAGGTGTGTAATAGCATATTTGAACAGGTTGATTTAAGGAAAAAGAATATCACATGAGAGCTAGATTCTGCTTTGAGCCAAAACCACAGATGTGCACTTTGAACTGAAGAGTTCTAGACAGTGAATAGAGGCTGGGAATCTGCAGGTTTCCGCTTCCCCACCTCCAAGATGCTGAAATCAATTGTAATACTTCTGTTGCTATTCAACAGAGTTAAATGAAGTCACTCCACTTTGTTGCTGTACAAAGAAACATACTGTTGAAGCTTTTCATCTTGTATGCATCATGACAAATTCAAGAATGCCAAATTTCATAGAGTTATATAGCACGGAAACAGACCCTTCAGCCCAACATGTCCATGCTGACAAGATTTCCTAAATTGACTACTCCCATTTGCCTGCATTTGGCCCCAAACCTTTCCTATTCATGTATATGACCAAATCAAAGTGATTACACTTTATACTGCATTAGAAAAGGATGCTGATTGATTGGTAAGTATACTCTAATTGGTTGAGGTGTTGCCATGGTAAATGCACCAGGGAACCATTGCTCCCCTCATTCGTTTCATTTAAAAAAGGCAATGTTTGGATGAATATCTTCAACAGCATGTTCCTTTTTTCCAACAATATTCAACTTCTGGTCTATGAAGGGACTATTAATCCAGATTGCTGAAGAAATGTGTGATCTTGCAATATGTCTCACTTTCTGTTTTTGTCAAATAGGACATTTCTTTTTTATTGGCAAGTATCTTTAAGGACCTTTACACTGGAGGAGTTATTGGAGAGGACATAATAAAGAATCTTTTGAGGTCACGTGGCGGAGATGATGAGTACCACGAGCAATTTGTGCAACAGCTTCAAGAGGTACGATCGCCTTTTCCTCCTTTCATACATTCCCTTCATTTTACAAGGTTCCCTTTTAAGTGTTTCATTTTCTACCAAATTGCACATGATTGCTCGCCTCTTTCTCTCTTGAAGACGTTCACTCTTTCTTCAGCGGAGCACATTTCCTACTGCAGTTCTTGACCAACTGACCATAGAGCAAATGTTGAGGCTGTGAGTGCCAGCAGTGTAACCCACAGTGAGAAGCTTGATTGGTGAGCTTAATGCAGCTCTCCTTGATGTCCAAAAAGCTTGTCATTTCCAGAATGAAGTCACTGAATATTTACTGGAGCAGGAACCCTTCTTAATTTTCCACTCTTTATCCCAGAGCCTGTTGCCATATAAGGAGGCTGTCATTCTAACTGAACTGAGAACAGATAACAGAGATCAAATTTGTGTGTCTGTTCAGGTACACTGTGAGTGGAGGTGATGTAGGCTGGCTGTTTGAGTGAAGGACCTCTAATGGCACACTGTTTTAGGGTTATTCACACCTGCCTTTCTGCTGCCATGTTCCCTTTCCATCTGTTATTCTTCCATTTATTTTTCCTTTGGACACATCTTTTGTTTTCATGTGCAACATTAAGTAACTTTGTCTTGCACCATAAGCTCTTAAATCATTTAAATGCTACTGCCCTCCACATTTATTGTACACCATCTTCTTTTCTTGTTTTCCCACTTTCCCTTTTCTCTGACGTCTGTGCTTATTTTAAAACCATTCTTCACTAACATCATTCAATACTGATATTAACCCAACCCTATCGAAAGGTCATTGATTTGAAACTTCATCTTTCTTTTTGTTGTTCCAATAGATTTAAGCGCTGGTTGTTTCAACCATATTCTGTTTTTGCTTTCAGGCATGTGTGGTAGTTTGTTTAATTTTCTTTTTTACTAGCTATACTTTTGACATTGCAAGATGAATGTTAAGAGTAATTTCTTCTCTTGATTTTTGCAATTTTTCTTTCATACTCATTTGATCTCCCCCAAGCATCTAACTCTTCCAAGTGTCAAAAAATACCTCAAAGTAAATTTGCAGTTACTTCAATCGCTAGAGAGCTGAGGTTGGAAGATTTATACAGAGGAACCACAATTATCCAAATTTTGGATTATCCGGCAAGATTGCAAGGTCCCGATGCTCGGCTAAACTATGTTATCCGGCATTCGATTATCCGGCATTTGATTAACTGAATGAAATACTCCCTGCTTGTGTCCTTCGGATAATCAATGTTCCTCTGTATGTGATAAACTTCCAAAATGTAAATTTATATCCAAGATCTACCATAAAGCTGCTGTACCATAAAGCTGGTGTTAGGCCATAAGTGGAGGACTTTCTTTTAAATTCATTCACAGGATGAGGGCGGTGCTGGCTATGCTAGCATTTATTGCTACTGCCTTATTGGCCAGAGGGAAGTTAAAAGTCAATCCCATTGCTTTGGTTCTGGAGTCACATGTAGGCCAGACCAGGTAAGGATGGTAGTTTCCTTCCCTAAAGGACATTAGTGAATCAGATGGGTTTTTCTGACAATTGACAACAGTTTCATGGTCATCATTGGACTTTTAGTTCCAGATTTTCATCTCCCAGAACATTGATTAGGTCTCTGGATTAGTAGTCCAAGGAGAGTAACACTAGGTCATCATCTCCTCTCGGTTAAACTAAAGGTTTTGGTTACAGGTGATCCGTTAGGAACAGGAGGCCCAATAGGGTCAGTCAGTACCTGAAGGAATTAAATAGACCAAAATTGTACGCAGCAATTCTTGATCAGTAGAACATAGAACGTAGAGTCATAGATGCATAGAGATGTACAGCACGGAAACAGACCCTACAGTTCAACTCGTCCATGCCGACAAAATATCCCAACCCAATCTAGTTCCACCTGTCAGCACCTGGCCCATATCCCTCCAAACCCTTCCTATTAGAATCGTAGAGTCATAGAGATGTACAGCATGGAAACAGACCCTTCAGTCCAACCCGTCCATACCGACCAGATATCCCAACCCAATCTAGTCCCACCTGCCAGCACCCGGCCCATGTCCCTCCAAACCCTTCCTATTCATATACCCATTCAAATGTCTCTTAAATGTTGCAATTGTACCAGCCTCCACCACATCCTCTGGCAGCTCATTCCATACACTTACCACCCTCTGTGTGAAAAAGTTGCCCCTGAGTTCTCTTTCATATCTTTCCACTCTCACCCTAAACCTATGCCCTCTAGTTCTGGACTCCCCTACCTCAGGGAAAAGACTTTGTCTATTTATCCTATCTATGCCCCTCATAATTTTGTAAACCTCTATAAGGTCTCCCCTCAGCCTTCAAAGCTCTAGGGAAAACAGCCCCAGACTGTTCAGCCTCTCCCTGTAGCTCAGATCCTCCAACCCTGGCAACATCCTTGTAAATCTTTTCTGAACACTTTCAAGTTTCACAACATCTTTCCGATAAGAAGGAGACCAGAATTGCACGCAATATTCCAACAGTGGCCTAACCAATGTCCTGTACAGCCGCAACATGACCTCCCAACTCCTGTACTCAATACTCTGACCAATAAAGGAAAGCATACCAAACGCCTTCTTCACTATCCTATCTACCTGCGACTCCACTTTCAAGGAGCTATGAACCTGCACTCCAAGGTCTGTTTGTTCAGCAACATGTCCTAGGACCTTACCATTAAGTGTATGAGTCCTGCTAAGATTTGCTTTCCCAAAATGCAGCATCTCGCATTTATCTGAATTAAACTCCATCTGCCACTTCTCAGCCCATTGGCCCAACTGGTCCAGATCCTGTTGGAATCTTCGCTGTCCACTACACCTCCAATTTTGGTGTCATCTGCAAACTTACTAACTGTACCTCTTACGCTCGCATCCAAATCATTTATGTAAATGACAAAAAGTAGAGGGCCCAACACCGATCCTTGTGGCACTCCACTGGTCACAGGCCTCCAGTCTGAAAAACAACCCTCCACCACCACCCTCTGTCTTCTACCTTTGAGCCAGTTCTGTATCCAAATGGCTAGTATTCCATGAGATCTAACCTTGCTAATCAGTCTCCCATGGGGAACCTTGTCGAACACCTTACTGAAGTCCATATCGATCACATCTACTGCTCTACCCTCATCAATCTTCTTTGTTACTTCTTCAAAAAACTCAATCAAGTTTGTGAGACATGATTTCCCACGCACAAAGCCATGTTGACTATCCCGAATCAGTCCTTGCCTTTCCAAATACATGTACATCCTGTCCCTCATATTCAAATCCAGATGCCTTTTAAATGTTGCAATTGTACTAGCCTCCACCACTTCCTTTGGCAGCTCATTCCATATATGTACCACTCTCTGCATCAAAAAGTTGCCCCTTAGGTCTCTTTTATATGTTTCCCTTCTCACCCTAAACCTATGCCCTCTAGTTCTGGACTCCCCACCCCAGGGAAAAGACTTTGTCTATTTATCTTATCCATGCCCCTCATGATTTTATAAACCTCTATAAGGTCACCCCTCAGTCTCCGGCGCTCCAGGGAAAACAATCCTAGCCTATTCAACCTCTCCCTGTAGCTCAAATCTTCCAACCCTGGCAACATCCTTGTCAATCTTTTCTGAACCGTTTCACGTTTCATAACATCTTTCCGATAGGAAGGAGACCAGAATTGCATGCAATATTTCAACAGTGGCCTAACCAATGCCCTGTACAGCCGCAACATGACCTCCCAACCCCTGTACTCAATACTCTGACCAATAAAAGAAAGTATACCAAACATTTTCTTCACTATCCTACGTAACTGCGACTCCACTTTCAAGGAGCTATGAACCTGCACTCCAGGTCTCTTTGTTCAGCAACACACCCGAGGACCTTACCATTACGTCCTGCTAAGACTTGCTTTCCCAAAATGCAGCACCTAACATTTATCTACGTTAAACTCCATCTGCCACTTCTCAGCCCACTGGCCCATCTGACCAAGATCCCGTTGTAATCTGAGGTAAGCTTCTTCGCTGAGAAAGTGAGGACTGCAGATGCTGGAGATCAGAGCTGAAAATGTGTTGGTGGAAAAGCGCAGCAGGTCAGGCAGCATCCAAGGAACAGGAGAAATGACGTTTCGGGCCCGAAACGTCGATTCTCCTGTTCCTTGGATGCTGCTTGACCTGCTGCGCTTTTCCACCAACACATTTTCAGCTCTAACCTTCTTCGCTGTCCAATACACCTCCAATTTTGGTGTCATCTGCAAACTTACTAACTATACCTCTTATGCTTATATTCAAACTGTTTACATAAACGATGAAAAGTCGCGGTCCCAGCACCAATCCTTGTGGCACTCCACTGGTCACAGGCCTCCATTCTGAAAAACAACCATCCACCACCACCCTGCATACTCTATCTTTGAGCCAGTTTTGTATCCAAATGGCTAGTTCTCCATGTATTCCATGAGATCTAACTTAGCTAACCAGTCTCCCATGGGGAACCTTGCTGAGCGCCTTACTGAAGTCCATAAAGATCACGAAAAGTACAGCACCGAACAGGCCCTTTGGCCCACGATGTTGTGCGGAGGATTAATCCTAACCTGAAATAAAATAACCTAGTCCACACACACTCAATTCATGTGCATGTCCAGTAATCGCTTAAATGTCCCTAATGACTCTGCTTCCATCACCACCGCTGGCAATACATTCCATGCGTTCACAACTCTGCATAAAGAACCTGCCTCTGACGTCTCCTCTATACCTTTCTCCTGATATCTTAAAACTATGACACCTCATGGCAGTCAATCCTGCCCTGGGGAAAAGTCTCTGGCTATAGACTCTATCCATGCCTCTCATTACCTTGTACACCTCAAACAGGTCACCTCTCTTCCTCATTCTCTCCAGAGAGAAAAGTCTGAGCTTCGTCAAGCTCTCTTTGTAAAACAAGCCCTCCAGTCCAGGCAGCATCCTGGTAAACCTCCTTTGCACCCTCTCTAATGCCTCCGCATCTTTCCTATAAAAGGGCGACCAGACTGGACACAATATTCCAAGTATGGTCTCACCAGGGTTTTATAGAGCTGCAACAAAACCTCACAGCTCTTAAACTCGATCCCCCTGTTAATGAAAGCCAAAACTCCATATGCTTTCTTAACAACCCTATTCACTTGGGTTGCAACTTTGAGGGATCTATGCACTTGAACACCAAGATTCTGCTGTTCTTCCACATTGCCAAGAATTCTGTCTTTTATCCTATATTCAGCATTCAAGTTCGACCTTCCAAAATGCATCACTTCACATTTATCCAGATTGAACTCCATCAACCATTTCTCAGTGCAGGTATGCATCCTATCAATGTTGCGCTGCACCCTGCAGTAGCCCTTGATACTGTCAACGGCACCTCCAACCTTTGTGTCATCAGCAAATTTACTAACCCAGCCCTCAAGCACTTCATCCAAGTCATTTCTAAAAACTACAAAAAGCAGAACCCCAAGAACAGAGCATGCAAGACACCACTCACCACTGACTTCCAGGCAGAATACTTTCCATCTATAGCCACTCTCTGCCTTCTGTCAACCAATTCTGAATCCAGATAGCCAAATCTCCCTGTATCCCATACCTCATGACTTTATGAATGAGCCTTCCATGAGAACCTTATCAAATGCATTGCTGAGCTACTAGAGACATCACTAACATGTAAAAATGTTTGTCTCATTGTAGATTGATTAATTTTAATAATTGCTAAATAGATTCATGCAGAATATGACAAACGAATTGCAGAGGCTGACGCAGTTGAAAAACACATCATCCAGGCCCGAGCACGAGCCACAGCGGCAGAGGAGAAGGCTCTGAATAAAGAAAAGGAGAGTGGAATTGACTTTAAATCCCTGGAAAATACATCACTTGGATTGCCAACAGGTAAAACCTATTCATTACATAATGTTATTGGTAGATGGGAAAACATCACAGTTAGCAAAGTAACAAAGACCTCCGTCTTGTTATCTTCCCTTCCCATCCTTGATAGGTTAACTTCTGACCAAATCTGGTTCCACTGGATTTGCTCATCTTCTGGTGTTTCACCAGTGTCTGTTCTTGCAAGAAATGTAGATTGACTGGGAGCTGGGGGTAGGCATTAGAAAACAAATGGCAAGATGTTGGTATATCAAAACCTGATGTGGCCTTGATGACTTCAGGACTTAACCGGTGCATAGCTTGAAGCTAGTGGGTAAACCTCAAGGTATTTTTGATTTGTATTCATTCACGTGTTACAATACGGGTTAAACCCTCCTGCTTAATTTAAACCAGCAACACAAAAAAGACTTATCCCATGCAGTAATCTGTGAAAATTCAAGAGGCCAAGAACTATTTAAAGTAAAAATTAACAACTTTATTTCTTAAGGTATAACAGAGAACAATTAACTATTTACAACTCCTTCCTCTAACCTATCTTTTATCTTCCCTTATATAATACTAGTCTGATAAAACCCCCCATTAAGATTTATCAAATATTCAAGTTTTTAAAATCAGCCAGCTGTTGAATCTTCTATTTGGATCTTCCTGTATCTTATTTTCTTCTTCTTTGGGATTATGCTTCACTGGTCATGGATCAATAAAGGTACCTTTAAGAGAGCTATTTTTCATGCTATTTGTACATGCTGGTGGCATGGCAGTTCTTCTCCCAACTGTTCAATTTTACTCAGTCTTATACCCCCAAAGCATCATATTATGTCATTGGCCTATAGGATTGTCAATATACTCAATTCAAACTTGATTGGAATTTTTTTTTTGGGGGGGGGTATAATTTAAACTGATTGGCCTAATTCAAATCTGTTTTTGTCATCAGGCAACCAGCTACACTAACTGCTGTACCACATACTACATTGTATCTTGTTGAGAACACTTGGTGCTGTCAGGTAGTTCTGCTAGCTTTTAACTCTCTTAAAGGTACAGTACACCCACATCTTCATAACACATGGAATGAGGGCGTCACTGGCTAGGCCAGCATTTATTGTACATCCTAATTGCCCAGAGGGTAGTTAAGAATCTCCCACATTGAATCTGGTATCATATGTAGGCCAGACCAAGTAAGGGTGGCAGCTTCTTTCTCTAAAGGATATCAGTGAACCACTTGGCTTTTTCCAATAATTGAAAATGGCTTCATGGTCATCATTAGACTTTTAATTCCAGACTTTTATTGAATTCAAAATGCACCTTTTGCCATACTGGGATTCAAATCCAGGTCCCAGAATATTACCTGGATCCCTGGATTAGTAGTCAGCAACAGTACCAAGAAGCCATTGCCTCCCCATTATATGTAGGTAAGTTCTACAAATATTTAAAATGAAAAAGATTGGCTAAGGTAAACATTGGTCCCTCAGAGAATGAGAGGGGGAATTTAATCGTGGGAAATGAGGAAGTGGCTGCAGCTTTAAGCATGTATCTTCTGTCAGTCTTATATTTGAAGACACAAATAACATGCCAATAATTGATGACAAGGAGGATGTAGCAGGTGAGGCCCTAGAAACTATTATTATCACTAAAGAGGTAGTGTTAGGAAAGCTATGGGGCTAAAGTTAGCCAAATCTCCTGGCCCTGATGAAATGCATCCCAAGTTACTAAAAGAGTTGACAGGAGAGGTAGCAGATGTGCTAGTGGTAGTTCACCAAAATTTGGTGGACTCTGGGGCGTTTCCAGCAGATTGGAAAACAGCAAATGTGACGCCACTGTTGAAAAAAAGGGATTGACAAAAGGCAGGTATCTAAAGGCCCATTAGCTTGATTTATGTAGTGTGGAAAATGCTTGAATCTATAATCAAAGAAGAAACTGCAAGACATCTGGATAGAAATTGTCCCAGCATGGGTTCATGAAAGGAAGATCATGTTTAACAAGTTTACTGGAATTCTTTGAGGACATTGTGAGTGCAGTGGACAACGGGGAACCAATGGATGTGGCATATGTGGATTTCCAGAAGGCATTCAACAAAGTACCACACAAAAGGCTACTGCATGACATTATGAGTAATGTATTAGTACAGGTAGAAGAAAGTTAACTAATAGAAAGCAAAGAGTGAGGATAAATTGGTGTTTTTCTGGTTGGTGATTAATGGCTAGTGGAGTGACTCAGGGATCCGTGTTGGGATTGTAATTGTTTACAATTTACACAGATGATTTAGAGTTGGGGAACAAGTGTAATGTGTCAACTACTGGATGATATTAAAATGGGTGGTAGAGTTAAGTGTACAGGGGACACAAAGTCTTCAGAGGAATATAGATAGGTTAAATGAATGTGCAAGCTTTTGGCAGATGGAGTACAATGTTGGTAAATGTGAGGTCATCTATTTTAGTAGGAATAACAGTAAAATGAACTGTTTATTAAATGGTGAAAAATTATTGCATGATGCTGTGCAGAAGGACCTGGATGTCCTTGTGCATGAATCATAAAAAAGTTGGTTTGCAGGTGCAGCAGGAAATTAAGAAGGAAAATGGAATATTGTCCTTTATTGTCAGAGGGATGGAGTTTAAAAATAAGGAGGTTATGCTGCAGCTGTATATGGTGCTAGTTAGGCCACGCACTTCAGAAAGGATGGAGAGGGTGCAGAGGCTGTTCACTAGGTTGACTCTGGAATTGAGAAGGCTGCCTTATGTGGACAGATTGTGTAAACTGGGACTGCATTCGTTCAAATTTAAAAGAATGGGGGGGGGGGGATCTTTCAGAAATGTATTAAATTATGAAGGGAATAGATAAGATAGAAGCAGGAAGCATTTTCCACTGGCAGGTGAAACTAGAACAAGGGGGCATAGTCTCAAAATAAGGGAGTGCAGATTTAGGACTGAATTGAGGAGGAACTTCTTCTAAAAGGGTTGTGAATCTGTGGAATTCCCTGCCCAATGAAGCAGTTCAGGCTGCCTCGTTGAACGTTTTTAAGGCAAATATCGATCTTTGAACAGTAAAGGAAATAAGGTTCATGGTTGGGCAGGTTGGGCAGGTAAGTGGAGCTGAGTCCCACCCATCATCATATTGAATGGTGGAGCAGGCTCGATGGGCCAGGCAGCCTACTCATGTTCTTATGTTCTAGTTGCTGGTTATCATGTATGAAGAGCTAACTGATGGAAGATTTAACCAGGCATTCTGGCCTTAACAGCCAGTGCACAGGATGTTTGGAACATGTCTGGTACAACAAGCGGATTGGTAGGGCTGTGAAAATGATAGGCTGGAAAGCCTTTAAACACTAAACTGTGACAGCTGATTCTTTGCCTTACTCCCAGAAATAAATAATAATGAAAGTTAAGATATCACCTGGTATTCTATTATGCTTTAATAATTTGTCAATATTTTATGAAAATTAAGCTCTTCTCAGTATAATTGAGATATTTAAAAATCCTTTCATGGGGAGTGAACTTCACTGACCAGGCCAGTATATTTCACCAATTGGGCAGTTAACAGTCAAGGCGTCTGGAGTCACATGTAGACCAGACCAGAGGATGGCTATTTCCTTTGCTAAAGGATGTTAGTGAACCAGATGGGTTTTTCCAACAATCAATAATGGATTTATGTCATCATTGGACACTTAATTCCAGATTTTAAAAAAATTGAATTCAAATTCTACCATTTGCTGTGGTAGGATTCAAACTAGAACATTATCTGGTCACTAGATTAACCACTGGGCCATTACCTCCCACTGTTGCAACCTGGCTGCATTCCTATTGTTTTAGGTGCTAGCTGAAGTTGCAGATACCCCATGTGTAATCAATATAAGCCTGTGGCAATATCTAGCAAATTCCACTAGTTTACCAGTGTATGAATGAGAGAGTTTGGCACTATTCACGGTGCTTTCTTTCAGAGAACTCATTAAACTGAGACCCCATCTGAAGACACTAAAGATTCCTTCGGATTATCCGAAGAAGATCTCAAGGTCGCGATAGAAATATTACATCAAAGAGGTGTTTCCAACACTGATCGCGTCTTTTGTTTACAATGATTAAAAATGAACTTAGCTTACTGAAATGCTGCCGAGAACAGTCCTGGGCATTGATGGGAGCCCAGACACCGTCTTCAAATGACTGACTGCCCGCCCTCTCTCTGTCCCCACACTTTCCCTGGAGTTCTACACAGGGGTGTACCCTAAACCCCCCTTCCCCAGATAATCTCTCCAACATTGTCCTGTACAGGACAAAGGTGGAACTTGTCAAAACGTAGCAGTAACTATTTTGAGACTCACCCCCCCCACCGCCCAAAGGCAGCAACAGTCTTGCTGTTGGTGTCCTGTTCTGGCTGCCTTCCACCCCCCGCCCCGGTGGTGGGGGGAAGCAGTCAGGGGAGCAGGGGCTCGACCATGGTGTACTGCTGTCTACTGTCCTGAATGGTGAGCACACTTAGCAAGTGCTCGCTGTCTCAATTCCATTGAACTGGTTGGGGGGTGGGAGGTGGAGGAGACAGGTTTCAGCAATGCTGCAGGTCCCTTACACACAAGTGTGTGTTTGCTCAGAAACCAGCCCTGAGACAGACAGGGAGGAAGGCAGGCAGAGTGAGGAAAAAGAAAACTTCAGAAAACCCTGAGCCTCAGAGGAGAGGCATTGAGTAATCAAGGTTCCTCTGTATTTGGAAGAAGATATGGAGGGCTGTCCCTGAACTCCTGGCCAATATTTCTCCCTTAACCAATGTCACTAAAACCAATCAACACATTGCTGTTTGTGTGACTTTGCTGTAAACAATTTGAGATATTGTGTTTTCTATGTTATAATACTTCAAATGTCTTCAAACTGTAATTCTTTAGGAAAGCCTTTACGTTGCTTTAGGTTCTCACTGAGATTGAGTTCCAGGTGTTGATTGGGATTCAGAAAACATATGCTAGTGGCAAGTGAAGGTGATATAGTATGGACAGCCATAATTAAATCAGACCACAATCTACAATAACATTAATATTTCTTATCTATCTGTCCCTTACAGTGAAGTCCACATTCAGGGACTGCATAGACAGTGAGCTGCTTAAGACACATAACTTGATTGTTCCAGAGGATTATATCACTGAGAAGCGTACGAGTAACAAAGCACCGATATCTGCAGGTAACATCTGAGGGCTTGCAACAGCTAATTTGATTCCTAATTGCAATATAGTGAGAAAGAGCAAGCTAGTAACTATTCACTTAATGTTAGCAGGAGGAAAGATAATAGAAACCTGTACAAAAACACAGCAAAAATGTATCTAAGAATGGAAAACAAAGAGTAGTTATTACAGATTCTTTAGGAGAAGATTATGTTTGAACGATGTTAGTTTTTCAAAGTTAACATAAAGGTTAGTGCACTGCACATAATATGTTGGGAATTTAAAATTGGTTTGATACTCATGACTCATGTGGTGTAAGACAAATAAACTGATAAAATAGATTGATTTATTGTTGTCACATATACCAAGTTACAATGAAAAATATTGTTTTGTGTGCTATACAGGCAAATCATACCATACAATGTGCATCAGGGGAGCAGGACAGGATGCAAACATAAGAGGTACAGTTAGTAAGTTTGCAGATGACACCAAAATTGGAGGTGTAGTGGACAGTGAAGAGGGTTACCTCAGATTACAACAGGATCTTGACCAGATGGGCCAATGGGCTGAGAAGTGACAGATGGCATTTAATTCAAATAATTGCGAGGTACTGCATTTTGGGAAAGCAAATCTTAGCAGGACTCATACACTTAATGGTAAGGCCCTAGGGAGTGTTGCTGAACAAAGAAACCTTGGAGTGCAGGTTCATAATTACTTGAAAGTGGAGTCGCGCATGGATAGGACAGTAAAGAAGGCGCTTGGTATGCTTTCCTTTATCGGTCAGAGTATTGAGTACAGGAGTTGGGAGGTCATGTTGCAGCTGTACAGGACATTGGTTAGGCCACTGTTGGAATATTGCGTGAAATTCTGGTCTCCTTCCTATTGGAAAGATGTTGTGAAACTTGAAAGGGTTCAGAAAAGATTTACAAGGATGTTGCCAGGGTTGGAGGATTCGAGCTATAGGGAGAGGCTGAATAGGCTCGGGCTGTTTTCTCTGGAGCTTTGGAGGTTGAGGGGTGACCTTATAGAGGTTTACAAAATTATGAGGGGCAGGGATAGAGCAAATGGGCAAAATCGTTTTTCTGGGGTCAGGGAGTCCAGAACTAGAGGGCATAGGTTTAGGGTGAGAGGGGAAAGATATAAAAGAGACCTATGGGGCATGTTTTTCATGCAGAGGTGATACGTGTATGGAATGAGCTGCCAGAGGAAGTAGTGGAGGCTAGTACATTGCAACATTTAAGAGGCATTTCGATGGGTATATGAATAGGAAGGGTTTGGAGGGTTATGGGCCAGGTGCTGGCAGGTGGGACTAGATTGGGTTGGGATATCTGGTCGGCATGGACGGGTTGGACCGAAGGGTCTGTTTCCATGCTGTACATCTCCATGACTCTATGACTCTAACTGTTTGGCACAGAATCAGATAAGTTAATCGTTGTTTTAAGTGAATCTGTAGTAGTGAGTAGAGTGGGTTCTTGATTCTCTGTGTTTGGAGATATGTCTCTTGGTTGAACTTAAAATATAAACCATAACTATTAATTTAACCTGGGGCAGTGTTTGTAGCAACGTTTTCACACAAAGGGTGGTACGTGTAGGAATGAGCTGCCAGAGGAAGTGGTGGAGGCTGGTACAATTGCAACTTTTAAGAGGCATTTGGATGGGTATATGAATAGGAAGGATTTGGAGGGATATGGGCCGGATGCTGGCAGGTGAGACTTGATTGGGTTGAGATATCTGGTCGGCATGGACGGGTTGGACCGAAGGGTCTGTCTCCATGCTGCATATCTCAATGACTGTGACAGTGTTACAGCCACAGAGAAGGTGCAGAGAGAAAGAGTGAGAGAGAAATCACAATTAACATTTGAGAGGTCTATTCAAGGATCTGATAACAGCAAGAAAGAAAATGTTCTTGAATCTATTCATATGTGTATATAAACTTTTATATTTTCTGCCTGATGAAAACGGGTGGAAGAGAGTATAACCAAGGCGAGAGGGGTATTTGACCATTTTGGTTGCTTTACGTAGGGCACTGATAAGTTTAGATGGAGTCAATGAATGGAAGGCTGATTTGCATGATGGACTGGGCTGTGATCATGACTCTGTAGTTTCTTGCAGTCCTGGGAAGAGCAATTGCCAAACCACACTGTGATGCATCCAGATAGAATGCTTTCTATGGTGCATTTGTTAAAATTAGTAAGCGTCCTTGTGGATATGTTGAATTTCCTGAGCCTCCTGAGGAAGTAAAGTTGTTGTTCTGATTTCTTGACCATTGCGTTGACATGGATGGACCAGAACAGATTGTTGGTGATCATCAAACTGTTAAGTTTGCAGATGACACCAAATTAGGGTGTTTTGCAGACAGCTGAGTTAAAATACTCTGTCCTGCCTGAAGGCAGGTCTAATGCACCATGAGCTCCACTGCAGGTAGGGCATGAAGGTAGGTCCCAAATATACCCCGGTTGGAATGGGGATTGAACCCTGCACTGTTGATGCCAATCTGATTCATACTGGCTGTGCAGCCAACTGATTCCCCCACCCAAGGATTTTGAGAGGATTTTACAGCAACATATTCTTTTCCATGCATGCTGTAACCTGGAACTAGTGGCAGCGAAGGTTGAGGCTTCAATTTCTTTCCATTTCAAGTTGACGATGAATCTCTCCCAGCCAGTACTATATATTGGAAGGACTTGCAAATTGATGGTCAACCTGTTGGACTGGATTATCACCATAGTTTTTTGTCCATCAAATCCTGGATTGTCACTTGAATGCAGAGCTTCTGGCAAACTACCTGCTGTGCCACAAGACCTCCTCGATATAGGACATAGAACGTTACTGCGCAGTACAGGCTCTTCAGCCCTTGATGTTGCACCGACCTGTGAAATTAATCTGATGCCCATCTAACCTACACTGTTCCATTATTATCCATATGTATCTCCAATGCACATTTAAATGCCCTTAACGTCGGCGAGTCTACTATTGTTGCAGGCAGGCCGTTCCACCCCCCCTCCCCTCCACTCTCTGAGTGAAGAATCTATCCTAATATCTGTCCTAAATCTATCACCCTTCAATTTAAAGCTATGTCCCCTCATGTTAGCCTTCACCATCCGAGGAAAAAGGCTCTCACTGTCTGCCCTATCTAACCCTCTGATACGTCTCGATTAAGTCACCTCTCAACCTTCTTCTCGCCAACAAAAACAGCTTCAGTTCCCTCAGCCTTTCCTTGTAAGACCTTCCTTCCACACAAAGCAACATCCTAGTAAATCTCCTCTGAACCCATATAATGCAGTGACCAGAACTGCACGCAATACTCCAGGTATGGCCTTACCGGTGTCTTGTACAGCTGAAGCATGACCTCGTAGCTCCAAAACTCAATCCCCTACCAATAAGCGCCTTCTTAACAACCCTATCAACCTGGATGGCAACTTCCAGGGATTTCTGCATCTGGACACCAAGATCTCTCTGTTCATCTACACTGCCAAGATTTTTACCATGAGCCCAGTACTCTGAATTCCTGTTTCTTCTTCCGAAGTGAACTAACTCGCACTTTTCCGCATTAATCTCCATTTGCCACTTCTCAGCCCAGCTCTGTATCTTATCCATATCCCTCTGTGACCAACAACATCCTTTGACTCTACCTGCAACTCTGCCTACCTTAGCCTACCACAAATTTACTAACCCATCCTTCTATGCCCACCTCCAGATCATTTATAAAAATGACAAACAGCAGTGGCCCCAAAACAGATTCTTGTGGCAACCACTGGTGACTACGACATTGGAAGGGAAAAGGTTGAGACTCTGAAGGGAGATTACAGAGAGTGAGGCAGAAATTTAAAAAGGAGGTCCTCAAGGGTAGTTATATCTGGATTACTCCCAGTGCTACGAACTAGTGAGGGCAGGAATAGGAGGATAGAGCAGATGAATGCATGGCTGAGGAGCTGGTGTATGGGAGAAGGATTCACATTTTTGGATCATTGGAATCTCTTTTGGGGTAGAAGTGACCTGTACAAGAAGGACGGATTCCTCCTAGATTGGAAGGGGACTAACTTGCTAGAACTGCTCAGGAGGATTTAACCTAGTAAGGTGGGGGGGGAGGGGTGGGGGGGGGGGGGGGTGGAGTGAGACCCAGAGAGATAGTGAGGAAAGAGATCGATCTGAGATGGGTACAGCTGAGAACAGAAGTGAGTCAAACAGTCAGGGCAGGCAGGGACAAGTTTGGACTAATAAATTAAACTGCATTTATTTCAATGCAAGGGCCTAACAGGGAAGGCAGATGAACTCGGGGCATGGCTAGGAACATGGGACTGGGATATCATAGCAATTACGGAAACATGGCTCAGGGATGGGCAGGACTGGCAGCTTAATGTTCCAGGATACAAATGCTACAGGAAGGATAGAAAGGGAGGCAAGAGAGGAGGGGGAGTGGCATTTTTGATAAGGGATAGCATTACAGCTGTGCTGAGGGAGGATATTCCCGGAAATACATCCAGGGAAGTTAATTTGGTGGAACTGAGAAATAAGAAAGGGATGATCACCTTATTGGGATTGTATTATAGATCCCCCAATAGTCAGAGGGAAATTGAGAAACCAACTTGTACGGAGATCTCAGCTATCTGTAAGAATAATAGGGTAGTTATGGTAGAGGATTTTAGCTTTCCAAACATCGACTGGGACTGCCATAGTGTTAAAGGTTAGATGGAGAGGAATTTGTTAAGTGTGTACAAGACAATTTTCTGATTCAGTATATGGATGTACCAACTAGAGAAGGTGCAAAACTTGACCTATTCTTGGGAAATAAGGTAGGGCAGGTGACTGAGGTGTGAGTGGGGGAGCACTTTGGGGCCAGCGACCATAATTCTATTCGTTTTAAAATAGTGATGGAAAAGGATAGACCAGATCTAAAAATTGAAGTTCTAAATTGGAGAAAGGCCACTTTTGATGGTATTATGCAAGAACTTTTGAAAGCTGATTGGAGGCAGATGCTCTCAGGTAAAGGGACGGCTGGAAAATGGGAAGACTTCAGAAATGAGATAACAAGAATCCAGAGACAGTATATTCCTGTCAGGGTGAAAGGGAAGGCTGGTAGGTGTAGGGAATGCTGGATGACTAAAGAAATTGAGGATTTGGTTAAGAAAAAGAAGGAAGCATATGTCAGGTGTAGACAGGATAGATCGAGAGAATCCTTAGAAGAGTATGAAGAAAGTAGGAGTATACTTAAGAGAGAAATCAGGAGGCCAAAACGGGGACATGAGATAGCTTTGGCAAATAGGGCAAATAGAATTAAGGAGAATCCAAAGGGTTTTTACAAATATATTAAAGACAAAAGGGTAACTAGGGAGAGAATAGGGCCCCTCAAAGATCAGCAAGGCGGCCTTTGTGTGTAGCCACAGAAAATGGGGGAGATACTAAATGAATATTTTGCATCAGTATTTACTGTGGAAAGGATATGGAAGATATAGACTGTAGGGAAATAGATGGTGACATCTTGCAAAATGTCCAGATTACAGAGGAGGAAGTGCTGGATGTCTTGAAATGGTTAAAGGTGGATAAATCAGGTGTACCCGAGAACTCTGTGGGAAGCTAGAGAAGTGATTGCTAGGCCTCTTGCTGGGATACTTGTATCATTGATAGTCACAGGTGAGGTGCCAGAAGATTGGAGTTTGGCAAACATGTGCCACTGTTTAGGAAGAGCGGTAAAGACAATCCAGGGAACTATAGACCAGTGAGCCTGACCTCGGTGGTGGGCAAGTTGTTGGAGGGAATCCTGAGGGACAGGATGTACATGTATTTGGAAAGGCAAGGACTGATTCGGGATAGTCAACATGGCTTTGTGCATGGGAAATTATGTCTCACAACTCGATTGAGTGTTTTGAAGAAGTAACAAAGAAGATTGATGAGGGCAGATCAGTAGATGTGATCTATATGGACTTCAGTAAGGCGTTCGACAAGGTTCCCCACGGGAGACTAATTAGCAAGATTAGATCTCATGGAATACAGGGAGAACTAGCCATTTGGATACAGAACTGGCTCAAAGGTAGAAGACAGAGGTTGGCGGTGGAGGGTTGTTTTTAAGACTGGAGGCCTGTGACCAGTGGAGTGCCACAAGGATCGGTGCTGGGCCCTCTACTTTTTGTCATTTACATAAATGATTTGGATGTGAGCATAAGAGGTGCAGTTAGTAAGTTTGCAGATGACACGAAAATTGGAGGTGTAGTGGACAGCGAAGAGGGTTACCTCAGATTACAACAGGATCTTGACCAGATGGGCCAATGGGCTGAGAAGTGGCAGATGGAGTTTAATTCAGATAAATGCGAGGTGCTGCATTTTGGGAAAGCAAATCTTAGCAGGACTCATACACTTAATGGTAAGGCCCTAGGGAGTGTTGGTGATCAAAGAGACCTTGGAATGCAGGTTCATAGCTCCTTGAAAGTAAAGTCGCAGGTAGATAGGATAGTGAAGAAGGCGTTTGGTATGCTTTCCTTTATTGGTCAGAGTATTGAGTACAGGAGTTGGGAGGTCATGTTGTGGCTGTACATGACTTTGGTTAGGCCACTGTTGGAATATTGCGTGCAATTTTGGTCTCCTTCTTATCGGAAAGATGTTGTGAAACTTGAAAGGGTTCAGAAAAGATTTACAAGGATGTTGCCAGGGTTGGAGGATCTGAGCTACAGGGAGAGGCTGAACAGGCTGGGGCTGTTTTCCCTAGAGCATCAGAGGCTGAGGGGAGACCTTATAGAGGTTTACAAAATTATGAGGGGCGTGGATAGGATAAATAGACAAAGTCTTTTCCATGAGGTAGGGGAGTCCAGAACTAGAGGGCATAGGTTTAGGGTGAGAGTGGAAAAATATAAAAGGGACCTCAGGGGCAACCTTTTCACGCAGAGGGTGGTACGTGTATGGAATGAGCTGCCAGAGGATGTGGTGGAGACTGGTACAATTGCAACATTTAAGAGCCATTTAGATGGGTATATGAATAGGGTTGGACTGAAGGATCTGTTTCCATCCTGTGCATTTCTATGACTCTATGACTGAGCTCTAGCATGAACATTTCCCCTCATCCACCACCCTCTGTCTTCTTTCAGCTAGCCAATTTCTGATCCAAACTGCTACATCACCTTCAATTCTGAAACCCGTATTTTGTGCAATAGCCTACCATGTGGAACCTTATCAAACACCTCACTGTAGTCCATATACACCACATCAACCTCTTTATGTTCATCCATGTGTTTGTCAACCTCAATCCCATCTAATATTGTAGCCTGTATCTCCATGTTCTCACTAACATTGCCCTTTCCAATGTGAATACTGATGAAAAGTATTCATTAAGTGCTTCCCCTATGTCATCAGCTTCCAACACAACATTCCACTACTATCTTTGATTGGCCCTAATCTTATTTCTAGTCATTCTTTTCTTCCTGATATGCCTATAGAAGGCCGTAGGGTTTTCGTTGATCCTCTCTAAAGTACAGAAAGACATGAGTAAATTTCTCGAATGGACATAGAACTGGAAAATGCATCTCAAGATAGATATTTGTAAGTTAATACATTTTTGTAGGAAATACTCCACATGCTCCTTGAAAAGTGGCACTGGAGTTTCATCCTGGCGGCAGAAATTACTAAAGAGGCTATTTCCTGATGGTGTGATCCTATTCTTGCCCAGCAGTGCTAACCCACCCTTCTCAGGACTGGGTGGTGGGGTCAAGCCTGAACCCAGGTGCTATTATGGGAGGTGGTGGGGTCACTGGGTAGTAGTCCAGGATCTTAGACTAATGTTCTGATGACTTGAGATCGAATCCCACCATGGCATTGAATTTGATGCAAGTCAGGGCTAAAAATAGTTGTCAATTGCCATAGTTGTCAGGCCTCTGGCACTGAGCTTGGCACTGTGGCTAAGAAGGGAAGGGGGGAGAATAGAAGAGCACTAGTAGTAGGAGACTCAATAGTTAGATGGATTGACAAGAGATTTAGTGGTCAGTAACGGGACTCCTGGAAGGTATGTTGCCTCCCGGTGCCAGGCTCCAGGATGTTGCCGATTGGGTTTACAAGATTCTGAAGGGGGAGAGTGAGCAGCCAGAAATCGTGATACATATTGACACCAATGACAATAGCCCTCGATACTATTGATGACACCTCCAACCTTTGTGTCATCGGCAAATTTACTAACCCATCCCTCAACCTCCTCAACCAAGTCATTTATAAAAACTACAAAGAGCAGAGGCGCCAGAACAGAGCCCTGCGGAATGCCACTCACCACTGACCTCCAGGCAGAATACTTTCCATCTACAACCACTTTCTGCCTTCTGTCAGCCAACCAATTCTGAATCCAGATAGTCAAATCTCCCTGTATCCCATATCTCCTGACCTTATGAATGAGCCTACCATGGGGAACCTTATGAAATGCCTTGCTGAAGTCCACATACACCACATCCACAGGGCCAGGAAAATGGCATCCTCTGTGGACATGTTATTTCAGTAGGCAAATTGCAAGGATCGAGGCAGGCTGGGAGACTGGAGTTGATGTCGGCCATGACCAGCCTCTCGAAGCACTTCATGATTTTGGAGGTCAGAACCACTGGGCGGTAGTCATTGAGGCACATTGCATGTGCTTTCTTGGGTACTGGGATGTTGGTGGTCTTCTTGAAGCAGGTATTACAGCTATAGTTTTCCCAATGTACCCTTTTCTGAGGATTTCTTAGGAATTTGTATTTCTGCAACAATTTAACTTTCATGAGCACCCATTTAACTTCCAGCACTTTGGTATTACCAATCTTAATTCAATGGAAATGTGTTATTTTCTTTACATCACTTTGTCAGCCATTATCTATTGTGTTAGCGTCCTTCTGTTTGCTTCATAAAACTAGTACTTCTTCCATCCACAGATCTTCTATCCCTCCAATTTCCTTGAGAATTCCCACATGCCCATCACTCCAAATGTTACGGTATGAGATATCATAGGTATCTACCAAAATTCTGTTTTTCAGCTCTTTTGCACCTGGTGCTTATCTATATCCGTTTTTAAGGTTGTACTGGAATGGTATTTCTCAATTTTTCCATTATAAGATTTCTATCCCATGCTCAATTATTTCTCTCCCATCAGTGATCAAAATCCACTGATCCCAAAGCATTTTTTCTTAGTTGCGCAAATTCCACAAAATCTGATTAGGTTTCTTTCTTGTGATGCTAAATATTAATTGATTAACTCCACGAATAAGCTGATAAGCATTGAACTATTTTTAAAACAGTTTAGTAGTCGGCAGATTGTTCTATTAGCAATCTGGCTGAGTCAATTCACATCTTTCCCTGTCAAAACTCTGCATCATTAAGATCTATTGTTTGCTCAAATTGAGCTGAAATATATTTCAATTCCGTCCTTTGTAAATTTAAGCACTAACTGTGGATTTTTGGCTACATCAAACCTCACATTGGAATCGGAGTTATCATTCAAGTTAGTATATTTTTTTTAACGCCTTTCTCTGGCCATGTCATGTGTTGATTTTCATTTGTCTTTGGAGTTCAGGATGCTTAAATTGCACTTCCCTGTCCTTTCTGCTCTTTTGTGTAACTGATTTCCAGAACCCTTAGGTCCTGCATACCATACAGACCCAGGGTTGGGTTTTTACACCTTCATTTGTGTCAGATTTGAGAAGTTGTAACAAAGAAAGCAAGGCAAGTAGAACCCCATTCTAGAATTCCCCTCCCCATTTCCCATCACAAGCTAAGGGCTGGTAAGTTAGCCCATATGCAGCTGTCCCTGTGTGTGTGTGAGAACGCTTTTTACAACATAGAACACAGAAACGTACAGCACAGAACAAGCCCATTGGTCCACAATGTTGTGCCGAGGATTAATGCTAATCTAAAATAAAATAGCCTAACCTACACACCCCTCAATTTGCTGCTGTCCATGTGCATGTCCAGCAGTCACTTGAATGTCCCTAATGACTCTGCTTCCACCACTAGCACTGGCAATGCATTCCATGTGTTCACAACTCTTTGTGTAAAGAACCAACTTCTGATGTTTCCTCTATACCTTCCTCCTAACACCTTAAAACCATGACCCCTCATGGCAGTCAATCCTGCTCTGGGGAAAAGTCTCTGGCTATCGACTCTATCCATGCGTCTCATTAACTTGTACACCTATGATAGAGCGACCAGAACTGGACACAATATTCCAAGTGTGGTCTCACCAGGGTTTTGTACAGCTGCAGCAAAACCTCGCAGCTCTTGAACTTGATCCCCCTGTTAATGAAAGCCTAAACATGGTATGCACTTTCTTAGCAACCCTATCCACGTGAGTGGCAACTATGAAGAATCTATGCAGTTGAAGACCAAGATCCCGCTGCCAAGAATCCTTTCTTTAATCCTATATTCAGCATTCAAGTTTGACCTTCGAAAATGCATCACTTCGCATTTATTCAGGTTGAACTCCATCTGCCATTTCTCAGCCCAGCTCTGCCCACAGACCCACAGACCACAATCAGTGAAGATAGACAACTGCACCTCCTCCACAATTACACTCAACACTGGGACCTGTTGAGGATGCGTTCTCAGACCCCTACTATACTCCCTGTGCACCCACTGCTATGTTGCAAAATTCAGAATGAATGCCATCTACAACTTTGCTGACAACACCACCATAGTAGGACAGATATCAAACGATGATGAGTCAGAATACAGAAAGGAGATAGA
Organism: Chiloscyllium punctatum; assembly: GCF_047496795.1. NCBI lineage: Eukaryota > Metazoa > Chordata > Chondrichthyes > Orectolobiformes > Hemiscylliidae > Chiloscyllium > Chiloscyllium punctatum. The sequence continues at coordinate 121,519,149 of NC_092746.1, read as the reverse complement.
GAACTTAGTGTCATGGTGCAACGAGAACAACCTCCCTCTCATGTCGGCAAAACAATAGGACTGATCATTGACTTCCGGAATAAAAGAGGAGAACATTCTCCCATCTCTATCAACTGAGAGGTGGTTGAGAGGGTTGAGAGCATCAGGTTCCAAGGAGTAACGATAACTAACAATCTTTCCTTGATTTCCCATGTATATGCGATGGTCAAGAAGGCACAACAATGCCTCTTCTTCCTCAGGCAACTCAGGAAATTGGCATGTCCGCAAGGATCCTCACTAACTTTTACCGACGCACCATAGAAAACACACAGTCCAAGTGCGTAATGGCATGGTATGGCAACTGCTCTGCCTAGGACCACAAGAAACTACTGAAGGTTGTGTTCACAGCCCAGACCAACATGGAAGCCAATGTGCCATCCATGGACTTCACTTACATGTCTCATTGCTGCAGAAAGGCTACCAACATCATCAAAGACCCACCCCATCCCGATAATACTCTCCTACAAATGCTACCATCAGGCAGAAGATACAGAAGCTTGAATGTATGCACCAGCAGGTTCAAGAACAGCTTCTTTATGCCATTATTAGATTGATGAATGGATTCTCTAACTTCAAATAATGTTGATCTTGCCTGGCCTACGTTCTGTGTGGTTAACCTGTGTGCCTTACTCTGGCCAAGTTTTTTATTCATCCGTTGCTCTGTATGTTCTTGCTTACTATGATATGCCTGTACTGCTTGTAAACAAAGCTTTTCACTGTACTTAGGTACACATGATAACAAATCAAATCAAGAGAATATATTTACTTAGAGTGAACTAAAAAATGAGCAATGATTCAGGGAAATCAAAAAATTTTTTTCCTATCAGAAGGATGTTGTAAAACTTGAAAGGGTTCAGAAAAGATTTACAAGGATGTTGCTAGGGTTGGAAGATTTGAACTATAGGGAGAGGTTGAATTGGCTAGGGCTATTTTCCCCGGAGTGTCGGAGGCTGAGGGGTGACCTTATAGAGGTTTATAAAATCATGAGGGGCATGGATAGGGTAAATAGACAAGGTCTTTTCCCTGTGGTGGGGGTTTCCAGAACTAGAGGGCATAGGTTTAGGGTGAGAGGGGAAAGATATAAAAGCGACCTAATAAGGGGCAACTTTTTCACTCAGAGGGTGGTACGTGTATGGAATGAGCTGCCAGAGGAAGTGGTGGAGGCGAGTACAATTGCAGCATTTAAGAGGCAGCTGGATGGATAAACGAAAAGGAAGGATTTGGAGGGATATGGGCCGGGTGCTGGCAGGTGGGACTAGATTGGGTTGGGATATCTGGTCGACATGGACAAGTTGGACCGAAGGGTCTGTTTCCATGATGTACATCTCCGTGACTCTATATGAACTATTGACAAAGAGAATTAGATAAGTCTATTTGGTTCTGATTTTTTTTCTCTCAAATTGATGGGCTAAACTAATAAAGTTATTGAGAGATAGTGGATGAAATCAGTCACTGATTCTCAATCTTCTAGGCATTAATGAAGGAGAAAATGTTAATTGGAGGTATACATGATGGTTCCAAGGCAATTCCATTAAACAGCTGAATTAAAGAATGAGTTAGTAAGTGTGAGATTGTACGTGGAGTTATGGAACAAATCTATATGGAAAGAATTAATTTTATCTTGTGGAATGACCTTTTTTTTCAAAAATATTGACCTCACTGATTGTGAATAAGCAGTGTAAGTAAAAAAGAAAACCAAAATGTAAAGGAGGACTTTTCTGGTCTGATTCCTGACTCCATTATGACTCTGTTGTTCCTTTACCAGCTGTGACAAAGAGTTTAAGAGCAGGGAGGTTATGTTGGAGCTGTACAAAATTTCGGTTAGATTTGGATCACAGCTGGCGTATTCTTTGCAGTTCTGGTCACTGCTCTGTAGGAAAGATATAATTGCATTGGAAGGGGTGTAGAATTGCAGATTAGCTTCACCAGGCTGTTGCCTGAGTTGGAGCATTTTATCAACGGAAACAGGTTGGTTATGCTCATTTTTTTTCTTTAGAGCAGATAAAGACTGAGGGAGAACCCGATTGAGGTGTCCAAGATTATGTGGTGTGTGCGCAGGATGAATAGAAAGCAGCTGTTCTCTTTAGTTGAAACATCAATAATGATGGGGGCTAATTTTAAGTGAAAATCGGGAAGGTTAGAGAGGATTTGCGGAAAAATGCTTTTACCCACGGAGTGGTGGGAATCTGGAATGCACTGCCTGGGCTGGTGGTACAGGTGGGAATTCAGAAAGTAGTGACAATATAAAACTCACTACTGAGCAGTCTGATCAGGGTGAATAACATAGATGCATTTCAAGGAAAGCTAGATAAAAACATGATTGTGAAAGTTCAGAACAAGATGTTTCTGGGATTAGGCGAAGGGGGAAGAGGAGGTTGAACTGGAGCATGAACCAGATGGCCAGTCTGTCTGCTATAATGCTTTGTGCTACTTATCAATACTGGTTCGAGTTTACGTTCATAATGAATTTCTGGCTCCATTTTTGGAAAGTCCTCTAAAAAAGTGGGAAACTTTAAGTTGAAATAATTTGGGACACTTCCTGACATGTTTCTTACTGTCCTTTCATGGGATGTGTAGGCCAACACTTATTGCCCGTAACCAGCTTCTTGTACGGCTAGTGTTCATGGGGTGTAGGTACATGCGGTGTGCTGTTGGAAGGGAATTCCAGGATGTTGGAAGTAACAGTGATATATTTCCAAGTCGGGCTAGTGTGTGGCTTGGAGGGAAACTTACATGTTATGGTGTTCCCATGAATCTGTTGCTCTTGGCCTTCTAGATGGGAGAGGTCATGAGTTAGGAAGCAAGAAGCCTGGTGGGTTGTTGCAGTGAATCTTGTCAATGGTACACACTGTTGCCATTATGTGAGAGTGGTGGAGGGAATCAATGTGCCAGTTATTCCCTAAATGATCAGTTTATGTTTGGTCAAAACAATTTCTTTTCGTGAATTGTGTTTATTCATTGCATCTTGCAAGAGTAGACTTGAAAAGAAATGAGAAGTTAAAAAGTCTAAAGATCGCAGTAAATTATGGGTGCAATGATTTATTCCAATTAATTAACTTTATACTTGCAATATTGCATTTCTGTGCTCAATCAGGACATATAAGGTCATGTCAAACAAAGCATGGAATGTTGGAGAACAAATTAACGTGATTTCACATGAGAATCTCCAAGGCAATGGTTTTAGAATAAAAAAGCTTGTATTTATATGACAATTTTCATAACCTCAGGATTTCCTGACAGCCAATTAAACACTTACCTTTGAAGTGCAGTCTGTGTTGTGAAGGAAATGATGCTGCCAATGTTTGCACAGCAAGATCTCACAAACAGCAGTGGGGTAAACCTAAACAGTGATGTGTGGTGTTCCCAACCCACACTTTTCCTGCATTGTTGAGAATGGCCAGAGACAGAAAGCCTTTGCTGCTCAGCAGCTTTATGGAAAAAAAATTCGAGACTCCTTGTGTTTCGTTTTCAGCCTATAGTCATTACAGAACAGAAGGACACTTTAACTGGAGTCCATGCTGGCTTTCTATTGAGAACATCAATTAGCCTCATCCCCCTGATCTATTCCTGTAACCACTGTAAGCTTATTTCCGTCAACTGCCTATCAAATCTCTTTTTCAAATCACTGGTCATCTCCATTTTTATCACCCTTGTAGGCAAGGCATTCTAAATCATTGGCATCCATCCTTATGAAGACATTTTCCTAACATGGCGCCTACATTCCTAAACTTTAAATCTGCCTCTCAGTTCATCAGTCAAGGGGTACAGTGCTACCTCTATTTTATCTGAACCTCTATCAAATACCCTCTCCTTTGCTCTGAGGAGAACGTAGTCGAAAAATATGGTGCTGGAAATGTATGAATTCCTGACTGGCTGTGCTTTTCCAGTGCCACACTTTTCGACTCTGCTCTCCAGCATCTGCAGTCCTAAATTTCTCCTAGTGTCTGTCGAACACGTGGCTACAGGGATGGTGCAGGAGGGAGGGTTTCGGGTACCTGGATAATTGGGGCTCATTCTGGGGTAGGTAGGACACCTGAGCCAGAGGGGTACCAATATCCTGGATGGGAAATTTGCTAATGCTATTCAGGAGGATTTACATTAATTGAGCCAGGGGGTGGGATCCTAAACTGTAGTTCACTTGTCCAGGAGGTTGCGATTAGTGAGGTCAGAAATATGGTTTCAAAGTCGCAAGAGTTCACCGGCAAGCAGGAAGGTGGTTTGAACTGTGTCTACTTCACCGCCAGGAGCGTCCAGAATAAGGTAGGTGAACTTGCAGCATGGGTTGGTACCTGGGACTTCGATGTTGTGGCAATTTCAGAGACATGGATAGAGCAGGGACAGGAATGGTTGTTGCAGATTCTGGGATTGAGATGTTTCAGTAAGATGTTTCCACGTATGGAGTCAGCTATTACGAGGGGGCATAGCTTTAAATTAAGGGGTGGTAGGTTTGGACAGATGTTAGGGAGTCGTGAGTTCATGAAATGCCCTGCCAGTAGCAGTGGTGGACTCTCCCTCTTTATGGGCATTTAAACGGGCATTGGATAGGCATATGGAGGATAGTGGGCTAGTGTAGGTTAGGTGGGCTTGGATCGGCGCAACATCGAGGGCCAAAGGCCCTGTACTGCGCTGTATTTTTCTATGTTCTATGCCAAAAGAAGGGGAGATGTGGCATTGTTAGTCAAGGACAGTATTATGGTAGCAGAAAGGACTTTTGAGGACTCGACTACTGAAGTAGTATGGGCTGAGGTTAGAAACAGGAAAGGAGAGATCACCCTGTTGGGAGTTTTTTTTTATAGACCTCCAAATAGCTCCAGAGATGCAGAAGATAGGATAACAAAGATAATTCTGGATAGAAGCGAGAGTAACAGGGTAGTGGTTATGGGGCTTTAACTTTCCAAATATTGACTGGAAATACTATAGTTTGAGTACTTTAGATGGATCAGTTTTTGTCCAATGTGTGCAGGAGGGTTTCCTGCCACAGTATGTAGACAGACCAACAAGGGGTGAGGTCACACTGGATTAGGTACTAGGTAATGAACCTTGCCAGCAGTTAGGTTTGGAGATAGGTGAACACTTTGGTGACAGTGACCACAATTCGGTTATGTTTACTTTAGTGATGAAAGAGATTGGTATATAATGCAAGGCAAGAATTATTGCTGGGGTAAAGGCAATTATGATGCAATTAGGGAAGATTTAGGATGTATAGTGGTATGAAGATGTGGTTGCAGTCTACCTTTAAAAGAGTTAAAAGCTAACAGAACTGCCTGACAGTACCAAGTGTTCTCAATAAGGTAACAATGTGACACTTGGTCAAAAGCTAGGGTAGCTGGTTGCCTGGAGACAGAAAGAGATTCAAATTAGGCCAATCAGTTTAAATTATACCTCAAAATATACAAGGTAATGAGAGGCATGGATAGAGTCAGTAAGCCAGAGACTTTTCCCCAGAGCAGGATTGACTGGTACGTGAAGTCATAGTTTGAAGATATTAGGAGGAAGGTATAGAGGAGATGTCAGAGGTAGGTTCTTTACACAGCGAGTTGTGAATGCATCGAATGCGTTGCCAGTGGTGGTGGTGGAAGCAGAGTCCCTGGGGACATTTAAGCGACTGCTGGACATGCACATGGATAGCAGTGAATTGAGGGGTGTGTAGGTTAAGATACTATATTTTACATTAGGATTAAATCTCGGCACAACATCGTGGACCAAAGGATCTATCTGTGCTGTACTTTTCTATGTTCGATGTTCTAAAATTATAGTTATAGTGAGGACTATGTTTCTTTTATTTTTCTTGTTCAGCAAAACCTCAGACCTATGTTCCAAAACTGACAAAAACTTTCAAGAAACGGATTTCGAAAAGCCCAGTAGATGATGGATACACCGACATGAGCCAACCTAAGGGTCCTTGTGGATTATTAGAGTGCAAATCATCTTTAACTTTGCTGTCATCCTCTGAGGAGTCAATTGTTCCAAAAGTATCCAAGTCCCAGGTAGGTCTTCCAGCCCAAATACCTGGATGTCATTGGATATTGAAGTGCTCTGCTTAGGATTTGTGTTTGAAAAATAGTATTGCATTCTATTGATATTCATTCAGCCTGGGCAGTAAGAATGTGGGTTATCTGTTATAAGGCTGACAGGGTTAATTGGTAAAGTAAATAAATCACTGATAAAGATAGAATCCTAGAATGGTCGCCTCCTTTTTATATTTGGTCATGGTGGATGTTACTGGCTAGGCTGGTATTTACTTTCCTGAATCTGAATGGCCTTAGATGGGAGTTAAGAGTCAACCACATTTCTGTGGGTCTGGAGTCACATGTAGATGGTAGATGGTAGATTTCTATCAGACACTATCAGACACTGATGAACCAGATAGAGTTTTGAGTCAATTGACAATGCTTTGGTAGGCATTAGGCTGCCTTTTTATTGTGAATTTGTATTGAATTCAGATGCTACCTTATTGGGATTCAAACCCACATACATTAGCCTAGGGTCTGAATTACTAGTCCAATGACTTTACCACTATCTCCTCCCACAATTCAGTTAATTGTTTGGCTTTGCTAGCCCTCTGAAGAGCAGTTCTCAGAATGCCACTTCTCTGGCATTTGCACATGGTCCTGCAAATGTTTCTTTTTCAGATATTAGTCCAATTCCTCTTGAAAATCTCAATTGTCCTGACCAACGCTGCACTCTCAAGTAATATATTCTATATCCCAACCACTTGTCGCGTGAAAAAATGTTTTCTTCATGTCACCAATGCTTCTTGCCAATTGCCTTATATCTCTGCTCTCTGCTTCACAGTCCTTCCACCACTGGAAACAATTTCTCCCTGTCTACTTTGTCCATGCCCCTCAAGATTTTACCCTCTGTCAAATCCCCTCAATCTTTTCTTCTCCAAGGAAAACAATCTAAAGTCATCCAGTATATCTATGTCTCTGGAACCATTTTCATGAATCTGTTTTGCACCCTCTCTAATGCTTTCATAAACTTGATGCCCAGAACTAGCCACAATATTCCAAAGTGAGGCTAAACCTGTACTTTATGCAGTTTTAACATAACTTCTCTGATTTGGTGATCTCTGCCTCTCTTGACAAAGCCCAGAATGCCGTGTGCTTCATCAACCACTTTCTCAGCTTGCTCCGCTGCCTGCAATGATTTTTTTGCACATATACACCCAGATCCCTCTGTTCCTGCACTCACTATAGAATTTTACCTTTCGTTTTATATTTCATTGTTTCAAAGTTAATTCATGCACATGTCTCTGCTTTGCATTTCATTTCATCTGCCAGTTGTTTGCACGATTCACCAACATGTCCATGTCCTTTTCAGTCCTAAATATGGTTCACAATACATCTATATTTCATATCATCCCCAAGGTTTGAAATTATGCCTTGTATATTAAAACCTGGATCATTACTACGCATAAGGAAGAGCAATATTCCTAATAACAATTCCTGGGGATATCCACCATAAACATTGCTTTAGTCTGACAAACAACTACTACTCCTTAATTTTGTATCTATTTTGCTGCTCTCACTTTTGTGGGATAAACTGTAATATATTAAATATGTTTTATATATATATATATATGTATATATAATATTATTTATAGTAAGCTCGGGTTTCTGGATTTTGAGTTATTAACTGGTTGATTTTCTGTGTATCTGAAGTCAATAATTAACTTGCAAGTATTTCTGTAAACATGGCAATTTATTTTAAAAAACAGTTTTTGAAATCTGGCTGGAGAGTGAAGGGTTTTGTGCATTACTGTTCAATACTGCTGTGTGTATTTTCAAACCTCTTGCATAATCACATATCTGGAACCATTGTGGTTATCACCTTCCTAGTTTCGTCTTCCCTCATCAGACAGTACCTGTACTGCCCACTTTCTGACTTGGCTACTATGTTGGTAGAACTTTGCATATCATCCCAGAAAAACATGTGATGTCTTGCTCACAGACCAGATAGTTAAAATGATCAGGTATTACCAGCTCTGCCTTTTCCATCATGTAAGCTAATCATAAGTACAAGGACTAGGCAAAAGTGAGGACTGCAGATGCTGGAAACCAGAGTATAGATCAGAGTGGTGCTGGAAAAGCACAGCAGGTCAGGCAGCCTGCTGCTCCTCGGATACTGCCTGACCTGCTGTGCTTTTCCAGCACCACTCTGATCTAAACCCAAAAGTACAAGGACTTCCTTATCTGAGAATAACTTTCTAATGTTATACTTTGCAGGTTTTTTGACTGCCATCTTACATCAGCATTTCCTTTCAGGTTAAACACTGTCAATTTAGACAGGCAAGGCATGATGGTAAAGTAAGCAGTTAAGTTGTCAGTTTTTAAATCCTTACCCAATTGTAAATTTCTCCATGTTTTGAAAGGAAGAAAAATCCAACAGGTACCTTTGGAGGGATCAACTGCCTGTGGCTGATCGAATACAGGCACGAGAGGTTATGACAAAGTTTGAGAAATGCCACAACTTCCTGAAGAACCCACGCCACCTGCCTCCTCAAGAAGGAGGCAAATCACTTATCATTCCAAAAAAGAAGGTGCCAAAGAAAGTTGCTGGAAGACGCATATTTGTAGACAAAAGGTATAAAGTGCTCAGCTTAGTACATGGTTTATTTCTAGAGATATAGAATTGAAAAGCAGAGAAGTCATGTCAAATTCATACAGAAACTTAATTGGACTGCATTTAGGATACTGTGCACCCTTTTGTTTTGATATAATAATAAGCCTAAAGTTTGGGCGCAGGAGAAATCTTGAATGATACTAGAACTGACAGACAATACTTATCAGTAAAATACTCTTTTCTCTGCAGTGACACAACAGAAATCTTTAAAATCATGAAGGGATTCAATAGGATGAATATAGAAAAGATTTTTCCAGTTTCAGGCAAGACAGGAAGCCATAAATATAAAACAGCCACTGATAAATGCAATTCAGAGTTCAAGAAAAACTTCTTTTTTCAAAAAGTGGTCAGATTGGCTTGCTAGCACATGGCTTAGTTGAGGGGAAGAGTATATCTGCCTGGCAATGAACTAATGGCAAAAATAGAGATGAGTGATTCAAATTTAATTGTCAATACAGAGTTGTAAGTATAAAGTGAACAGGATGAGAAATACATAATATTTGCAAGAGACAGGAAAAATTCCAAAGGAGGAAGGATAGCCCTGACAGTGAAAGATGACATTAGTGAGAAAAGATCTGACTTAAGAAGATAAGAAAATAAAATCGGTGTGGGTAGAAAGTAGGAATAGCAAGAACCAGAAAACACTGATTGGGGTAGTTTATAGGCCCCTTAACAGTAGTTGTAGCGTTGGTGAAAGCATTAAACAAGAAATTGGAGAGGTGATGGCTTTGTGGTGCTATTGCTAGACTGTTAATCCAGACACCCAAAGAATGTTCTGAGGACCTGGGCTCAAATCCTACCATAGCAAATGATGGAATTTGAAAACAATAAAAATCTGAAATTAAGAGTCTAGTAACGACCATGAAACAATTGTCAGGGAAAAACACATCTGGTTCACTAATGTCCTTTAAGGAAGGAAACTGCTGGCCTACATGTAACTCCAGATCCATGTGGTTGACTCTTAACTGCCAGCTAAGATGGAAATAAATGCTGGTCTAGCCAGTGACACCCACATCCCATGAATGAACTTTAAAAAAATTATTGGACCTTGTAACAAAGGCAATGTGAGGGGCCATCATCTTTGACAAAACCGATTACAGACTGAAGAGCGCTAATTGCATGAATAGGCTGAAACATTTGGCTGTGTGTGAATAGTTAAAAATGTAAAAACTCTAAATTCTAACTCAAAAAGTCAGCAAAAACACACAGGAAATTAAGGCTAGTATTTGCTTTAAAAAATATGCCTTATAGTCTTGTACACAAAAAAAGGCCTAAGGATTAGGAGTGTATTAGAAACCAGCAAAGGGGTCCTAAAACATTGATTTAAAAAAAGGAAAAAAAAGGATTATGAGTGTAGTTATCCAGTAATATAATAACAGATTGTAAGAGCTTTTATAAATATATTGAAATAAGAGAGTAGCTAAAGTAAACATTGGTCTCTTAGAAGCAAGACAGGAGAAATTATTGTGCGAAATGATAAAGTGACAGAGGCATTGAATAAGAATTTTGTGACTGTTTTGACAGCAGAAAACACAAGTCTAATTGGGAACAGATGACAACCTAGGAGCTAAAATCAGTAGGGAAATTGAGGAAAATAATATCAACAGAGATAAAAGTATTGGAGAAATTTAAAGGAATAAAATCTAATAAATCGCAAAACCCAATGGCCTACACTCTAGGGTTCTAAAACAGAGAGCTGAAGATACAGTGGATGCACTTGCTATGATTTTCCAAATTTTTTTAGATTCAGGAATAGTCCCATCAGATTGGAAATTGGCAAATGTTATACTACTTTTCAAGAAAGAAATGAGAGGGAAAATGGGTTCCTCCAGGCCTAGTATCTTAACATCAATTATTGGGAATTTGCTGGATCAATTATTAAGGTAATATTGACAATACATTGAGAAAACCACCTGTCTTTTGTCTGTCTAAATCATGACTGAGTTTGTGAGTATTTTGGGTTTTTTTTTAAAGGGATGATTTAAGTTGCATAGCAATAACTTAGGAATTCTTTCTTATCTCTGCGATTTGTTAAAACTAAGTGTGTCACAATGAATAGGGTTACTTTCGGTTTTTGTTCTGCTTTTGTACTGAACAGAAACCAGCCAATCAAATTGATAACCTTGGTTGTCTAATTGGGGGCATTATACACTTTGTGACAGTTTGTGGAACAGTCGAGCATGGTTATTAGAGCACTGTTCTCAAAAGTTTGGGAGCTCAGAGCCTGGGATCTTTTGAACAAGGGCAGCATAAGATTGGACTGCATCTGCAGTCCTCACTTTCTCCTCCCAGCATAAGATTGGATCTGGTATAAGGGTATGTGAAATAGGTTAAAAATATATATAGCAGGTTTCTTATACTAAAATAAGATGGCATTGGAAACAGCTAAAACCATCCTGCCATTAGATAGATTTATGGGAATTGACACAAGCCAGACTGATAGAATTGACAATAAGATTAAAGGTGGAATTGCCTGTCAGAACCAAGGAAGTAGAGATATTGAGAGATTGGCAAAGCATCAGTGAACATACAGGAAAGATTAGGTACACAGAGTGGTCAGTCAGTTGAGTTAACAAGGTTTTGAATCTCACTACAGCAGAATTGAGAATCTATTGATGACCATGAAATCATTGTCAATTGTCTGAAAAACTCATCTGGTTCACTAATGTCCTTCTGGGAAGGAAGTCTACCATCCTCACCTGGTCTGGCCTACATGTGACACACAGCAATGTGGTTGACTCTCAGTTGCCCTCTGAAATTGCCTAGTAAGCCATTCCGTTGTATCAATTGCTACAAAGTCTCAAAGAAATGAAACCAGACGGGCCACCATAAAAGACAATGGCAGAAATAAGCTTGTTGACCCCATGAAGTCCTCGTTACTAACATCTGGGGACTATTGCCTAAGTTGGGAGAGCTGTCTCACAGACTTTTTTGTGGTTAAGAAAAAGGAAGCATATTTCAGGTTTAGACAGGATAGATCGAGTGAATCCTTAGAAGACTATAAAGGAAATAGGTGTATACTTAAGAGAGAAATCAGGAGGGCAAAAAGGGGACATGAGATAGCTTTGGCAAATAGAGTTAAGGAGAATCCAAAGGGGTTTTACAAATACATCAGTGCCAAAGATAAGGCTAAAGCATTCGCAGCAATCTTCAGCCAAAAGTGCTATGGATGACCCATCTCAGCCTCTTCCACTGCTCCCCAGCATTATAGATACCAGACTTCAGCCAATTCAATTCAACCCACATGATATCAAGAAACGGTTGGAGGTACTGGATGCTGCAAAGGCTACAGGCCCTGACAATATTCCACCAACAGTGCTGAAGATTTCAATTTCAAAATGGGCTGCATCCGTAGCCAAGTTCTTCCAGTACTGTTACAAGACCAGCAAGTGGAAAATTGCCATGTATGCCTTGTATTTGAGTAAAGTGATGCAAGTGCTATTAAGCATCACCTTCTCAGCAATAACCTGCTCACTGAAGCCCACTTTGGGTTCTGCCAGGGCCAATCAGTTCCTGACCTCATTTCAGCCTTGATTCAAACATAGATAAAAAAGCTGGATCCCAGAGGTGAGGTGAGAGTGACAGCCCATGACATCAAGGCTCCATTTGACCGAGTGTGGCATCAAGGAGCCCTCACAAAACTGGAATCAATGGGTATCAGGGGTAAACTCTCAGCTGGTTGGAGTCCCTGGTTGTGATACTATGGGTCTGAGTGGGATGTCTGGTTTGTGCACTTTAGGTAGTCCATAGAATCTGGTGCACTTTAGGTAGTCCATAGAATCTGGTGCACTTTAGGTAGTCCATAGAATCTGGTGCACAAGCCAGATATCCCACTCAGACCCATAGTATCACTACCAGGGACACGATCACACAAACTGGCTAAAGAACTACAGCAGAAACTGAAACACCTGATCAGTGGATCCAGACACTCTATACAATCAACACAGGAATTCTTGGACATCATCAGAAATATACACATAAACAAGGAAGAAACCATGGTCTCATTCGATGTAATGGCACTATTCACCTCTATCGACAAAACCCTAGCCAGAGAAACAATAGCCAACCTGCTGGATATACAGAACAGACAACAGGACATTGAACCTATCAACAAAGACGGCATACTCAAACTACTGGACCTGTGCCTCACAACACACTTCACATTCAACAACCAAATATATGAACAAATCAACGGCACACCCATGGGCTCACCCATCTCTGGACTCATAGCAGAAGCTGTAATGCAAAGATCAGAACAAACAGTCTTACCGCAAATTCAACCCAAACTCTGGGTCAGATATGTGGATGACACCTTTGTAATAATTAAAAACACAGAAATAGAGAACGCACACCGGATCATCAATGCCACACTCACAGGAATCCGATTCACTAGAGAGGAAGAAAAGGACAACCAACTCCCATTCCTAGACGTGATGGTACAGAGAACACCGAACGGAGAATTCACCACAAAGGTATACAGGAAAGCCACACACACAGACCAAGTCCTAAACTACGAAAGCAACCACCCCAACACACACAAAAGAAGTTGCATCAAGACACTATTCAAAAGGACCACAACACACTCCAGTACACCAGAACTACAAAAAGAGGAAGAAGAACACCTATACAAGGTATTCGCCAAAAACGGATACTCGCGCAATTTCATCAACAGATGCCTAAGGGAAATACAACGGAATGAGGACATGCCGCAACCCAAAGGACTAGCCACACTACCATACATCAGGAGCATTTCCAAACTGACAGCCAGACTACTGCGACCACTAGGACTCATAACAGCACACAAACCAACAGCCACTCTCAGACAACTCACCAGAACGAAGGACTCAATGCCCAGCATGAGCAAAACCAATGTAGTGTACAAAATCCCATGCAAGGACTGCACAAAACACTACATAGGACAAACAGGAAGACAGCTAACGGTCTGCATCCATGAACACCAACTAGCCACGAAACGACACGACCAGCTATCCTTAGTAGCCACACACGCAGATGACAAGCAACATGAATTCAACCGGGACAACACTACTATTATAGGACAAGCCAAACAGAGAGCAGCCAGGGAATTCCTAGAGGCATGGCACTCATCCACAGATTCAATCAATAAGTACATCGACCTGGACCCAATATACCGATCACTGCAGCGGACAACTGGAACTGACAACCGGAAGCAGCAGATTCAAACCACTACAAATGCCGGAGGAAAGATCACAGAAGTGCTTCACAGGAGGCTCCCAAGCACTGAGGATGTCACCTAGACAGGGGACGAAACGTCTGCAACACAAATTCCCAGCTCGGCGAACAGAACCACAACAACGAGCACCCGAGCTACAAATCTTCTCACAGACTTTGATCTCCAATAAGAGACAATCCAACACTGCTGCTTGATGCTCAATGGTGCTACCATCGCTGAATTCCCCACTATAAACATCCTTGGGGTTATCATTGACCAGAAACGCAACTGGACTCACTATATAAACACAGTGGCTACAAATGCAGATCACAGGCTAGGAATACTACAGTGAGTAACTTACCACCTGACTCTGCAAAGTCCATCCATCATTGATAAAGTACAAGTCAGGAGTGTGATGGAATACCCCCTGCTTGCCTGGACGGGTGCAGCTCCAACAACACTCATGAAGTTTCACAACATCCAGGACAAGGCAGCTTGTTTGATTGGCACCACATCCACAAACATCCACTCCCTTCACCACCAATGCTCAGTAGCAACAGTCTGTACATCTATAAAATACACTGCAGAAATTCACCAAAAATTATCACATAGCCTCTTCCAAACCCACAACCACTTCTATCTAAAAGTACAAGGGCAGCATAAACATGGGAATACCACCATTCAAGCTCCCCTCCAAGCACTCCCTGTCCCAATTTGATCACCATTCCTTCACTGTTGCTGGGTTAAAATCCTGGAATTTCCTCCTTAAAGGCATTGTACGTCAACCCACAGTGGGTGGACTGCAGCAATTTAAGAAGGCAGCTCACCACGACCATCTCAAGGGGCAACTAGAGACGGGCAAAACGCTAGCCCAGTCAGCGATCCCCACATCCCATTAATGCATTTTAAAAATGACCGGGATAAAGGTGATATGCAAGCAGACATTAGTTTGTCAAAACTTTCTTTAAGGATGGGATGCTCAAAAAAAATGTGTAGTGTGTCTTCATTTAATTGAGGCTCAGAATCAGATCCAGAGTTAAACAAGTTAGTACAGTCAGTTTGCACTGAAGTTGAGACTGGAAGAGTTCTGGAGTGTTATTATGTTAAAAGTAGAGTTTGGACATTGAGGTTGCGACAGGCCTGCGGACAATGAATGGACGGTTCCACATCGGTTAATGGTGCCTCCCAGAAATTGTAAGGAGATATTGTGAATAGCACATGAAATTCCTATGAAAGGACACAAGAATATCAATGAACAGGTATTTTAACTGACATACTGTAGTTCTGTCATACGTGTGAGATAGTGAAAAAAACTCAACATGTAATTAATCCTTTAACACCTTTAACATCCATATCAGTTTTGAAGAACTATTCAGTTAAGTATTAACGGAGTATATAGGACTGTTTCTGAAAATAGCCTTAAATGGATCCTAACATTGGTCTGAAAACCTAATTTCCAGAAGGTTTTCATTTGAGGACAATTACAGCTAAGGTGTACAGGAAAAGTTAACTGAGTTTTTTACTCATTATAGACTTCGAATTGAATAATAATTAGACCTAGGTTCTAACTTAAACAAAAGTAGAAATTACTGGAGAAACTCAACATGTCTGGCAGCATCTGTAGAAGGAAAGTAGTTAACGTTTCAAGTCAGTGATCCTTCTTCAGAGCCTTCATTGTTCACATGTATATGGACCATGACAACTACATCTTTCCCTCCCCCTCCCGGTTCCTCTGCAGCTCAGTCTAGATATCCTGAATCCCTACACCAGGCAGGTAACACAGTCTTCGGGATTCTCAATCCTGGCCACAGAGAACAGTATCTGCTCCCCTAACTATACTATCCCCTATTTCATCTGCAATTCTCTTTCTACCACCCTGTTGAATGGCTCCCCATGCCAAGATGCTGTGGTCACTTTGCTCATTTTCTCTCCAGCCCACACTCTCATCCACATAGAAAGCATGAATCTCAAACCTGTTAGACAAGCTCAAGGGCTGAGGTTCTTTCAGCATTACATTCTGGATCCTTCTGCCTGCCTCGTTTGTAGTCATACTGTCCTGTCACTGACCACTGACCAAATTCCAAGTAGTTCATCTCAGGGATGTGACTGCCTCCTGAAATACAGTGTCCAGGTAACTCTCCCCCTCCCTAATGTATAGCAGCATCTAAAGCTCAGAATTCAGCTCAGCAATCTGAGCCGGAGATCCTGCAGCAAGCAACACTTGCTACAGATGTGGTCACTATGAACCGAAATAGGGTCCCCCACTTCCAGGCCAGTCCAGTTAAGGACAGCATTTCTTTTTCCTAAAGAGTATTAGCACACCAGATTTTTTTAAAATGACAATTGACAATGATTTCTTGGTCATCATTAGTCTTTTAATTGAAGAGTTTATTGAATTCAAATTCCAGTAACTGTCATGCTGATATTTGAAGCCCCCAGAACATTACCTCGTCTCTGATTACTAGTCCAATGACAACACCGCGATGTCATCGCCTCTCCTAAAATTAACCAGAACAGAAACATTACACGTTAATAATATGAATATAATGAGAAGTAAAAGAGTCTGTAAGGTGCGGTGTTTGTCTTCAATCAGAACATTCAATATCAAAAATAACAAAGATTCTGGATTAGTGGTGCTGGAAGAGCACAGCAGTTCAGTCAGCATCCGAGGAGCAGTAAAATCGACGTTTCGGGCAAAGGCCCTTCATCAGGAATACAGGCAGAGAGCCTGAAGGGTACCTCAAAAATAACAAAGCACTGGGGGAAAAAAAACCTGGATTTTTTTTGTGAGATTAACGTACAATATTGTTTCTTTCTGTGGTGCAGTGACCCCAATGAACCTATTCCTGTCTTTCTGGCAAATCCACCTATTATCCTCTTCACAAACTACAAAGTGGGGCAGGTGTATGAAGTAAGTACAAGTGGTGTCAGTAATTTCAAACAGTTAAGTTAAATAAATTGCTTGTGTTTCCCCCCCCACCCCCCACCTTCTCCCCAGCCACCCAATCCAGCCACAAAACTGAGAGTTAGATGAATGGTGTGTTTAGGGAAATGGTCACATCGCAGCTTAAAGGACTGGAGGGAGCGACTAAATGAAATGGGTGTCTGCCTGGCAGACCATGAGAAACAGGCAGGTAGTGCAGGAGTACCCTGGAGTCCCACTGCAAATCAGCTTTCCATTTTAGAAGCTGATGATGGCATTGCTTCCTCAAGGGAGTGCAGTCAGAACCAAACTTCTGGCGCTGTGAGAACAATTGAACAATGAGCTAACTTCAAAGAGCATAGTGTTCGGGTACAGTTGGGGTATACTCCTTCAAATGAAAGATAAGACAAACAAATCCAGAGTTCCCTGGATGACAAACGATTTAGAATTAATATTAGAAAGAAAAAAGTGTGTTTACGATGGGTTAAGGCAGGAAGTACAATTGAGAACCAACAGGAATACCAAAGGTTTTAAGGGGAGTTGAAAGCAGTTAAGAGAAACAAAGAGGAATTAAGAGAAAAGACTAGGAGTTAACATAAAGAGGAATCTCAAAGTCTTCATTTGGCATATAAGTAGTAAATGACTGATTAAAGGAAGAAAGGGCTGATTAGAGGCTAAAAAGGAGAGTTTACACATGTAGGCAGGAATCATGACAGAGGTGTTAAATGGATATTTTGCATCTGTCTTTGCAAAAGAGCAGGATGTTTCCTAGGCCATGACAATAGAGGGGGAAATGCTGTCACTAGAAGGATCCAAAATGAATAAAGAAGGAGTTTTGGATAGATTGCAAACACTTAATGTTGACAAGACACCAGGACCAGATGAGGTGTAACCAAGGATTTTGAAGGAAAATGGGTAGGGGCACTGGTCATGATCTTTCATTCATCCCTAGACTCAGGCAAGGTGCCAAAATACTAGAAAATAGCAAACATTGTGGCCTTATTCAAGAAAGATTGTAAGGATAGTCCCAGCAATTACAAACCAATCAGATTAATTTGAGTGGTGGGAGGGCTTCTAAGACCAGTTCTTTGGGATAGCATTAGCAGTCACATGGAAAATGATGGGTTGATCAGGAAGAATCACAGAAAGCTAGAAAATAGTAGCTATTAAGCCTTTCAGTATAATCAACTCAACACTCTCTTCCTGCTTTCTCCCCATTCAACTGTCCTGTCCAGGGACTGAGCACAAAATCTAATCTGAGACTCCAGTTATTACTACACTGTTTGAGGTTCTATCGTTTGGTTGAGATTTTAAATTGCCCCATCAAGAAGACATAAAAGACCCTATGGCACTATGATAAGAATAACCAGGGGGTAATCCCAGTGTCTTGGTCAACAATTATCCCTCAATCAACATCACAAAAATTTGTCAGACGTTTTGTGAGACCTTGCAGTGTTCAAATTGGCTATGATATTGCCTAATTTATTCCAATGATTACACTTCAAAAAGTAACCAATTCAAGGATTCTCTTCAAACTCCATTGTGACATCATCAGGTTGTGAAAGTCATTCTACTCCAAATATTCCTTTTAATGGTTAAAATATGTGTTTAAAATAGTTACAGCCTTTGCAGATGATAAGGGAAAGTGACCTTCCAGGTGACTAGCTGCCTTTAAGTGTGGCAATTTTTTTTTGAAGATCATGCATTTTACAAAATTGTTTTATTTTTTAAATAAATGTGTGTTTTGCCATCACAGAATCAGTGGACACAGGAATTTTAAGTAAGCATTTATAACCTGTTATGCCACAACATAATTTCAAAGATTTGCTTGGTGGATCATCTTTTATTTATATTGAGATGCAGGTTAACCTAAAGATAAAGTCACAATGATCTTCCCATTGGGCTGCTCTCTCATTAGAAGGAAATGAGTGGTTTTAATTGTTTAATCTGAGGGTTACCGTATCTCAAGGCTACCTGCATGTTAACCTGAGCAGGAATTGAATCTATGCTGTTGACTTTGCTCTGCCTTGCAAATCAGCCATTCAACCAACTAACCTAACCATATAGTAGGAACTTAAAAGAAAATGTGATACTTGACCCATGAAACAACTGATTTCAACTTATTGCAAATAATTTAATTTCTGAGGGAGATTAAAATCCAAAGCAAGACCTTTGAGGGAGCTTCTATGCAATATTTGCCCATGCTTCCCACGGTAACATAGCCAAATACATTCAGCTGTCAGTCTATCATCACATGCTATGATTCAGTCCTGCTCAGCTACATTCCATAAACAACAGAGTAGTCAAGGTACTTTGCAAGAAAATATTTGGTCTTCTTTGTCCTTCAATATTGTTCCTTTGTAGTTGTCAATTTTGTTTAGCCGAATCTCCCCTTTGCCCTCTCCTTCTGAAGCCATTAATTCTTTGTTGTCAAATTACCTGGGTGCTTCTGGATTCTTGCCTAGTTTTTGGCAGTGAGTGCTAACAGCTGGGCATTGTCACAATCTGACTCCCACAAGTACAGATGCCTTTTGCTGCATTCCCAGCCATGACCTGGGAGCCAGCTTTAAGCTAATAAGATTGTAAAGAGCAATTAACATTGTCTACAGGATGTAGAGTTGGTTGCTTCAATGTAGCCTAGAACGTGCCTTTTGGACTGAGACAAATACTTTTCTAAAGCTCCTGGAAGACCAGTGAAATTCACAAAGACTTAATTCATTCCCCACAAAAATGTTGCAAGACCCCACCCGCCAATCTTAGCACATAGCCCTTCCACCAAACTCCTACACTCTACACACATGGCAAATAACTTAGTTAGGTAAGGTAGAAAATTAATGACATAGACAAAGAAATGTAATAATGATTATAACCACAAATAATTCACAATTACAACACAAATGTGAACACGACCAAACAATTTGAACACAAGACAGCCTTCACCTAATATTTTGCATAAGCAAAATAGCATTTTATTTGTTCATGGGCCAGCATTTAGTTCTTATCATTAACTACCCCTTGGTGGCTTTTTGGAGCCATTTGAGAGGGGCTGTTGGAGTCAATCACATTTCATAAGAACATAAGAAATAGGCGAATAAATAGGCCATCTGACATATTGGGCCTGCTCTTCTATTTCATAATATCATGGTTGATCTATTCATGGACTGAGCTCCACTTACTCACCTGTTCACTATAACCCTTAATTCCTTTATAGTTCAAAAAATTATCTTTACCTAAAAAACATTCATTGAGATCGCCTCAACTGCTTCACTGAGCAGGGAATGCCACAGATTCACAACCGTTTGGGTGAAGAAGTTCCTCCTCAACTCAGTCCTAAATCTGCTCTCCCTTATTTTGAGGCTAAGCCCCCACCATTAGTGGTTTCACCCACCAGTGGAATCAACTTCCCTGCATCTATCAAAATAACCTCCCTATTTTTAAACTTCTTCCCTCTAGCAATGAAGGATAATTTTCAATTTGTCTTCTTAATTGCCTGCTGCACCTGCAAACCAACTTTTTGTGATTTATGCACAAGGACACCCAGGTCCCTCTGGACAGCAGCATGCTGTGATTTTTCACCATTTAAATAATAGTCCATTTTGCTGTTATTCCTATCAAAATGCATGACCTCACATTTAGCAACATTGTCTTCTATCTGCCAGAACCTTGCCCACTCACTTTATCCATTAATCCCTCTGCAAACTTTGTGTCCTCTGCACACTTTGTTCTACCACTCATCTGAGCATCATCTGCAAAGTTTGACACATTACACTTAGTCCCCAACTCTAAATCAGCTTTGTAAATTGTAAACAATTGTGGTCCCTGAGGCACACCACTAGCCACTGATTGCCAACCAGAAAAACATCCATTTAACCCCATACTTTGCTTTTTATTAGTTAACTATCTTTTATCTGTGCTAATACATTACCCATAACATCATGCACCTTTACTTTATGCAGCAGCCTTTTGTGTGGCACCTTGTCGAATGCCTTCTGGAAATCTAGATACACCACGTTCACTGGTTCCCTGTTGTCGATTGCACTTGTAGTGTCCTTAAAGAATTCCAGTAAATTTGTTAAACCGTGACCTGCCTTTCTTGAACCCATGCTACATCTGCTTGATGGGACAGTTTCTATCAAGATATCTTGCTATTTCTGCTTTGACGATAGATTTAAGCATTTACCTTACTACAGAAGTTAAGCTAATGGGCCTATAGTTATCCACCTTTTGTCTACCTCCTTTTTTAAACAGTAGCATCACATTTGCTGTTTTTCAATATGCCGGAACCTTTACCAGAGCCACTGAATTTTGATAAATTACGACGAGCACATTTATTATTTCCCCTGCCATCTCTTTTAGTACCCTAGGATGCATTCCATCAGGGCCAGGTGACTTGCCTACCTTTAGTCCCATTAGCTTTCCCAACACTACCTCTTTATGGATAATAATAGTTTCTAGATCCTCACTTGCCATAACCTCCTTGTCATCAATTATTGGCATGTTATTTGTGTCTTCCAATGTGAAGACCTACACAAGATATCTGTTTAATGTCTCAGCCATTTCCTTATTTCCCATTATTTCCTGTTCTCATTCTCTAAAGGACCAATGTTTACCATAGCCACTCTTTCTAGTTTTAAATAATTGTTGAAACATTTGCTATCTGTTTTTATATTCTGAGCTAGTTTACTCTCATAATCCATCTTATTTTTCTTTATAGGCTTTCTCATGGCTTTCTGTTGACCTTCAAAAATTTCCCAATCCTATAGTTTACTACTCACCTTTGCCACTTTGTATGCATTTGCTTTCAATTTGATATCCTCCTTTATTTCCTTAGTTATCTCTGGCTGATATCCCCTTTTCCGACAGTCCCTCCTTTTCACTGGTATATACCTTTGCTGAGCAATGTGAATAATTGCTTTGAAAGTCCTCCACTGTTCCGCAATTGTCCCACCTTATAGTCTTTTCTCCCAGTCTACCCTAGCCAACTCCTCCCTCATCCTCTTGTAGTCTCCTTTGTTTAAGCACAAGACACTGGTTTTGGATTTTACCTTCTCACCCTCCAGCTGTATATTAAGTTCAACGATACTGTGATTGCTCCTTCCAAGCGGACCCCTAACTATAAGATCATCAATTATTTATATCTCGTTACACAGGAACAGAGCTAGGACACCTTGCTCACTCATAGGTTCCATTACATACTGTTTGAGGAAACTATCATGAATACATTTTATGAACTCTTCCTCAAGGCTGCTGTGATGGACTTGGTTTGACCAATCAATATGTAGATTAAAATCCCCCATGATAACAGCTGTACCATTTCTACATGTATCAGTTACTTCTGTGGATCGAGAGTCATGCGTAGGTCTAACCAGGTTATGATAAAATGTTTCTATCTCTAAAAGACATGAGTGACCCATTTATAGTAATTGGTTATTAGGTTATCTTTTCAAATCCAGATTTATGGAAACAGTTAAATCCAAAAGTATTAAACTAGGATATCTGGATTACCAGGCTAGTGACATTACTACTGAACCACTATCTCTTTCCAGGCAGTAAAATTGTAAACTGAGACAATATGTAGTCATGATGTGGAGGAAGTGGTGTTGGATTGGGGTGTACAAAGTTAAAAAAATCACACACACCATCAGGTTATAGTCCAACAGATTTATTTGGAAGCACCAGCTTTTGAAGTTCTGCTCCTTCATCAGGTGGTGGTGGAGAGTAACACCATAAGATACAGAATTTATCGCAAAACATTGCAGTATCATACAACTTAAAGTGATATATTGAAAAAACCTGGATGTTAAGTCTTTCATCTTTTAGAGTTGGTCGCAGGTTTCAGTTGATTAATATATAAATCCCAGAACTTCTTTTAAGTCACCTCCTAGACATAACTAAAGGTTTTATAACAAAAGGTGACATCTCAGCTCAGACGATGCATTAAAGATGTGAGGTTAGAGTCTGTTTGTATCCCAATCTTGAGCCAGACTTGTTCTATTTCCAAAGTGGAATTTACAAAATATTACATGAATTGACTGCCTGCAGATTGTGCATTTTTTGGGCAAAATAGACTATATCTACAAATACAATTCTGCAAAAACAAGTTCACTCCATAGATTTATATGTGTGTGCGCATGCATGAGAGAGTGAGGGGGTGAGTGTGTGCGTGTGAATGTACATGAAAGAGTGTGGTTGCATGTATGAAAGCTTGGTGAAGAGAGTGTGTGTGTGTGATGGAGTATAAGCCTGTGAGAGGGTGTCTGCATAGGTGTGAGTGTGGGGGGTGTATGTGTGTGTGAATGAGAGAGGGTCTCCGTGAGTGGGTGAGTATGTAAGAGTGTGAATGTATGTGTGCTTGTGTCTGTGTCTGTGTGTGTGTGAGAGAGAGTGTATAGTGTAGTGAGGTCACCTGTAGTGTGACATGAACCCAAGGTCCTGGTTGAAGCCATCCTCATGGGTACCAAACTTGGCTATCAGCCAGTGCTTGACTATTTTGCATGGTTGCCTATCCCTAAGTCCATCTTGGAGGATGGCCACCTGAAGATCTGAGGCTGAATGTCCCTGACCTCTGAAGTGTTCCCCGACTGGGAGAGAACATCCCTGACTGGTGATTGTTGCGCAGTGTCCATTCATCCATTATTGTTGCATCTGCTTGGCCTTGCCAATGTACCATGCCTCAGGGCATCCTTGCCTGCAGCCTGTGAGATAGACAACATTGGCCAAGTCACATTAGTACCTGCCGCATACAAGGTGAATGCTGTTCAACTGTGGTACCAGGGGAGGATTGGCTACTGCTGGTGGGTGATGCCAAGTTTCTCCGGTTTCTTTTTCTTGGTGTACATGTACGTGGTGTAGTTCTGTCACCTTGTCTGCTTGTCAGTGTTGTGTAACTGTACTGCCATATCTTGAGCAACAGATGAATGGACACTGTGCAATAATCACCAGACAGGGGTGTTCCCTCCCATTTGGGGAACACTTCAGTGGTCAGGGACATTCAGCCTTGAATCTTTGGGTGACCATCCTCCAAGGCGGACTTTGGAATAGGCAACAACGCAGAGTGGCCAAGCAGAGGCTAATAGCCAAGTTTGGTACCCATGGGGATGGCCTCAACTCTAACCTCATATCTTTAATGCATTGTCTGAGCTGAGGTGTCACCTTTTGTCATAAAACCTTAAGTTATGTCGAGCAGGTGACTTAAAAGTAGTTCTGGGGTTTACATATTAATGAACCGAAGTCTGCAACCCATTCTAAAAGATGAAAGAGTTAATAACAATCCAGGTTTGTTCAATATATCATTTCAGTTGCAATAACACTGTAATCTTCTGCTGTAAATTCTGTATCTTACGGTCTTATTCTCCTCAACCACCTAATGAAGGACCAGTGCTCTGAAAGCTAGTGCTTTCCAATAAACCTGTTGGACTATAATCTGGTGTTTTGTGATTTTTAACAATATGTAGTGGTATATGATCATTGTATCCAATGTCCAAGCATAAACATGGTGAAATAAAAATGAATAAAACATGAAGTACATGATGAGTTAGAAAGCATTGTTGCAGCCGGTGAAACAAAATTGATAATGACTTTCACTCAGAACTTGGTGATTCCACTTAGATTCATAGAATTGTTATTGCACGGTAGATCATTCAGCCTTCTGTGTTTGTGCTAGTTTCTTTAAGCAGCGTTTCTCCTATTGCTGGTCCCCATTAGCATTGAGTGTTCTTCCTTTTCAAATAATAATCCCATACCTTCTTGAATGCCTTGGTTGACCCTGTGTCTACCATTCCCTCACGCAGTGCATTATAGATCCGAAACACTCAGTGTTCAAAAAATGCTTTTCTATGTCACCATTGCTTCTTTTACCAATTAGCTTAGAACTGTGCCTGTTGATTCACAATTATTCCAGTATGAGCAGTTTTTTCCCCATCTACTCTGTCCAGACCCTTCATGATTTCAAACACCTCACCATTCAAATTTATATTTTCCAAGGAAAATAGTTCCAACTCCTCCAATCAATGTATGTTGTCACAATTTACTCAGGAATCAGTGAGAAAGGGCAGCAGCATCGCCTCCACAACAATCCTCAATACTGGCATCCTGCAAGTGTGCGTACTCAGCTCCTTACAATATTCCCTGTACACTCTTGACTGTGTGGCCAAATTTCACCTGAACTCCATCCACACATTTGCTGAAGACACCACCATTGTTGGCTGGATCTCAAGCAATGACAATACAGAATACGGGAAAGAGATAGAGTGAGAGGAGTAAACAAAACAAAAGAGCTGGTCATTGACTTCAAGAGGAAGGTGGAGGGCACTCCCCTCTATACGTCAATGGAGCTGAGGTCAAGGTGGTTGAGAGCATCAAGTTCCTGGGAGTGATGATCAGCAACAATCAGTCCTGGTCCACCCACATTGATGTGACAGTCAAGAAAGCACAGCAACACCTCTACTACCTCAGGAAGCTAAGGAAATTAGGCGTGTCATAGAAAGCATTATATCTGGGTGCATCATGGGTTGGTACGGCCACCGCTCTGTCCAGCACTGTTATAGAGTTTGAGCACTGCCCAGTCCATCACACAAGCCAATTTTCTATCCTTTAACTCCAAATATACCTCTTGCTGCCTTGGAAAGTCAGCCAACACAATCAAAGGACCCTCCCATCCTGGTTATAATCTCTTCCAACATCTTCTGTCAGACAGAAGATACAAAAACTTTTATACATGTACCAACAGATTCAAGAACAGCTTCTTCCCGCTGTTATTACTTTTCTGAATGGGCTTCTCAAATTTCAAAGTTAATGTTGATCTCGCTCTTTGTGCACTGTCTTTGCAGCCGTAACATTGTATTTCTAGCTCTTTTCTATGCACAATGTATGATATTGTCTGCCTGTACTACCACTTTTCACTGTACCTAGGTACATATGACAATAATTAATTAAATTAAATCAAATCAAAGCAAAATATTGTCTTAGTACAGCTTCACACTTCCCTGCATTAATTTTCACTTGCCACTAGATCTTCCACTGATCTGTCCAATCTGTGCTCCAAACAAACATCTGTACATTCACTTCACTTAGGTTCTCACAGCACAAAGTCTGCAATCACTATTGGGAACATCCAAAAAATCTTTGGAACTGAGGCATCAACTAACTTACTGTCTGTACTTCAGTTGTGTTGGATCGTAGGCTGATATCTGTATTCCACCAACATTTCATTTAAAATTAATGGTTAATATTATGATAATGATTAGATAATCTGTTTTTTTTGTGATGTTGATTAAGGGATAGATATTGACAAGGTAAGAACCCTATTCCTTGAAATAGTCCTGTAGGATCTTTTCCATCCACTTGTACAGGCCGATATGACTTTGGTTCAACATCTCACCCAAAAGACAACATCTCTGACAGTGCAGTTCTTCCCTGCCATTATTAGATCAATGACTAAGACTCCTTTACTTCAAAGAATGTTGATCTTGTTAATGTTGATCTTGCTTCACATACTTGCCTGCTCTGTAACCTGTATGCCTCACTGTCTAAACATGCTATGATTTGTATGTCCTTGCTCACTATGATCTGCCTGTACTGCTTGCAAACAAAGCTTTTCACTGTACTTAGGTGCATGTGACTACAATACATCAAATCAGAGACTGTCCTGGGATATCAACCATGGTTTTTGCATGCTTGAATCCTAGAGAGAATGCTGCGTGCTGGACATTATAGTTCAACAACATGAGTATTGCCAGCTGAACCACTATTGGTACCTATTCAGAATTCTGTGGGCCAGGAGTTCACATAGATACTGTTCAAGCTGCATTATGGATTTTAAATTAAAACCAGGCCACAGTAGAACATCCCCGGCAACATAAAGTATCCTTGAACTGGTACCAGAAGTCCCAACTTTATCAGCAATTATTGTCTCAAAGGGACACTCACATTCTACATATCTGCGCATTAATAGCAGAATAATACATTGTGCTTAAAGTTTTATTTTGTGGTTATAATGTAGAGTAAATGCAAATCTATAATGTCATGGAGAGATTTGCTTGTTTGATACAAGCACTAGAAAAATACAAATACCCTACTGATAAATCTTTGAATTTTTTTTAACTCTCTGACATTTTCAAATTTAATACAAAGAGCATCTTTTTACATTCATTTATCTTTTTCCAGACAAACGTCGAGTTGAGAAACCTGACTTCCAGCAGCCGCCACCTGAGAGTCATCCCACCAAGTACCTCATTTTTTTCCATCGGACTCGGTGAGCAAACACTTTTACATAGTATTTTTGTGACTGTCAAAACATGCACAGTCAGGTGTAAGTACATTATAATGATGGACATCTTGTGCATTCCCAACTTACTTCATTCCACTTTTGATGACTGTACCTTTAGCCACTGAGGAACTAAGTTCTGGAATTTCTCTCCGTAACACCTCTAACTCTCAGACCTCCTTAAAGGCCTCCCCTGCCCACCCGTAAAACAAGGTCTTTAATGCAAAATTCCGATGTTCATCCTTTTTTTTAATTTGTTTGTGTGAATTGGCGTCCATCTTTATTCGATAAACTTTATTTGGCAATTTAAGAGAGAGATGAGGAGGAATTGGTTCTCTCAGATGATAGTGAATCTGTGGACTTGTTTACTGCAGAGGGCTGACGAGGCTTGATGATTAAATGTATTCAAGGGTTATGGCAAGAAGGCAGGAAAGTTATTTTATCGAATCAGCCATGATATCAATGGAATGGTGGCACAGACTCAATGAGCCAATTGACCTAATTCTGCTCACACCTATTATGATCATGTGATTACATTCCTATGAAGCTCCTCAGGTAATTCTAGAGAAGCATTGAAAATAGGAGCAGGAGTAGGCCTTTCAGCCTCTTGAACCTGCTCCACTTTTCAATATAATCATTGAGTATCCGACTCAGTAACCTATTCCGGCTTTCTCCCACTACGATTTAGAGTTATAGAGTCATAGGGATGTACAGCACAGAAACAGACCTTTCAGTCCAACTCGTCCATGCCAACCAGATATCCCAACCAAATCTAGTCCCACCTGTCAGCACCCAGCCCATATCCCTCCAAACCCTTCCTATTCATCTACCCATTCAGATGCCTTTCAAATGTTGTAATTGTACCAGCCTCCAGCACTTCCTCTGGCAGCCCGTTCCACACAGACACCACCATCTGTGTGAAAAAGTTGCCCCTTAGGTCTCTTTTACATCTTTCCCCTCTCACCCTAAACCTATGCCCTCTAGTTCTGGACTCCCTCGCCTCAGAGAAAAGACCTTGTCTATTTATCCTATCTGTGCCCCTCATGATTTTATAAATCTCGATAAGGTCACCCCTCAGCCTCCGACGCCAGGGAAAACAGCCCTAGCCTATTCAAACTCTCCCTATAGCTCAAATCCTCCAATCCTGGCAACATCCTTGTAAATCTTTTCTGAACCCTTTCAAGTTTCACAACATCCTTCCGATAGGAAGGAGACCAAAAGTGCACGCAATATTCCAAAAGTGGCCTAACTAATGTCCTATACAGCCACAACATGACCTCCCAACTCCTGTACTCAATACTCTGACCAATAAAGGAAAGCATACCAAACACCTTCTTCACTATCCTATCTATCTGTGACTCTACTTTCAAGGAGCTATGAACCTGCACTCCAAGGTCTCTTTGTTCAGCAACACTTCCTAGGACCTTAGCATTAAGTGTATAAGTCCTGCGAAGATTTGCTTTCCCAAAATTCAGCACCTCGCATTTAGCTGAACGAAACTCCATCTGCCACTTCGCAGCCCAATGGCTCATCTGATCAAGTTTCCATTGTAATCTGAGGTAACCTTCTTCGCTGTCCAGTACACCTCCAATTTTGGTGTCATCTGCAAACTTACTAACTATATCTCTTAAGCTCACAAAGAGTCATTTATGTAAATGACAAAAAGTAGTGGATCCAGCACCAATCCTTGTGGCACTCCACTGGTCACAGGCCTCCAGTCTGAAAAACAACCCTCCACCACCACCCTCTGTCTTCTACCTTTGAGCCAGTTCTGTATCCAAATGGCTAGTCCAATTTGATCCCTTTAGTCCTAAGAACTGTACCTATCTCTTTCTTGAAAATATTCAATGGTTTGATTTCAACTGCTTTCTGTCGCAGGGAGATTCACAACTCTGGGTGAAGAAATTTCTTCTGATTTCAGTCACAAATGGGGTATTTGGTATTCTTAAACAGTGAGACCTAGTGTCAACTCCTTGGTCATTGGGTACATCCTGTTTTGCATTTAGCCTGTCTAGCCTTATTAGAATTTTATAGATTACTATGAGATTCCCCCTAATTCTTCTAAACTCTAGTGAATATTGTCCTAACTGAGCTAGTCTGTCTTCACAGGAATCAGTCTGGTAAACTTTTTTTGCACTTCCTTCATAGCAAGAACATCCTTCCTCAGATGAGGAGAATAAAACCACACAACACACTCCAGATTTGGTCTCACCAACGCCCTGTACAATTGGAGCAAGTCATTGCTGCTCCTGTTCTGTACTTATTATGTTAAAGATGTTTTAAAATTACAAAGTGTTGTCTTTTCAGATAATTTATAGAGCTGCATTGCTGGGGGATGCCTCTGCTGGCACAATACATGGGAAAAGCAGGATCTCATCGGTTTATTTACTTAGCTGTGTCTGTACATAATCATGATGGGAATCAGAATATGCTGTTTCTACTGTTAAAGGAGTTTGGCTATGTATCACACAATGTTATTGTTGTCAGTATCATTGCTTTATGGTGACTAAATATGTCAAACAATTTACACGGCAGTGTCACAAGAAACTGTTACTGGAAATAAGTGTGATATTTAAAGGAAATGTGCCTTATATCCAGAAAGCACACAACGGGGCAGAGGGATATCCATGTCCTTGCCTCCCTATGCATATTCTGAGCCACGCAAGAGAAGGCTGGTGCTGTTCCTGTGGCATACTCTGTTTGTATTCCTTTGCTGAACCTCTGTAAAACAAGTACTGTCATGCATAAAAATGATCAGTTACATATTCTGATCATCATCTGTAAGATGTGAAGAAATGTAAAGAATATAAGGTACAGCACATATCAGATGCCAAATTTTTCTCTACTGATATGCTGAGACTTGCTGTTTACCTGCCTCAGATGCATTTACTGTAAACATAATAACGACAGATACTGGATTAGTGGTGCTGGAAGAGCACAGCAGTTCAGGCAGCATCCAAGGAGCAGCGAAATCGATGTTTCGGGCAAAAGCCCTTCATCAGGAATAAAGGCAGTGAGCCTGAAGCGTGGAGAGATAAACTAGAGGAGGGTGGGGGTGGGGAGAGAGTAGCATAGAGTACAATGGGTGAGTGGGGGAGGGGGTGAAGGTGATAGGTCACGGGGGGGAGGGTGGAGTGGATAGGTGGAAAAGGAGATAGGCAGGTAGGACAAGTCCGGACAAGTCATGGGGACAGTGCTGAGCTGGAAGTTTGGAACTAGGGTGAGGTGGGGGAAGGGGAAATTAGGAAACTGTTGAAGTCCACATTGATGCCCTGGGGTTGAAGTGTTCCAAGGCGGAAGATGAGGCGTTCTTCCTCCGTTGCTCCCGATGCGGTATCCTCTACATTGGGGAGACTGGGCGCCTCCTAGTAGAGCGCTTTAGGGAACATCTCCGAGACACCCGCACCAATCAACCAAACCGCCCCGTGGCCCAACATTTCAACTCCCCCTCCCACTCTGCCTAGGACATGGAGTCCTGGGCCTCCTTCACTGCCGCTCCCTCACCACCAGATGCCTGGAGGAAGAACGCCTCATCTTCCGCCTCGGAACACTTCAACCCCAGGGCATCAATGTGGACTTCAACAGCTTCCTCATTTCCCCTTCCCCCACCTCATCCTAGTTCTAAACTTCCAGCTCAGCACTGTCTCCTTGACTTGTCCGCACTTGTCCGACCTGCCTATCTCCTTTTCGACCTATCCACTCCACCCTCTCCTCCTTGACCTATCACCTTCATCTCCTCCCCCACTCACCCATTGTACTCTATGCTACTCTCTCCCCACCCCCACCCTCCTCTAGCTTATCTCTCCATGCTTCAGGCTCACTGCCTTTATTCCTGATGAAGGGCTTTTGCCCGAAACGTCGATTTCGCTGCTCCTTGGATGCTGCCTGAACTGCTGTGCTCTTCTAGCACCACTAATCCAGTATTTGGTTTTCAGCATCTGCAGTTATTGTTTTTACCTCTATAATAATGACAGATGTCCAGGCCGGGAATAGCTGCTGGAGTTACTTTTACACTCGTCTTTCATCCTGAATGCTTTTAGAACATTACTGAATGTAGCCACATTCCACCTACAGGTGATAGCTTGGTTTGAAGGAAGGAAGAATACCTGAGAGTATAAACCAGTGATGGTGGTTCTTATAACAGGATCGGTATGCAATGCACTTTGATCAGATCTCTGGTATTGAGGAAGGAAATGAATGTCATATTTTACTGCATATGATTAGATTAAGATGAGCCTGAGACTCACATACCTGCCAGCTGAAATCACTGACAACAAGTAAAGCTAGTTGATGTTTCTACTCCCTAGCCCAACGGCTCAATGGCTAAAATCAACCCTTTCAATGCAGACCAGGAAATGAAGCCAAGACAGATCCTAGACTCTGATCGATTCTTTGGGACAGATGTCTTGGGGTCTGCATTCAAACTTAGCAGACAAGTAAAGTTTTGTTTGCCAGATTTTTCTTTGTAAAATCTGAAATCTTAAAATAGATGGCCATTTCAGTGAACAGTTAAAATCCTAATGAAATTGACAATATCTTGCACAAGAAGTTTTGGTGCATTAGTCAACGGCGTAGAGTATTGGGGAATGGGTTTGGAAGGGATACTCTTCAGAGGGTTGGTGTGAACTTGTTGGGCTGAAGGGCCTGTTTCCACACTGTAAGGATTCTAAGGAAGTGTCCTTACCCAATCAGTCTGGTCTAAGCGATCACTGCAGTTCCTTCCCATTCACTCAGCGTCTGGAAGGAATTGTGAATAGCAGTTGCTTTTCAAGAACCATTATATTCAACTCTGAATGGGAGTGGAAACAGTTTCAAAGAAATTGGACATATAATTGGAAAGAGGGCTTATTTGTGTGAAACAGCAGGGGGTGGGGATAGGATTAATGAGATACGTCTTTCAAAGTCTCAGCCTAGGCAACATAGACCGAATGACCTCTTGTGGTTTATAATTGTCCATGGTGCAGTGATCCTTACAAGAGGTCATTCCTTTTTGTGTGATCAAAAGCCTGGATTTTGTACACTACATTGGTTTTGCTTATGCTGTGTATCGGATCCTTCGTTCTGGTGAGTTGTTTTCTGAGAGTGGCTGTTGGTTTGTGTGCTGTTATATTCAAGGAGCTGTTTCAATCAAGATTCAGCCTACAATTAACCTCCAGGCCTGGCCTCAAGAAACAAAATCTGGTTTGGCCCATTCTTTGCCTTTTACCACAAGCAGTTACAAAATGCACAAGTCATCTTCAGCTTACAACTCCCAGTTCACAGCTCCAAATCAAAATTGATAAAAATTAATAATAATCAAATATCAGCAAGAGGGCAATTTTGTGCAATAGAATGCAATGTTTAATAATGTGTGGGCTGGAAGCAGGATACGTGAGTAAGAATGTTGCTGGATTGCTGTAAAAACACAACTTAGTTCATTAACATCCTTCAGGAAAGGAAAGCTGCCACATCATTTGGTCTGACCTACATGTAACTTTAGCACATACTGAGGAAGATAGAGTGGGTGACCACCAGATAGAGGAAGAGTAGGAAGGCAGCGCAGGGGTTCCCTGTGGTCATCTCCCTTCAAAAAAGATATACTATTTTAGATACTGTTGGGGGAGATGGCTCACCAGGGGAAGGTGGCAGCAGCTGGCTCTACTGCGCAGGAGGGCAGGTAAAAAAGTGGCAGAGCTTTGGTGCTTGGGGATGCAATTGTAAGAGTGACCATAGTTTGGTAAAATTCTTCATTAAGAGGGAGGGAGACACAGGTAAATCTGATTATAAAGAAATCTAACTTTGGTATGAGGCATGTATTGGTTAGGATAAGCTGGCCAAGGATACTTATGGGTTGATGACGGATGGGCAATGGCAGAAATTTAAAGAACACATGGATGAACTTCAATAATTATACATCCTTGTCTGGTGTAAGAGTAAAAGAGGGAACGTGGCTCAACCGTGACTAACAAGAGAAATCAGGGATAGTATTAAAACCAAACAGGGCGCACATAAATTGGCCAGAAATAGCAGCAAACCTGAGGCCAAGGAGAAATTTAAAATTCAGCAGAGAAGGATAATAGGGAATAGGGAAAATGGAATATGAACATAAGCTTGCAGAAAACCTAAAAACTGACTGCAAAAGCTTCAATAGATATGTGAAGAGGAAAAAACTGGTGAAGAC
This sequence comes from Chiloscyllium punctatum, assembly GCF_047496795.1. Taxonomy (NCBI): domain Eukaryota; kingdom Metazoa; phylum Chordata; class Chondrichthyes; order Orectolobiformes; family Hemiscylliidae; genus Chiloscyllium; species Chiloscyllium punctatum. Next base: position 121,485,947 of record NC_092746.1, on the reverse strand, counting down.
AAATGCAGATCCCTTACAGTTAGACGTGAATTCATAATGGATAACAAAGAGATGGCAGATCAGTTGAACAAATAGTTTTGATCTATCTTCACTAAGGAGGACACAAATAACTTCTGGAAATGCTAAGGGACAGAGGTCAAGAATGAAGAAGGAATTGAAGGAAATTCTTATTAATCAGAAAATGGTATTGGGGAAATTGATGGGGTTAAAACCTGATAAGTACCCAGGGCCTCATGCTTAAGGAAATGGTCTGAGAAACAGTGAATTCATTGGTGATCATTTTCCAGTATTCTGCAGACTCTGGAAGAGTACCCAATGGGCTGGCACATAGCTAATGTAACCCCACTTTTTGAAAAAAAGAATGGAGAGATAAACAGAATTATAGGCCGCTTAACCCATCGATGGTGGAAAAATGCTGGAGTCAATTATTAAGGATGTAATAACTCAGCATTTTGAAAGCAGTGACTGAATCGATCCAAGTCAGCATTGATTCACTAAGGGGAAGTCATGCTTGACAAATCGTCAGGAATTCTTTGAGGAAGTGCTACAGCGGGTGCACAGAGATGGGAGCTGGAAGGTAAGCGGAGACCAGTTTAAATTAACGTTTTTCTTTTCGCAGTCTGTGTTTATTTTTTCAACTAGGAGCGGGAACCCAGAAGTCGTCAACAGAGGCTTCTGGGAAGGTAAGAAGTTTGATTTAAAAGCGCGTACCTCCGAGGTTTTGACCTCAGTGCTACAGCGGGCGCACAGAGAGGGGATCCGGAAGGTAAGTGGAGACCAGTTTAAATTAATGTTTTTCTTTTCGCAGTCTGTGTTTTTTTTTCAACTAGGAGTGGGAGCCCGGAAATCGTCAACAGAGGCTTCTGGTAAGGTAAGAAGTTTGAGTGGAGAAGGAACCCGAGACACTACACGTGTAGTGTCTCCCACCCTCCCTCCTCCTCTAACCTAAAAAAAAAGGACTCAGTCGGCTGAACAGGTAAGCTACTTAGTGTTCTTGTTTTGGAGACTAAGTGTAGAGTTATGGCAGTGCCCTGCAGGATGTTTGAGATAGGGGTGACCACCAATGCTCCTGCCGACTTCATCTGCAGGAAGTGCAGCCAGCTCCAGCTCCTCACAGACCGCGTTAGGGAACTGGAGCTGGAGTTGGATGAACTGAGGATTATTTGAGAGGCTGAGAGGGTGATTGATAGAAGCTACAGGGACATTGTTACACCAGAGAACAGAGGTAGCTGGGTAACAGTTCGAGGTGGGAAGGGGAGGAAGCAGGCAGTGCAGGGATCCCCTGTGGTCGTTCCCCTCAACAATAAGTATACCGCTTTGGATACTGTTGGGGGGGACAGCCTAGTAGGGGGAAGCTGCAGTGACCGGTTCTCTGGCACGAGGTCCGGCTCTGAGGCCCAGAAGGGAAAGGGGGCGAGGAGGAGAGTGCTAGTTATAGGAGACTCTATAGTTAGAGGGACAGACAGGCGGTTCTGTGGACATGGGCGAGACTCTCGGATGGTTTGTTGCCTCCCGGGTGCCAGGGTCCGAGTGTCTTGGACCGTGTCTTCAGAATCCTTAAGGGGGAGGGTGTGCAGCCAGAAGTCGTGGTGCACATTGGCACCAACGATATAGGTAGGAAGAGGGGTGGGGAGGTCATTCCTGGAGTTAGGCTGGAAGCTAAAAGCTAGGATGGACAGAGTCGTCATCTCTGGGTTGTTGCCGGTGCCACGTGACAGTGAGGCAAGGAATAGGGAGAGAGTGCAGTTGAACACGTGGCTGCAAGGATGGTGTAGGAGGGAGGGCTTCAGGTATTTGGACAATTGGACTGCATTCTGGGGAAGCTGGGACCTGTACAAGCAGGATGGGTTGCACCTGAACCAGAAGGGCACCAATATCCTGGGAGGTAGGTTTGCTAGCACTCTTTGGGGGGGTTTAAAGTAGTTTGGCAGGGAGATGGGATCCGGACTTGTAGTCCAGAAAGTAAGTTAGCTGTTTTTCAGGATGTCCAAGAATGTAGGGAGGCTGTGGAGAAGGTAGCACTGACAGGGAACACTTGCGGACACAGAGATGGGCTCAAGTGTGTTTACTTCAACGCAAGGAGTATCAGAAATAAGGTGGGTGAACTTAAGGCGTGGATCGGTACTTGGGACTACGTTGTTGTGGCCATCACGGAAACGTGGATAGAAGAGGGACAGGAATGGTTGTTGGAGGTTCCTGGTTATAGATGTTTCAGTAAGATTAGGGAGGTGGTAAAAAAGGAGGGGGGGTGGGGTTGCTAATTATAAATGGTATAATGGCTGCAGAAAGGCAGTTCGAGGGGAATCTGCCTTTGGGCTGAAGTCAGAAATAGGAAAGGAGCAGTCACCTTGTTGGATGTTTACTATAGGCCCCCCAGTAGCAGCAGAGATGTGGAGAAACAGATTGGGAAACAGATTTTGGAAAAGTGCAGAAGCCACAGGGTAATAGTCACGGGCGATTTCAACTTCCCAAATATTGATTGGAAGCTCTTTAGATCAAGTAGATTGGACAGGGTGGCGTTTGTGCAGTGTGTCCAGGAAGCTTTTCTAACTCAGTATGCAGATTGTCTGACCAGAGGGGAGGCCATATTGGATTTGGTACTTGGTAACGAACCAGGACAAGTGATGGGCTTGTTAGTGGGTGAGCATTTTGGTGATGGTGACCACAATTCTGTGACTTTCACCTTGGTTATGGAGAGAGATAGGTGCGTGCAACAGGGCAGGTTTTACAACTGGGGGAAGGGTAAATACGATGCTGCAAGACAGGATCTGAGGAGCATAAATTGGGAGTATAGGCTGTCTGGGAAGGATGTCGTTGAAATGTGGAACTTTTTCAAGGAACAGATACGACATGTCCTTGATATGTATGTACCTGTCAGGCAGGAAAGAGATGGTCGTGTGAGGGAACCTTGGTTGATGAGGGAGGATGAATGTCTTGTAAGGAGGAAGAAGGAGGCTTACATAAGGTTGAGGAAACAAGGTTCAGACAGAGCATATAGACAGGATTGCCAGGAGGGAACTGAAGAAAGGGATTAGGAGAGCTAAGAGAGGGCATGAAAAATCTTTGGCGGGTAGGATTAAGGATAACCCCAAGGCCTTTTATGCGTATGTGAGAAACATGAGAGTGACAGGAACGAGGGTAGGTCCGATCAAGGACAGTAGTGGGAGACTGTGTATTGAGTCGGAAGAGATAGAAGAGGTCTTGAATGAGTACTTTTCTTCAGTATTTACAAATGAGAGGGACCATATTGTTGAAGAGGAGAATATGAAACGGAGTTAAGTTAGAGGAGATACTTGTTAGGAAGGAAGATGTGTTGGGCATTTTGAAAAACTTGAGGATAGACAAGTCCCCCGGGCCTGACGGGATATATCCTAGGATTATGTGGGAAGCAAGAGAGGAAATTGCAGAGCCGTTGGCAATGATCTTTTCGTCTTCACTGTTATTGGGGGTGATGCCAGGGGCCTGGAGAGTGGCGAATGTTGGGCCCCTGTTCAAAAAAGGGAATAGGGATAACTCCGGGAATTACAGGCCAGTTAGTCTTACTTCGGTGGTAGGCAAAGTACTGAGGGATAGGATTTATGAGTATCTGGAAAGACACTGCTTGATTAGGGACAGCCAGCACGGATTTGTGAGGGGTAGGTCTTACCTTACAAGTCTTATTGAATTCTTTGAGGAGGTGACCAAGCATGAGGGTAGAGCAGTGGATGTAGTGTACATGGATTTTAGTAAGGCATTTGATAAGGTTCCCAATGGTAGGCTTATGCAGAAAGTGAGGAGGCATGGGAAAGTGGGAAGTTTGGCCAGTTGGATAGAGAATTAGCTAACCGGTCGAAGTCAGAGAGTGGTGGTAGATGGTAAATATTCAGCCTGGAGCCCAGTTACAAGTGGAGTTCCGCAGGGATCTGTTCTGGGTCCTCTGCTGTTTGTAATTTTTATTAATGACTTGGAAGAGGGAGTTGAAGGGTGGGTCAGTAAATTTGCAGACGATACGAAGATTGGTGGAGTTGTGGATAGCAAGGAGGGCTGTTGTCGGCTGCAAAGGGACTTAGATATGATGCAGAGCTGGGCTGAGGAGTGGCAGATGGAGTTCAACCCCGTCAAGTGTGAGGTTGTCCATTTTGGAAGAACAAATTAGAATGCAGAATACAGGGTTAACGGTAGGGTTCTTAGTAAGGTGGAGGAGCAGAGGAATCTTGGGTCTATGTTCATAGATCTTTGAAAGTTGCCACTCAGGTGGATAGAGCTTGTAAGAAGGCCTATGGTGTATTAGCGTTCATCAGCAGAGGGATTGAATTCAAGAGTCATGAGGTGATGTTGCAGCTGTACAGGACCTTGGTAAGGCCACATTTGGAGTATTGTGTGCAGTTCTGGTCGCCTCATTTTAGGAAAGATGTGGAAGCTTTGGAGGGGGTGCAGAGGAGACTTACCAGGATGTTGCCTGGAATGGATTATTATACGTCGTACGAGGATAGGTTGAGAGTGCTAGGCCTTTTCTCATTGGAACGGAGAAGGATGAGGGGTGACGTGATCGAGGTTTATAAGATGATCAGGGGAATAGATAGAGTAGACAGTCAGAGACTTTTTCCCCGGGTCCAACAGAGTGTTACAAGGGGCTATAAATTTAAGGTGAAGGGTGGAAGGTATGGGGGGATGTCAGGGGTAGGTTCTTTACCCAGAGAGTGGTGGGGGCATGGAATGCGCTGCCTGTGGGAGTGACAGAGTCAGAATCATTGGTGACTTTTAAGCGGCAATTGGATAGGTACATGGATAGGTACTTAAGCTAGGACAAATGTTCAGCACAGCATCGTGGGCCGAAGGGCCTGTTCTGTGCTGCATTGTTCTAGGTTCTAAGTGACCAATGGAGTACACAAGAGTGAATCAGTGGATGTTGTGCATCTGGACTTTCCAAAGGCTTTTGACGAGGTTCCACACAAGAGACTAGTAAGGAAAATTAAAGCTCATGGTATCAGAGGTCATGTAATGACATGGCCGGAGAGCTGGTTGGCAGACAGGAAGCAGAAAATTGGAATAAATGGGTCCTTTTCAGAGCAGCAGGCAGCGACAAGTTGGGTACTGCAGGGTTCAGTGCTGGGATCCCAGCTGTTCACAATATACATTAGCAATTTGGACGAAGGAACTGAATGCAACATCTCCAAATTTTCAGGCAACACTAACCTGAGTGGCAGTGTGTTCTGTGAGGAGGATGCTAAGAGGGGATGGCACGGTGGCTGAGTGGTTAGCACTTCTGCCTCACAGTGCCATTGACCTGGGGTTCAATTTGCACATTCTCCCCATGTTTGCGTCTAGTTCCTCCAGGTGTTCCGGTTTCCTCCCACAGTCCAAGATGTGCACCTTAGATGGATTGGCCATGCTAAATTGCACCTTAGTGTCAGGGGTGTGCAGATTAGGTAGATCAGCCATTGGAATAGGGTAGGGATAGGATAGAGGGGGTGGGTCTGGGAGGGATGCTCTTCAGAGGATTGGTGTGGTCTTAATGGGTCGGATTCTATGATTCAAAGTTGCAGAGTGACTTGGACAGGTTTGCTAAGTTGGCAAATACTTGGCAAATGCAATATAATGTGGATAAATGTGAGCTTCCAAAAACAGATTATTATAGGAATATTTTAGGAAATGCTGAGGTGCAATGAGACCTGGATGTCATAGAGTCATAACAGCATAGGAACAGAACCTTCAGTCAGACCAGTCCATGCCAAACGTAATCCCAACCTAAACTAGTTTCACCTGCCTTTCCCTTCAAACCTTTCCTTTTCATGTACATATCCAAATGACTCTTGAACATTGTGATTGTACCCACATCCACCACTTACTCAGGAAGTTCGTTCCACACGCAAACCACCTTCTGTGTAAAACATTTGCTCCTGCTGTCTTTTTTAAATCCCTCTTTAAAAATCTGTCCCCTAGTCTTGAAATCCCCCATCCTCGGGAAAAGACAACTACACTTAACGCTATCTAAAACACCCATTATTTTATGAACTTCTGTAAGGTCACCTCTCAACCGCCAACACTCCTGTGAAAAAAGTCCCAGCCTATCCAGCCTTCCTTTATAACTCAACCCTTCCATACCCGGCTATATCCTAGTAAATCTCTTCTGAGCCCTCTCCAGCTTAATGTGGAACTGTCGCTGAAAGATGGCATGCAGGTGCAGTAGGTGATGAGGAAAGCTGGTGGCATGCTGGCCTTCATAGTGAGAGGATTTGAGTATCGGAGTAAGAATGTCTTGCTGCAATTATACAGGGTGTTGGTGAGGCCCTACTTTGAGTATTGTGTGTAGTTTTGGTCTCCTAGTCTGAGTAAGGACATTCTTGCGATTGAGACAGTCCAGTGAAGGTTCACCAGACTGAATCCCGGGATGACGGGACTGACATAAGAAGAAAGGCTGGATCGACTGGGCTTGTACTCACTGGAGTTTAGAAGGAAGAGGAGGGATCTCATAGAAACATATAAAATCCTAATGGGACTGGGCAGACTGGATGCGGGAAGCGTGTTCCCGATGTTGGGGAAGTCCAGAACTACCAAGTCTAAGAATAAGGGATATGCCATTCAGGGCTGAGATGAGGAAGAATTTCTTCACTCAGAGAGTTGTGAACCTGTGGAACTCCCATAGGAAGCTGTTGGGGCCAGTTCATTCGATATATTCAAGAGGGAGCTGGACATCGCCGTTGTGGCTATAGGATCGAGGGGTATGGAGAGAAAGCAGGAGTGAGATACTGAGATTGCATGATCCGCCATGATCACACTGAATGGTGGTGCAGGCTTGAAAGGCTGAATGGCCTACTTCTGCACCTATTTTCTGTACTTCTGTTTCTCACTATCTCTCTGGGTTTAACCCTACTAGTTTAAATCCTCCCAAGTGGCTCCAGCAAATCTCCCCGCCAGTATATTAGTCTCCTTCTAATTAAGGTGCAACTCATTCTTCTTATACAGGTTACTTCTACCCCAGAAGAGATACCAATGATCCATATCTGTGTATCCTTCTTCCCTGCACCAGCTCCTCAGCTACGCATTCATCTGCTCTATCCTCCTATTCTTACTCTCACTAGCCTTGAGGACCTACTTTGTAAACTCCTGCCCTATTTCCTATGTTCTCTCCTCAGAAGCTTGTCCTCTTCTCTCCCTATGTCGTTGGTTCCAATGCGTACAACAACCACCAGCTGGTCTCTCTCTCTCCCCTTTGAGAATATTCTGCACCCTCTCCAAGACATCTTTGACCCTGGTCTGTCTGTGCCTCTGACTAGAGAGTTCCCTATCTCAACCAATCACTTGAAACCTGATATACCCCTTATCACAGTAGAGCGCATCTCAGTACCAGAAACGTGGCTGTCAGTGCTACATTCCCCGAGAGTCTATCACCTCCTACATTTTCCAAAACAGTATACTCGTTTGAGTTGGGGATAGCCACAGGAGACTCCTGAATGAATTACCTGCCTCTCCTACCTTTCCTCGAGGTAGCCCATCTATCTACCTGACTGTATCTGCGGTTTTTCTACCTTTGACTCTTCCTACCTTTTCTACCCCCTGACTCTTAGAAGTTTCTCATTGTCTGTAACTGCCACTCCAACCAATCCATGCGATCTGATAGGATTCGCAATCAAACACACTTCCTGCAGACATAATCATCAGTAATGTGGAAATTTTTCCTAATCTCCTACATCCAACAGGAAGATCATATCACTCTACTCAAAACCGTCTTTGCACCTTAACAGTCTACATGTACGAAACAATAACGAAACATATGTAAGAAAGAAGCCTAAGCAGTAGATAAGATTTTTTTACTCTGCAGTAGTTATGGTTTATGGTGCACTCATTGACAGGTGGTAAAATTCAATAATCACTTTCAGAGGGAACTGGATGAATTACTTGAGAAGAAAAGAAAATCAAAGGGGAATTGGATTAATTGGTCGCCCTGTCAGACAACTTGCACAAAAATGATAAGCTAATCATTCTATGATTAACTTGTCTCTGGTGGTGATGCATGCTGTCAAAGCATCATATTAATTGCCTTCCATTTGTCTAACTCTGTGTCACCAAACAGGTAAATTTCCAGGAGAGGGAGGCATCGTTGCTCCAGGCATGAGCTGCCAGTACACTGTCCGATTTGCTCCTGATTCACCAGCTGAATATGAGGATTTCCTAATAGTGGAGACACAGACACCCTATCCACTGGTGGTCCCCATTGAAGCCAGAAGATCTCCTCCCATATTAACCTGTGCGTAATTCTTATGATGGGGGTGTGGTGGTGGAGGGGTGGGGCTGTTATTATGAGACAATTAACAATCAACAAACACCAAAGAATTTTCCAAGTGAAGTTCTCCTGTAGCTTTGTCAATAAAGCCCAGGAAAAAAAAGTCTAAATGGTTATTACAGTAGGCATGCAGGAGAACCTTCTTGGAAATTCCCCTTTCATTTTGCAAGTGAGTCAGCTTGATACTGTTTCAATTTTCTTTATTTTTGTGACTTCCTCTTTCTTGTTACCTCCATGCCAACAATGACAAAGAGGGTGGGAAGGCTCACCGACCTTAATCTTTTTTCCAATACGTTGTTGCTTTACCCAGGATCATAGTATAGTGAAATGCCTTAAGGTTCTTTGGCACAATGATTCATTTTGAAGTCTTCCAATATATAAATAAGCTTAGCAACCATTTGGTACTGAATTGGTAATGCCCTGTAAATAGCAATGAGATGAATGAGTAATGAAATGGTATGTCTAATTGTTGACAGAAGAATGTTGGCTAAGAAACTGGGGACTATTCTATTCAGTGTCATATAATTGTACAACTTGCATAATTTTCAGGAAGCCATTCAAGTGGAAGGAAGCAAAGAAGAATATATTGGTTGTAGGGGACACTATAGTGAAGGAGGTTGACATTATTCTCCATAGTACAGTTAAAGTTCAGGAGGATGTCTTGCCAATCTGGTACCAGGGTTTGGGGAACCTTCTCAGAGTTGGAGAGGATCATACAGTGGGAGGTAGAGGATCCAGTTGTTGATTCATGTAGATACCAATGACGTAGACAAAACAAGGAAAGAGGTTCTGCACAGGCAGTCTGAAGTGTGAGCCAAATTTAAAAGCGATATCTCAAAGGTAATCATCTCTGGATTATCTTCAGATAAATAATTTCTAGATTATTACCTGAGTCACAGCAAATTGGATTAGGACAAATAAAATTAGGGAAGTTAAAGTGTGCCTCAAAGACTAGTTCGGGAGAAGTGGGTTCCACTTCCGGAGCACTGGCACTAGTATGTGGGACAGTGGAATATACAGTATATTGTTTTGGACATTCTACATCTGAAGCATCTTCCAAAAGCTGCATAACCAGTAGAGAGAGCTTTAAATTAAATAGTTGGGCAAGGAATCACATTTGTGAAGGTTTCATAAACCAGAGAGTAGAGACAAAGGAAGAGAGAAAGGTATTAATATGGGAAATCACAAACAAATGACAGAAAGAGACAGAGAATACAAATTTAAGTGTAAATCAACATACAAGGTTAAAGGTTATAAAAATACTTAAAGGAAGAAAAGCAAAGGCTCTCTATCTAAATGGAATAATATTTGGTACAAGTTACCTCAGTAAACTTCTAATATATTGATTCCTGGAGTTTTTCCGATCCTCGGGAAATATTTCACTGAGATATTTCTTCAACTGGTTTTCTTCATAGGGTATGTTGTAACTCATTGAGAGAGAGTATGAGAAAACAAAAGCAATAGATAAAATTACTTCTTTCTAAGCCTATCCATAGCTGAACAATTCTTAGTCTGTAGCAAAACAGAATCCAAAAGACCACAGACTGTTGTGAGGCAATCTCCAGCACTAGACCCTTCCAAAACAAAGCATTTTTCTCCAGCAATTAAGGAATAAAACAACTTAATTCTCTTTTAAAAGCTTTTTCCCACAAGGCCCCTTGACCTTTTCTAAACAGTACACAATCCCAGTTCTTTTGACCTTTGACTTCTGCATTCCAAAATGTGATGTGAAGCCTGTGAGGAAAATTCTGGCAGTGATGTCTAAATCCAGCAGGATACTGAATTTTGGCTAAACTCAGATTGTCACTGCAGAGTTGCAGGGATGGTTTTGACCTGCACTCCAGGAACAAACATCGGAATTCCAGTTCTGAATATTGAACTGATGTCCAGTGACAGTACCTCTGTTCAATGGAGTAGCCGATCCCTATTATAAGGAGCAATTGTTGCTCTCCACCCCTGATTGCAGCCCACTTGACTGAATGTACGCCATAGATAAAAACCATTGGGAGGGCAACATGATGCAAATAGCTGTGTTCCCTAGTAACTAATTCAAGGGTCTCAAATTAGACCCGGGGCAGAATATAAAATCTGGAATGATGTTTTACTTGATAAATTTGTATCAAATGAGCTTTTTACAGATATTATTGTACCCCACTGTGTTACCTAAAGAGAATTCATTGTGCTTGTTTGTAATCATAATGGCAACTTGATCTTTCTGCAAGACAGTCACAGATTTTCAAAGTTGTTCCTGGGTGGCACGGTGGCTGAGCAGTTAGCACTGCTGCCTCACAGCGCTAGGGACCAGGGTTTGATTCCGGCCACGGGCCAGTCAGGAGTGGAGTTTGCACATTCTTCACCTGTCTGTCCGGGTTTCCTCCGGTTTCCCCCCACAGTCCAAAGATGTGCAGGTTAGGTGAGTTGACTTTGTTAAATTGCCCATAGTGTTCAGGGATGTGTAGGTTAGATGCATTAGTTAAGGGCAATGTAAAGTAATAGGGAATGGTTTTGAGTGGGTTACTGAATGGAGGGTCAATGTGGACTTCTTGGACCAAATGGTCTATCTCCACACCATAGGGATTCAATGAAAAGAGTCACACAGCACAGAAACAGAACCTTCGGCCCAACCAGTCCATGCTGAACATAATCCCAAACTAAACTAGTCCCATCTGCCTGCTCCTGACTCATATCTGTCCAAATCTTTTCTATTCATGTACTTATCCAAATACCTTTTAAATGCTGTAATTGTATCCATGTCCACCACTTTCTCAGGAATTTCATTACATATACAAACCACCCTCTGTGTAAAGAAAAAGCCCCTCATGTCTTTTTAAAATTGCTCTCCTCTCACCTTAAAAATGTGCCCCCATCTGAGGAAAAAGACAACTACCATTAATCCTATCCATGCCCCTTTTTAGAACACTTTAAGAAGCTTCTAAGAGACGTAATATAAGCACAAGGGACAAGAGGGTTCTAGATTTGGAGCAGTTGATAATGCAAACCAAACCTGCACCAAAAGTCATAAAGATTGAAATGGAACAGAATTTTGACCTTTTGTTGTATGATTAATGCAAAGAATAAACTGCTGTTTTCTATCTGACTCACAGTACCTGGTACTTTAGACTGTGGATATTGCCTGGTGGGTGGAGTGAAGATCACAGAGTTCCTTTGTAGAAATGATGGCTACAACTCTGGCTGTTTTTGTGTGATGCCAAAGAAAATGTGGCCAACTACAAATTTCAGGGTGAGTTCTGTGTGCCAAGATTTTGGACGCAAAAAAAGATGAAGGTATAGTAAGTTGGATTGTCTTTGCTGTGTTTTCATGAATGTGTGTTTCATGATTAACCTTTGGAATTTTTGCTTATTTAGGGGAAATTCCTTGTAAAAACAAGTGACTAAAACTCTTCATATTCTGGAGACTTTTGAACAAATGACTGTTCTTTATTTTAATTGAGACTCCCTTTGTGGTTGACTGTGCTATAGATATTGCCCAACTGTACAACTAGAAAGTTGTTGGTTCAACTTCCCATTTTGGGTATAGCTTCAGGATCTATTGCTATCTCAATGTCTGTGGCACAAACTGGAAGTTAGACCTACTATTAAACCAATTTCAGTCACGCAGTTGGGATCAGAAGTTCACCCATGTGGTAAATTACCGACACAGACTATAATTCTGTGCAATAGCACTGAACAATATAGCAATGACACAGACTTTCTTTTTAGAAAAGTACAGCACAGAACAGGTCCTTTGGCCCACGATGTTGTGCCAAGGGTTAATCCTAATGTAAAATAAAATAACCTAACCATGCACCCCTCAATTCACTGCTGTCCATGTGCATGTCCAGCAGTCACTTAAATGTCCCTATTGACTCTGCTTCCACCACCACCGCTGGCAATACATTCCATGCATTCACAACTCTCTGCGTAAAGAACCTTCCTCTGACGTCTCCTCTATACCTTTCTCCTGATATCTTCAAACTATGACCCCTCATGCCAGTCAATCCTGCCCTGGGGAAGAGTTTTTGGCTATTGACTCTATCCATGCCTCTCATTGCCTTGTATATCTCGATCAGGTCACCTCTCTTCCTCCTTCTCTCCAGAGAGAAAAGTCCGAGCTTAGTTGACCTCCCTTCAATAATGCAAGCCCTCCAGTCCAGGCAACGTCCTGGTAAACCTTCTTTGCACCCTCTCCAAAGCCTCTGTATTTTTCCTATAGTAGGGCGACCAGAACTGGACACAATATTTCAAGTGTGGTCTCACCAGGGCCTTGTCGAGCTGTAGCAAAACCTTGCGGGGGGCTCTTAAACTTGATCCCACTGTTAATGTAAGCCAAAACATCATATGCTTTCTTAACAACCCTATCCACTTAGGTTGCAACTTTGAGGGATCTATGCACTTGAACACCAAGATCCCTCTGTTCCTCTACACCACCAAGAATCCTGTCTTTAATCTTTTGTTCAGCATTCAAGTTCGCCTTACAAAATGCATCAATTTGCATTTATCCAGGTTGAACTCCATCTGCCATATCTCAGCCCAGGTCTGCATCCTGTCTATGTCACGTTGCAGCCTACAACAGCCCTCAATATTATCAACAGCACCTCCAACTTTTGTGTCATCAGCAAATTTACTAAGCTACTCCTCAACCTCCTCATCCATTTATAAAAACTACAAAGAGCAGAGGCCCAGGAACAGAGCCCTGTGGGACACCACTCAACACTGACCTCCAGGCAGAATACTTTCCATCTACAACCACTCTTTGCCTTCTGTCAGCTAGCCAATTCTGAATCCAGATAGCCAAATCTCCCTGTATCTCATACTTCCTGACTTTATGAATGAGCCTACTATGGGGAACCTTATCAAATGCCTTGCCACATCAAATGCCACATCCACTGCTTGACCTTCGTCTACCTGTCTCGTCACCTCCTCAAAGAACTCAATAAGATTTGTGAGGCATGATCTACCCCTCACAAAGCCATGCTGACTGCCTTTAATCACGCTATGCTTTTCCAGATAGTCATAAATCCTATCCCTTAGAATTCTTTCCAAAACTTTGCTGACCACAGACATGACACTGTCTGGTCTGTAATTGCCAGGGATTTCCCTATTACCCTTCTTGAAAAGAGGAACAACATTCACCTCCTTCCAATCCTCCAGTAAGACTCCCATGGAGAGTGAGGTAGCAAAGATCTTTGCCAGCAGCTTAGCAACCTCCTTTCTCACTTCCCAGAGCAACCAAGGATAAATCTGGTCTGGCCCTGGGGACTTATTAATCTTAATGTTTGCCAAAATTTTCAGTACATCAACTTCATCAATCTTGATCTGTTCAAGCCTGTATCCCAGCTCCTCAAAGTTCTTATTCACAACTAGGTCCCTTAGTGAAACCGAAGCAAAATACTCATTTAGGACTTCCCCTATCTGCTCAGACTCTGTGCACGAGTTCCCTATGCTATCCCTGCCGGTCCTACTTTCTCCATGATCATTCTCTTATTCCTCACGTATGTGCAAAATGCCTTTGGGTTCTCCCCAAGCCTTTCTGCCAAGACCCTCCTGGCTCTCCTCAGTCCATTTCTCAGCACCTTTCTAGCAAGCCTGTAATCCTCTAAAGCTGTGCTAGATCCTTGCTACCTCCACCTTACGTAAGCTGCCTTCTTCCTTTTGATGAGAAGCTCCTCTGTTCTCGTCATCCAAGGCTCCTTTATCTTACCCCTTCTTACCTTTCTCAGCAGAACAAATTTGTGCATCACTCACAACAACTGCTCCTTAAACAGTCTCCACTTGTCTGCTGTGCCCTTTCTGTGGAACAATTGCTCCCAATCTGAACTTTCCAACTCCTGTCTGGTTGCACCATAATTTCCTTTTCCCCAGCTAAATATCTTCCCTCGGTAACTGCTCCTTTCCCTCTCCAAGGCAATGGTAAATGTGAGGCAGTTGTGGTCACTGTCACCAAAGTGTTCTCCCACCGCGAGATCTGACACCTGTCCTGGCTCATTGCCAAGCACCAAATCCAAAATGGCCTCCCCCCTTGTCAGCCTGTCTCCACTCTGAGTAACGAAACCCTCCTGAATAGACCTGACAAAAATGGCTCTATCCAAACCATCTGTACTAAGGAGGATCCAGTCAATATTGGGAAAGTTGAAGTCACCCATAACAACAACCCTGCTACATCTGTTTGTCATTTTTATAAATGACCTGGAGGAAGGGTTAGAAGGTTGGGTGAGCAAGTTTGCGGATGATACGAAAGTCGGAGGAGTTGTAGACAGTGAGGAAGGATATGGCAGGTTACAGCGGGATATAGAGAAGCTGCAGAGCTGGGCAGAAAGGTGGCAAATGGAGTTCAATGTAGCTAAGTGTGAGGTGATTCACTTTGGTAAGAGTAATAAAAAGATGGATTACTGGACTAATGGTAGACTACTTGGTAGTGTGGAAGAGCAGAGGGATCTTGGTGTCCATGTCCATCTCTGAAAGTTGCCACCCAGGTAAATAGTGCAGTGAAGAAGGCATATGGCGTACTGGCTTTTATTGGTAGAGGAATTGAGTTCCGGAGTCCTGAGGTCATGTTGCAGTTGTATAAGACTCTGGTGTGGCCGCATCTGGAATATTGTGTGCAGTTTTGGTCGCCATGCTATAGGAAGGATGTGGAGGCACTGGAACGGGTGCAGAGGAAGTTTACCAGGATGTTGCCTGGTATGGTAGGAAGATCGTATGAGGAAAGGCTGAGGCACTTGGGGTTGTTTTCATTGGAGAAAAGAAGGTTTAGGGGTGACTTGATAGAGATGTACAAGATGATTAGGGGGTTAGATAGGGTTGACAGTGAGAACCTTTTTCCACGTATGGAGTCAGCGATTACAAGGGGGCATAGCTTTAAATTAAGGGGGGGTAGATATAGGACTGATGTTAGGGGTAGGTTCTTCACTCAGCGAGTCGTAAGTTCATGGAATGCCCTGCCAGTAGCAGTAGTGGACTCTCCCTCTTTATGGGTATTTAAGCGGGCATTGGATAGGTATATGGAGGATAGTGGGTTAGTGTAGGTTAGGTGGGCTTTGATCGGCGCAACATCGAGGGCCGAAGGGCCTGTACTGCGCTGTATTCTTCTATGTTCTATGTTCTATCTGCATTTTTCCAAAATCTGCCAGCCTATGAATTCTTCAATCTCCCTACTGCTATTAGGGGTCTTTAGAAAACTCCCAATGAGGTGGCTACCACCTTGCTGTTCCTAACTTTCACCCATACTGACTCAGTAGACAAACTTTTCTCAACAGCCTTCGTTTCTGTAGCTGTGATGCACTCTCTGATTAGCAATGCTACACCCCTTCCTCTTTTTCCACCTTCCCTGTTCTTTTTAAATGTTCTAAACCTTGGAACATTTAGCAACCATTCCTGCCACTGTGAAACCCACGTCTCCGTTATGGCCACAACATCATAGCCCAAGTACTGATCCATAATCTAAATTAATCACTATTCAACCCATTCAGTCTGTGCTAGCTCTTTCAAAGAGTTATCCAGTAATGTCCATTCAACAGCTTTTCTTCATATCTCTGCAAATTATTCTCCTACTATTTTCTTTGAAGTTTACAGCTAAGTAACTCTATGTGGCAGTGTTCACTGTGTGAAAAGGTTTTTGCTCATACCATCAATTTGGCTGGCAATCACCTTCAGTCTCTGTCGACCATTCAACGTCTCAGAGTGTCCTTTGGGTCACCCATGACTTCAACAAAATGATCTTAAGGATGTTGCGACACAGAGGTGATCCCCTTTGTTAATTAAACCGAACACCCAGAAAAGCTCAGCTTGCCTCATAATCTATTAAAATATGAGTGACAGAGAACTCCCAAATTCCACTATTGAAAGAAAGTAACATTAATTTGTTTTTTAACTCTTCAAGTGAATATTAAACAACCACTATTCACAACTCTAAGCCCCCTTTTCTCTTAACTGCTTACTATCTGCCTCCAACTCTATAACAATATGCTGTTCCAATAAGACACTTATTAAAATTACTTCCACTTAATTTCAAAACCACACAGCACTGTTTCTTCTGTGTTTGTACTCTTCCGGATGAGGATATTCCTGGGTTGACTTCTTTCTTTTTGGCGTGAGAATGTTTAACGTGAAAAGGTACCTTTGATAGAGAGAGTTTCCTAATTTCTTGGAGAGCAAGATGTTAGATAGGCAATTAGCTCTCCAGTTTCTTTCTCTAAGGCAGCTGCTCTCTGACCAATTTTCAATATGCCCGCATGTTTATACCCTCAACATCAAATAATATTGTTGGCAAAACAATAAATTCATACTAGATTGGGTTTTAGTATCCTGGGACATATTTAAAGTGTTTGGTTAAATTTGAATTTTGTCAAAACAGAAACCAAAACTCAGGTATCCATTTCACAGCCAAATATTACATCTCTTCAATTTTCCAGTACAATCTGGGATTGCCATCTAGTCATGTACACAGTGCTTCTAATCTCTCAGTTCAGAACAGCATTCTCTCTCTCTTAAAGGTACAGTATACACCTTCAACTTCACAACAAGGGCAACAGAAAAACTGCAATGAATGACACTGTCCTACTGTACCTTGAACAAGTTTCAAGCAATGTTTCTTGGCAGGTGACTGAAAGAGCCAGTGCTTATGAAACTTTTGACAGAATTCTTTGTTTTAAATAGAAATGAACTTATGGGGCTGGATTTTAGGCAGCATGGACTGCTCATCCAGATGGAAAGTTGTCTGGAAGCCAGCTCACTCCTCAAAAGTCTGTCCCACAGCTAATAGTGCGACTTCCACTCCCCCACTACCTTAGGACCTGCCAGACAACCTGATAGTCCCATCACTCCCAGCAGTGCCAGAGCTCAAGTTGCTGGGACTGTAAGAAGGAGCATAAGGTAGATAATGACTACTTCGAGATGATAAACCCTGCGATTTTGTGGCTGCAAGGGACCTTAAATCATGGAAATCCTGAATGAGGCACCCCTCTCATCTGTTAAGTCTCTCATCTGTTAGAATGAAACTATCATGGTCATTCTAACAGATGAGATACTGAACAAACAATCAAGATATCTTTCAATATATAGTTTCAGTGACATCACACTGTAAACTTTTGCTATAAATTCTGTCTTACAATTGTGTTCTCCACAACCACTTGATGAAGGAGCAGCGCTCTGAAAGTTAGTGCTTCCAATTAAACCTGTTGGACTATAACCTGGTGCTGTATGATTTTTAAAAATGGATAATTAGGTTTTTGTTCTGCTCTAATTTATATAATGGAAGTTTAGGTGCTGAACAAACCATTAGTTTGCTAGATTTTGACATTGCTATAAATCTGCAGAGGTTGTGGGCAGATGAAACAATCTTAATTGGCATCTTTGATGCTGGGACCTCTGGAGGAGGCTGAGATGGATCATCCGTTCAGCACTCCTGGCCGAGGATTGTTGCCAATGCTTCAGCCTTACCTTTTGCAAGTCCTTCCAATATGTGATGATTGCACATTGAACAATGATAAGACTCTGAGCGACACTGGACATTGGGGAAAGACTAAGATGGGGTTGTAACATAAGATGAGGCTGAGGATGTGTACGCTATGTGGCTTTGCTGTACACTTCTATGGGCAATGAAGTCTCAGCTGTGCCACTTATCTGAGAAGCATTGGTTTATGGTTGATGTTCCATTTCATGCACAGTGAAGGGCAATTCTGGACTGCCAATACTTGCTAAGGCATGACTGGGGTTCAGACAAGACGTCGGTGCCAGGGATCATGGCGTATCCTGGCAGTGATGCATACTTCCATCTGTGACAAGTGGGAGAATGTGATAAGTGAGATGCTATAAGAGAGTGATGCATAGGTGGTGAGTTGGGTTTGTGATGATGGGTGTGAGAAAGCTCGCTAAGCTTTGTGGAGAGAAGCATTTCCATGAAACTTGCAAAAAACCTGTCAGCTTGATTAAGTGTTCGTTAAATTGTGGATTGAAATAAGAAAAAGCTGTTTTAAAGCCAGGGATTACAAAGATTGCTGCATTGGTTGAAAGCAAGTAACATGATACTCATGGTGAACACTGTTTGTGCAGCTCTAACAGCTGTGGTTAAACACAAACTAAAGTCAAAAGGTTGTGTGCAAATGGAGATGTGGTTGGCAATGAGTAACGGAGTTGTTTGTGGACCAGTGACTATTTACCAATGACAAAGGTCTCCTGCCTGTCAAGAGTTTTGTGATTGAACAACTTAGGTATCTGAACAGCTTGGGGCTGTGAATATGATACAAAGAAGCCTTCACACCTCCACCAGCTCTGAACTCTCTCAATTCTCTGCAGGAAAAGCCACTTTAAGCCTGAAGAAAACAAGTTTGCCTTTTGTTCAGTGACTTTTAGTTAGAGACTTTTTAACAATGAACCAGGCCACCCTGTGCCTCTTGCAAACCAATGGATGCGTCTGGAAAGTGGAAGATCCAGAAGCAGCATTCTGATCAGCACAAGAATCATCTTAACAGACTGTGTGAATGATGGCCACTAAACTGCTTTCCCAGTGCTCCCCCATCCATAACAACTGTGTTTTTGCATGCGTACATTTGCGCGCGCGTGTGTGTGTGTGAGAGAGAGAAGGGGAACTTACAAGGGGATTAGTGTTTTGACTAGTAGTGTTATAATTGTTTACCTATAGGTAGAGCTTTTGAAAATTTGTTTACTTTAATTAGTAGAGTTATATGTCCATGGTTCATGACCGTGTACAAGTACCTACAGTTGATTTGTTTGTAGTAAATAGTAGTTTTGTTAAGTATAGAAACCTGATCTGTGCTTTCTGTCAACCTGGGTCTAGAATATAAATTAACTTTTGTGATGACTTCTGGAATAACAGATCTTGATTTCCAGCGTGCTACTCCAGTGAGTTGAGGTAAAGTCACCAAAAATAACACTTGGTCAATTATTAGTAAGATTAAGTCTGTAATCTTGTAGAGCGAAAGTGTACGTAACATAATCTCACTTGATCTTCAAGTTGCATTAAAAACAAACTCTTCCAGTACTTTTTAATAATATAGCAATATCCAACTACCATTTTCCAACTTATGGTCCAAAAGTAAAATACGTGGTCCCATACACTATCGATGTTTTTACTTGTTTCATAAATTTTATTGTTGTTTATTCAAAATCATGAAATCTTGTGACGTTATTCTCTTGGAAAGTACCTAGATCTCACATTTTATTAACTCTAGGAGCAAGTTGTTAGTCACAGGCTAGATCATAACATAACTTTTGTCTGCGATTATACCACTTTCAAAAGCATATTAGCTCTACACATGCAGAGGAGAAAATTGTAGCACAATGGGGATAAAGCAGAAGAGTGAGATTAATTGGATAACTCTTGCAAACAGCCAACAGCAACATGATGAACTGAATGGCTGCCTCTTGTGCTGAAAGACTATATGGTAATCTGACTGTGAGGGTTCTTGCTGAAATGATTTTGGAAATAGCTTTGCTCAGTCTACAGCGGATATGAGCCGACTGCACAAAAGCTATAAATTTCATTCCTTATGATACTAGGTGTGGCAAATGGAAATACCAGTATATCTGACAATGAATTTCAATAAACAGAGCAAAGCTTTACTCATTATTCACAGTATTATGTACCCAGAGATGTGACTACCTGATAGGAGTGCTTCCTGGTGCCACTATGTTTTTTGAGCAATCATAGACTTGTCATTGCTTGGATTCAGTTCCATACACAAATAATATAATAGGAAAGATTCAGAGGCTTTGGAGAGGGTGCAAAGAAGGTTTACCAGGATGCTGCATGGACTGGAGGGCTTGCCTTATGAAGAAAGGTTGAATAAGCTCAGACTTTTCTCTCCGGAGAGAAGGAGGAAGAGAGGAGACCTGATCGAGGTATACAAAACAATGAGTGGAATAGATAGAGTCAATAGCCAGAGACTTTTCCCCAGGGCAGGATTGACTGGTATGAGGAGTCATAGTTTGAAGATACTAGGAGGAAGGTATAGAGGGGACGTCAAAGGTAGGTTCTTTACACAGAGAGTTGTGAATGCATGGAATGCGTTGCCAGCGGTGGTGGTGGAAGCAGAGTCATTAGGGACATTTAAGCGATTGCTAGACATGCACATGGATAGCAGTGAGTTAAGGGGCGCGTCATTAAGTTACTATATTTTACATTTGGATTAAACCTCGGCACAACATCATGGGCCAAAGGGCCTGCTCTGTGCTGTACTTTTCTATGTTCTATGTTCTAATCACGACCATCATCCATCTTAACAAAAGTTTAAAAATCTTGTTATTTGATATCACCATATTCAGGATTTAAACAGTGTCTCCTTTTTATTCCGTAGAGTGTGGCAGCTGCTGGGTTTCTAGATGTAGCTCCATTTGCAATCAGGCCTGCAGTGTTTGAACTGAGTCCAGGCCAGGCCCTGATCATGGAGGTCAGTAAAACCTTTCACAATTTAAGCTCTAACTTATATCATGAAACTAATCCAATTACAACCATTTAAACAAAGATTTTAAATACGTAGGAATTCAGGAAAGGACAGATAATTGCAATAGGGTCAGTGTCAGCAGTGTTGTGTAATACTAATTAAGACACAATAGGACAAAATGTGCTTCTTCAATATCTGAACGGAGCAATTAGTAATGTTTGACTGTACTAATTCACCCCTAGATAGAGTTGAAGTCATCCAAAACATTTGCTGTCAATATCGTAAGCTCCACTAAGTCCCATTCACCCTTCACCCTGTGTTTGCTGACCCAAATTGATCTCAAATCTATAAATATCATAATTTTAAAATGATCAATTGGTGTTAAAAATCCCTCTGTGGCCTCAATCCTTCCTATCTCTATAACCCTCAGGACTCTCTGAGATTTCGTCACTCCTACAAATATATCAAGATGTGCTTTCCCAATGTTCATCACTTCAGTTAGCTGGTACTAAACCCTTTAAGTTCCTCTCTAAGCATATCCTAAAGTGAAAGGCAAAATCACCATAGTCTTACCACACCACACAGCCGACCCCTCAGTGAAGAGTAGTGGTAGTTTACTGGGTGGGTCACCAAATCTCAGGTGAGAGTCATAGGGTCAAAGAGTCATTGAGATGTACAGCATGGAAACTGACCCTTCAGTCCAACCCGTCCATGCCGACCAGATATCCCAACTCAATCTAGTCCCACCTGCTAGCACCCGGCTCATATCCCTCCAAACCCTTCCTATTCATGTACCTATCCAAATGCCTCTTAAATGTTGCAATTGTACCAGCCTCCACCACATCCTCTGGCAGCTCATTCCATACATGTACCACCCTCTGCGTGAAAAAGTTGCCCCTTAGTTCTCTTTTATATCTTTCCCCTCTCACCCTAAACCTATGCCCTCTAGTTCTGGACTCCCCAACTCCAGGGAAAAGACTTTGTCTATTTATCCTATCCATACCCTTCATGATTTTGTAAACCCCTTTCAGGTCACCCCTCAGCCTCCGACGCTCCAGGGAAATCAGCCCCAGCCTGTTCGGCCTCTCCCTGTAGCTCAGATCCTCCAACACTGGCAACATCCTTGTAAATCTTTTCTGAACCCTTTCAAGTTTCACAACATCTTTCCGATAGGAAGGAGACCAGAATTGCACACAATGTCCAACAGTGGCCTAACCAATGTCCTGTACAGCCGCAACATGACCTCCCAACTCCTGTACTCAATACTCTGACCAATAAAGGAAAGCATACCAAACGCCTTCTTCACTATCCTATCTACCTGCGACTCCACTTTCAAGGAGCTATGAACCTGCACCTGTTCAGCAACACTCCCTAGGACTTTACTATTAAGTGTATAAGTCCTACTAAGATTTGCTTTCCCAAAATGCAGCACCTCGCATTTATCTGAATTAAACTCCTTCTGCCACTTCTCAGCCCATTGGCCCATCTGGTCAAGATCCTGTTGTAATCTTCGCTGTCCACTACACCTCCAATTTTGGTGTCATCTGCAAACTTACTAACTGTACCTCTTATGCTCACATCCAAATCATTTATGTAAATGACAAAAAGTAGAGGGCCCAGCACCGATCCTTGTGGCACTCCACTGGTCACAGGCCTCCAGTCTTAAAAACAACCTTCCACTGCCACCCTCTGTCTTCTACCTTTGAGCCAGTTCTGTATCCAAATGGCTAGTTCTCCCTGTATTCCATGAGATCTAATCTTGCTAATCAGTCTCCCGTGGGGAACCTTGTTGAATGCCTTACTGAAGTCCATATAGATCACATCTACTGATCTGCCCTCATCAATCTTCTTTGTTACTTCCTCAAAAAACTCAATCAAATTTGTGAGACATGATTTCCCATGCACAAAGCCATGTTGGCTATCCCGAATCAGTCCTTGCCTTTCCAAATACATGTACATCCTGTCCCTCAGGATTCCCTCCAACAACTTGCCCACCACCGAGGTCAGGCTCACTGGTCTATAGTTCCCTGGCTTTCTTTACCGCCCTTCTTAAACAGTGGCACCACGTTTGCCAACTTCCAGTCTTCTGGCACATCACCTGTGACTATCGATGATACAAATATCTCAGCAAGAGGCCCTGCAATCACTTCTCTAGCTCCCCACAGAGTTCTCGGGTACACCTGATCAGGTCCTGGGGATTTATCCACTTTTAACCGTTTCAAAACATCCAGCACTTCCTTCTCTGTAATCTGGACATTTTGCAAGATGTCACCATCTATTTCCCTACAGTCTATATCTTCCATATCCTTTTCCACAGTAAATACTGATGCAAAATATTCATTTAGTGTCTCCCCCATTTTCTGTGGCTCCACACAAAGGCCGCCTTGCTGATCTTTGAGGGGCCCTATTCTCTCCCTAGTTACCCTTTTGTCCTTAATATATTTGTAAAAACCCTTTGGATTCTCCTTAATTCTAGTTGCCAAAGCTATCTCATGAGATTTTGAGAAGGAGAGACTCTCCATGGTAACCTCAGCCAGTGTGAGAATTGAGCCCCTGCTGTTGCCGTTGACTGCATTGTGAGCGAACTGTCCAGCTAACTGATCTAACCAATCGCCTTCACATTACTACTGTTCTCTGTTTTCATAGAGCCATAAAGTTATACAGAATGGGAAACAGATCCTTCAGCCTAACTAGTCCACTCTGACCATGTTCCCAAATTAAACTAGTTCCCCACACCCCCACCCACCCCTGCTTGCATTTGGCCCATATACCTCTAAACCTTTCCTATTCATGTATTTATCCAAACGTCTTTTAAATATTGTAACTGTACCTGCACCCACCACTTCCTTTGGCAAGTCGATCTACACACTAACCACTCTCTGTGTAAAAAGGTTTCTTCTCATGTTCTTTTTAAATCTTTCTCTACTCACCTTAAAAATATGCCCCCTGGCTTTGAACTCCCTCATACTGGATTCGTGGTGCTGGAAGAGCACAGCAGTTCAGGCAGCATCCAACGAGCAGCTCACCTTAGGGAAAAAGACCTATTTACCTTAACTGTGTCCCTCATGATTTTGTACGTAAATTTGACCAAGCTTTGGTCACTTGTCTAAGATCTCATTATCAGTCTCAAGGTCAAAATTTGACTAATAAGAGTTCTGTGATGTGCTTTGGAACATTCATACTAGAATCAAGGTGCTATATGAATGCAAGTTTTTATATATTAATTGGATGTGGGCCTTGTTGGCTGGGCCAGCATATATTGCCCATCCCTAATTGTGGCTTGAACTGACTGGCTTGCTGGGGTCAGATTGAGGACAGTTAAGATACAGTCATATATAGGCTTGACTGGGTAATGAAGACAGATTTTCTTCCCTAAAACATTGGTGAACCATATGGATTTTTACATAAATTTACAGTGGCCACCATTGTGCTGATTTTAAATTTCAAATTTTTAATGATTCGAATTTCACCATCTGCATTGAAAGGATTCAAACCAATGTCCCCACAGCATTAGCCTGCTTTGCTGAATTATTAGTCCATTGATGAGACCATGACACTACAGCCCCTCCCTGATATTGCATAACTGAGACTGTAGCATATAGTTTTTTCGACAGCAATTACTGTACCACACCCCTTGCAACACTTCTACTGTCATATGTGCTTTAAGCTTCAATAATATAGCCTTCATCTCACTGACAGAGAAGAATTACACAAAAACATTTTGATGATATGATATCTGTATTTCTAGGTTGCCTTTCTTCCACCTTCTTCAGATACCTTCACCCAAACTGTTACTATGGTGTGTGACAACTGCCAGGTGAAAGACTTTGTACTCAGAGGTAATAATCTGAAATTCCATCAGTGTTTTTGATCTGTAATATAATGTGTCTGCCTCCAAGTCTATCTCCTACACATCATCCAAGATCTTCACTGGTAATATAAGTACGTGGAAATGTTGTTTTAAATTACAGCCTAGCTATTTAGTGTCAGTGGGGCCTTAGTGTGACTCTGCATTACCTGTGAGAAGATAGTGGAAAGCATGTGTAAGATTGTATGGAGTTGTGAAAAGAATTAGGGCGGCACGGTGGCACAGTGGTTAGCACTGCTGCCTCACAGCACCAGAGACCCAGGTTCAATTCCCACCTCTGGCGACTCTCTGTGTGGAGTTTGCACATTCTCCCCGTGTCTGTGTGGGTTGCCTCAGAGTGCTCTGGTTTCCTCCCACAATCCAAAAATGTGCAGGTTTGGTGAATTGGCCATGCTAAATTGCCCGTAGTGTTAGGGGAATGGGTCGGTGTGGACTTGTTGGGCCGAAGGGCCTGTTTTCACACTGTAAGTAATCTAATCTAATTAATCAGGTTGTGTAGAGCCAATGAAAGAATAGATTAGATTGAACAATGTCTACAAAAGAATTGTTTTGATACATAGCCTGTGGAAGAGGAGGTAGATTATAGACATTCTACACAAAGGTTAGCTAGATTGTACATAGTCATTTAAATTGTACACAGTTTATGGAATAGTAACTTAGATTGTACAGGGTCAATGGAAAATTGTAAAAGTTTAGACAGTCATTGCAAAAGCAAATTAAACTATACAGGTCTATGGAACAGTTAGTTAGATTGCATGAAGAGTGGGTTAGATTGTACATGGTCTATGGAAGAATGGATTAACTTTACATCTCCATGGAAGAGTTGGTTTGATTGCACACAGTCTATGGAATTGTTAGTTAGATTGTACATGGTCTATTGAAGATTAGATTCAATTGTACAGTTTATGAGAGTGTAGGCTAGACTTTACATAATCTATGGAAAATTAGATTACATTCTACACACTGTGTTAAATAGTAAGTACACATCCATGGAATAGTGGGTTAGATTGTCCATAATCTTTGGAAGACTGGGTTAGATTGTACGTGATCTCTGAAAGGGCAGATTAGATTGTACTGTAGTTGAGGTAGTGGCATTGTGGCAATGTCATTGGGTTTACAATCCAGAATCCTAGGCCAATTTTATGGGCATATGATTTTGAATTCCATGGCAGGTGACGAAATTTGAACTCAATAATGTTTCAAATAAATTAGGTCAACGTAACCACTGTAGATTGTTGTAAAATCCACCTGGTTCACTAATGTCCTTCAGGGAAGGAAACTGCCAGACCTTATCTGGTATGGATTAGTGGTGCTGGAAGAGCACAGCAGTTCAGGCAGCATCCAAGGAGCTTCGAAATCAACATTTCGGGCAAGGGCTTTTGCCCGAAACGTTGATTTCGAAGCTCCTTGGATGCTGCCTGAACTGCTGTGCTCTTCCAGCACCACTAATCCAGAATCTGGCTTCCAGCATCTGCAGTCATTGTTTTTACCTTATCTGGTCTGGTCTACACATGACTCCAGACCCACAGCAATGTGGGTGATTCCTAAATGCCCTCTGGGTAATTATGGATAGGTAATAAATGCTGTTACAGCTAACAACCTGTGAACATATAAAACAAAACAGTCTGTGGGACTAGATTATGTTGTACACAATCTATGGAAGAGTGGGTTACTTTGTACCCAGCCAATGGAAGAATTGGTTGAGTTGCTTTTGTTGATTGGTCAGTTCTTTGTCATGCAAAGAATAAAGAGCACTTGGAATGGACCAATAGAAATATATTCCTGCATAACCCAGCACTCTCAATAGGTGTAAAATAATTGAGGCTTTAACCCACAGTTTGTACAGTTAACTCACAAGGTTTGCAACCAGATTGAATTGCTATTTTCATTTAAAACAGGCAGAGTAAACCTTTTAAGTGAATTATTTTACTCAGTAAATCACACATTAGCTGACAATCAAAAAAAAAAGGCATTAACACAACTTTTCACTATTCATTTACCTGTGTCTTTGCAGGCAGTGGTCAGTGTGTTGCTTTGGAGTTCATCTCTATCTCTGGCGGAGAGAGTATAACTGCCCCAGGAGAATGTAGAGATGTAACAGCAGACCACTTTGTGCGTTTTGATGCTACCAACCCATGTGTTTGTTCTCAAAAGATACTCAGCATCCGCAATGCTACGTAAGTCTTTCCAACGTCTCAATTAGGAAGCAATTAAATCTTGGGGACTAAGGCTCCAGTCCTACCAGTGGCTTCATGCTTGAAAAAGAAACTGCCACAGATAGAGATATTCTGTGGCTTTTTATTTTGGCCAATATTCTGGAGTCATTCTGAGAATTTTGTAAATACACTAATATGGTAAATTTCCTTGACATTGTTTCTGAGGCACATTTACTAAAAGTGAAATCAGCCTACAGAGGTTGGTATCCCATCACCAAGTCGCCCTTTATTTACAAATGAAAAGTACAAAAGACTCGAGTACTACTTCATACAAAGTCAGGCACCACAGTGTCAATAACCTTTTTATGTCAATCAGGACTTCCGGTTTGGATCAGATTAGGAGCCCAATCAGGGAACTCCTATTCTATGTTCTATGCAGTCCAGCTGACTGACCTCATTACAATCGCTATAAAAAAAGCTTTCTGCATGTTTATTCTATGCAATCGTGCAAAAGACCAGCTCACACATTTTCCCTACATATCTTTACTGGAATATCTTTAGCTCACGGAAGAATTTAGGCACAGTGTAACCTGAAGTCACCTGATTCTGTGATTCTTTGGCATCAAAGTGATTTTAAGAAAATGTTCCAACTGGGGCCTGCACTTTGCTAAACTAACTTAAATGTTGCCAGTCTAAGTGCGCCTAATAATTTCTAAAGATCCAGCAGCTGAGACGGCCTTCCCACTGAGCCCACCTTGTTGTCTGATGGTTCCTCACCACTGTTCTTCATCTATGAGTTAGCTGGACTCTTAGTCACCATATGGTAGATTTGCTGCCACAACACCCCTTTTAGGTTCAGAATCACATGGCCTGCTTTTTCCAGAATGGTAGAGGAATCCAACAATAAGAAATTCTTGGAGAAAGTGAGGACTGAAGATGCTGGAGATCAGAGTCGAAGTGTGTTGCTGGGAAAGCACAGCAGGTCAGGCAGCATCCAAGGGGCAGGAAAATCAACACCTTGGGTGCTGCCTGACCTTCTGTGCTTTCCTAGCAACACACTCTTGAATAAGAAATTCTTGCCTTACAAACAATGTAGTTTATTGCATGATAGCAATCAGGTGGAAGTTATGTTGGTACTAACTGTGTCTATGACTATACTAAGTCTATGAAGAGATTTGAGATCCAGATCCTATTCACCCATTCACATTCTTAAGACATCATTATATTTGGTTGAGCATAACGTTTTCAGAACTAGATACCCAATACATCGTCTCCCCAAGTTTTTGTTTCCATTATTAACATTTCTATAATCATTTATATTATTACATTTACCTTTACCCCATTCCCTCGACCCCCAGTCTCTGACTTCACAAATTCAGGCAGTCTGGAGGAATTCACTAATCTTCCAAAGCACACTCTCTTCAGACTTGGAAGATTGGTTAGTCTTTGTCTTGTTGGGAACTGTTAACTTTGATTCTGTTCTTGACCTTGTGAAATCTATCCACTTCATCATTACACCCTTAATTGGCTACATCCCAGTCAAATATTGTTGGATGATTGGTTCACAATGGAATGCAATTCTTGTGTTTACTCTGTACAGTTCCCTGAGCTTCACAAACAATATATTATTGTGGTCTGCTGCCACTTGAACAACTGAATCTTTCCTGTTGTGGTCCCCTATCCATTCCTGTTTCCCTTTGGTTTAACTATCGTGCACAGTTATACCTATTATTGTGGACAGCCTGTTGATCCTTCAATTACGAAGATATATGTTATATCTTGCTTATATATGCTATATAATGAAGGTATTTGCCAACGTGGATTATAAAATGGAAGATAATGTATTTTAGTTTTCAGTCACCCAACTCATCAAACATCACCTGCCCCACCTGTGCCAGAAGCAATCTCTCCCTCAATGTCAGCAAAACAAAAGAGCTGGTCATTGACTTCAGGAAGCAAGGAGGAGGGCATGCCCTATCTACTCAATGCAGCTGAAGTGGAGATAGTCGAAAGCATCAAATTCCTGGGAGTGACGATCACCAACAATGTGTCCTGGTCCACCCACATTGATACGATGGTCAAAAAAGCACAACAACGCCTCTACTTCCTCAGGAGGCTAAGGAAATTTGGCACATCGGTAAAGACTCTTACCAATTTTTATTGGCAGCAAAATGGCAGCAGAGTAGGATGCTCCTGCCAAAGCTCCTCTGCTCTGCCTGTTCCTTTCTTTCCTTTTCCTATTCTTTCCTCTCTTTTTTCCTTCTTCTCTCCCCTTAGCACTGGAGGTGAATCCTGGAGCAGCGGGAGTCATCAACAGCAAGACTCTGGAGCAGTCAGCCCTGGAGTAGCACTTGGGCTGGGAGTCCCAGAGCAGTGTGAACAGTGAGCCCCTGGAGGGCCGTGAGCCTGGAACAGTGTGAGCAGTGAGCCCCTGGAGGGCTGTGAGCCTGGAACAGTGTGAACAGTGAGCCCCTGGAGGGCCGTGAGCCTGGAACAGGGTGAGCAGTGAGCCCCTGGAGGGCTGTGAGCCTGGAACAGTGTGAACAGTGAGCCCCTGGAGGATCGTGAGCCTGGAACAGTGTGAGCAGTGAGTCCCTGGAGGGCCGTGAGCCTGGAACAGTGTGAACAGTGAGCCCCTGGAGGGCTGTGAGCCTGGAACAGTGTGAACAGTGAGCCCCTGGAGGGCCGTGAGCCTGGAACAGGGTGAACAGTGAGCCCCTGGAGGGCCGTGAGCCTGGAACAGTGTGAGCAGTGAGCCCTGGTACAGCACATGGGCTGTGAGCCCCACAGGAGCACGGGGAAGCAGCCCCAGAGTATCGCACAGGCATCGGGCCCCAGGTAGCCACGAGCATGGTGGAGGCAGGATTGGAACTTGTCTCGGAGCAGCTGAGAGCCGGTACAGAGTGGACTGGGGCTTGGTGCAGAGGGGGGGGGGGGGGGGAACGGCTGTTGGACTGGGGTCTGTTGCAGGCGGTTAGACCACATGTAGAGGTCCTGCACTGAGCTGCTACACTGTAATATCTATTTGAAATTTCCTACCTTACTGTATTGTCAACCCTTTAATGATGTCCTATTTTTAACTTATTTTTCACCTCTGTAAAGTAATGCAATTACTTTTATTTCACTGCTGTATCTAGGCACTTGCACCTAAGATGTCACTGTAAGAGGCGGACATTGTACACTGACAATGGCGTACATGTGACAATAAAAGAATATTCTGTTCTACTCTATGCACCCTATCGAAAGCATTCTATCTGGATACATCATGGCTTAGTACGGCAACTGCTCTGCCCAGGATTGTAAGAAACTGCAGAGAGTTGTGAACACAGCAGAGTCCACCACACAAGCCTACCTTCCATCCATTGACTCCATCTATGTTTCTTGCTGCCTTAGAAAGGCAGCCAACATCATCAAAGACCCCTCTCACCCCAGTTATAATCTCTTCCAACCTCTTCCAAAGCTTAAGCACATGAACGAATAGATTCAAGAACAGCTTCTTCCCCACTGTTTTTAGACTCTGAATGGACCGCTCAAACATTAAATTTAATGTTGATCTCACTCTTTGTGCATCTTCTCTGCAGCTGTCACATTGTATTCCTCGCTCTGTTCTACTACCCCTATACAGTTTGTATGGTACGAACTGCCTGTACTGCAAAACAGAACTTTTCTCTGTATCTAGGATACATGTGACAATGATAAGTCAAATTTACCTTTATTCGCTGTGAAAGACAGTCAACCGTAATAAAATAGGACATTTCTTAGGCATAAATCCACTCCTCAATGTTGGGTAGGGAAATTGGAAGGTATCAGTAGTGCCTTCCACTCAGCCCTGTTAATACCCAAATGTCACAATTGATTGTAAGGTTCTTAGTCTCTTAAGATCTGACCCACGAAGTAAGCCAAGACTAGGTCTGCAGTTGGTGATCTCCAAATTTCTCTGATGTATCTTCTCTCGGATACCTTCCTGCAGCAAAGCTGGAACAACCAAGCTTTCATCAAGCATCAGTAAGTCTTCCACGGTTGTGAACTGCTGTTGATGCTCAAAATAGGTCTCAGGGCCAATTGATTCGACCTTTGATCTGGCCAACCTTCACCACAAAACCTATGAGGGGCTACACATTCTCAGTCTTTCTTCTGTTCTTGTTATAGTTGTTTGAGCTTATTTTAGTCTGCTGCCACTGCATCACAGTTATACAGTGCCCATGTACACCATTTTCTAAACAAATTTGTCATGTGTTTACGGTTATCAGTTGTCACCCTACACTAATCTGCCATCATCTGTAGCTATCCCTGAACATGTCTCGTAGGTAAATTTCATAAGGCGGTGTCCATGGACAAAATCCTCGCTAGCCTCAAGGAGACTAACAGTTTATTGTCTATTTCTATGAGTAGTTTTATGCCAAGAATACGGTCTGAAAATCTCTTGCAAGCCCATATGATTGAGAGAGCCTCGTTCTCTATGTCTGTATAATGAGCCTCTATGCCTAACAATGCCCTGATGGTCAAATACGCAGGTTTCCAACATTTTTCTGGTTGATCCTAAAACACCACTGCTCCTAAGCTTGAAGCACCAGCAACTATAGTTGTTGGAAAGGACTGAATTGTAGTGGGCCAGGGTATCTGTGGATGTCAGCACATCCTTGATCTCTCGGAAAACATTTCCCTGATGTGGATTCCACCATCAGCCTTGCATCCTCTTGAGGAGTTGTCTCAAGGGTTCAGTCAAATTGCCAAATTAAGCAAGTTTTGACTCTCTGGTTTATCATCCCTAAATCTCAGGAACTGATAGCAGACTTAGTTTTCTGTGCTTTTGCCTTTATTCCATCACTTCTGACTACATGTCCTAAGAAGTGAATAGATTCCTTAGAAAATTCACACTTAGTTTCGAGGGTGAGTCCTGGAGTTTGTAGGCATTTGGTAACTCATGCTCCTTGACAGTCTTGCTGTGTGTCATATGTCTTTAAACTTTTCAGAATATTGTATGTAATCTGTTGAAAAATGCCTGTGCTGAGGCAATCCCAAATGGCACTGTTTGTTGAGACAAACTCTCTCAGACTATTAATGTGATAATCAATCTTGGTAGCTTGTTCAATGGCACCTACCAGAACCTTTGCTTAACATCCTCCTTTAACACTGTGTTCAGTAATGCTTATCTCTAATCCTGGAAACAAATTAGGGTACATATTTTAATCAATCTGCCCAGATAAATCTTTGCAGCAGGTCGGACCTGAATCTAGGCCTTTCAGCCCTGAGGTAAGGGCACTGTATTAGAAGAGCTGAACAATTTAAGTGCTCCTGCACTGTTCAGCTTCATTGACTTTTCAAAGAACTTTGAGAGCAAAACAAGCATTCTTGCGCAAGATTGAAAATTCCTGATTTGGGAAATACATATACATGTGTTCTGAGGAAGGATCAACGGACCCGAAACATTAACTCTGATTTCTCTGCACAGATGCTGCCAGATCTGCTGAGCTTTTCCAGCAACTTCTGATTATATGACATATATATTCTTGACTGTCTTACACCCCTTGTGTACACAGTTGCTTGTAGCAAAGTTTTAATTTTGAGGAGTTTACCTCCAGGACCATGTAGTCTCACAGTGGTTGCTTGTAATCTCTGTTTCTTCACCCATGGTATACAATCTCATAGGGAATCTTATTCTGGTAACCAGCTTTAAATTATTAAGATGTCCATTGACAGAAACATCTTCTTGCTAAAACAATTAGATTATGAATACACCTGATTTATTTTTTATTGGAGATTCATCAACATCACTGTGAATAACTATTTGACCTTTTGCTGCTCTGTATATGTGTCTCAGCACATTTATGCAAGTGATCTGGTGTTTTACATATAAATTACAAAATAAAGTTGCCATAGTCCCAGAGGACCACACGACTGATCTCTCATTAGAGAGAAACAACTGGTGGCAAGTTTAACATAAGCATGACCACACCTCAGGCGAGAGACAAAGTTGAGAAGGTGTGGCTAGTAAATGAGTATGGCAGGGGATGGGAACCAAAGTGTCGGCTTAGCTGAGTCAGATTCAGGTCAAGAAACAGGAGGTAGAACAGTAGTGATGTAGTCAGCGACCTGGAAAGACAAAAGCAACGAGGATTAAAAAACATCCAGCAAAGGAAATCAATGGGGTTAAGCTATTTATACTTCAAATCAATGAGCATTGCAAACAAGGCAGATGGACAAAGAGCACAATGTTGGTCGCTGTAATGGAAACCTTGTTAACAGGGGGGCAAAATTAGCAGCTCCATATGTCTGGACATAGAGTTTTCAGGCAAATGGAGTGGGTGACAATAAAAGGAGTGGTGGTTGGGTAGCAATAATGGTTAAGAATTCAAAACCAGGGGTCATAGATTCAGTGGGGGGTGAGGTGGGTGAGGAAAAACATTTCTATGCAGAGGATAGTGGGCGTCTGAAGTTCACTGACTGAGTTGGTGGTGGAGGCAGAGACCCTAAATTCTTTCAAAACGTACCTGGATCTGCACTTTAAGTGTTGTAAGCTGCAGGGCTATGGGCTGTGTGTCGTCAGATGGGATTGGAGTCATAGAGTCATAGAAATGTACAGCACGGAAACAGACTCTTTGGTCCAACTCATCCATGCTGACCAGATATCCCAACCTAATCTAGTTCCACCTGCCAGTACCTGGCCCATATCCCTCCAAACCTTTCATATTCATATACCCATCCAAATGCCTTTTAAATGTTGTAATTGTACCGGCCCTCATTCCATACACGTACCACCCTCTGCGTGAACAAATTATCCCTTAGGTCTCTTTTATATCTTTCCCCTCTCACCCTAAGCCTATGCCCTCTAGTTCTGGACTCCCCCACCCCAGGGGAAAGACTTTGTCTACTTATCCTTTCCATGCTCCTCATGATTTTGAAAACGTCTATAAGGTCACTCCTCAGTCTCTGACGCTCCAGGGAAAACAGCCCTAGTATATTCAACCTCTCCCTATAACTCAAATCCTCCAACACTAGCAACATCCTTGTAAATCTTTTCTGAACCCTTTCAAGTTTCACAACATCTTTCCGATAGGAAGGAGACCAGAATTGCACGCAATATTCCAACAGTGGCCTAACCAATGTCCTGTACAGCTGCAACATGACCTCCCAACTCCTATACTCAATACTCTGACCGATAAGGGAAAGCATACCAAATGCCTTCTTCACTATCCTATCTACCTGGACTCCACTTTCAAGGAGTTATGAACCTGCACTCCAAGGTCTCTTTGTTCAGCAACATTCCCTAGGACCTTACCATTATGTGTATATGTCCTGCGCAGATTTGCTTTCCCAAAATGCAGCACCTCACATTTATCTAAGTTAAACTCCATCTTCCACTTCTCAGCCCATTGGCCCATCTGATCAAGATCCTGTTGTAATCTGAGGTAACCTTCACTGTCCACTCCACCTCCAATTTTGGTGTCATTAAAAGGGCATCTGAAAGACTTTGGGTTGGAATGGCCCCTTTTTGTGTTGCTGCATCATTTCTGTGGTACTATGGGACTTTTATGGTGACCTCACCCAGTAAGGGAATTGAACTCATATCTATTTGCCATCACTCTACATTGCAGACCAGCCAGTTCCCGCTCACTAATATGAAGAGTTTGAAGCTTCTGTAAATGTCCCTTGTTTCTAGGCACGTGGAGCTCCCCTTTTGCTGGCAAGTACTAAAGCCGAATCTGGTATGTCCTATTCCTGGAGAGTCAGTCGTACCCACCAACCTGGATTACGATCAGGATTTAAAATCCGCCTTTCATATCAGCCCAGATAATGGAGTTTTGGCGCCTCACCAGGATCATGAGTTCATCCTTGCTTATTTCCCGCGGGAGGTGAGAAACATTTTTCCCTCTGTCGTTCTGAAATTTCCAAATCGTTGTTCAAACTTCAATTTGCCACATCTTTCCAACTCCTTTCTATTTCCCCCATCAGCTGATAAGAGTAAACAAAAAAAATGTGTTGTTCATGGAATGTGAGTGTTGTTGGCAAGGGTAACAGTGATTGCCCATACCTAATTATCCTTGGACAGAGGGCATTTCAGAGGCCAGCTAAGAGTCAACCATATTGCTTTAGGTCTGGATGGCAGAACTCCTTCCCTAAAGGTCATAAATGAGCTAGATGGATCTTTACAACGATCAATGATGGTTTAGTGCTCCATATCACTTTGACAAGATTCTGTGATGACCAAGGTTGGAGGAGTACACTGTTTCTCTCTGGTCCCTGCCATGACTCATTGGGGTAGCATGTTGGAAATCCAATCTTGCTATTCTCAGATTCGTCACCGATGTTAAAGATTTTTGAAATGGCTTTATAAAAGTACCAAGTTAACTGATTTTCAGACCCAGTTTGATAGAAAGCATGGACCAGGTGTCAGTAATGAACAAGAATTACTATTTATTACAAGTTATTTGTCTCGAGAAACAGGGAAAGCATTATCAACCCATAGGCATGTAGCACTATTAGTTAAAACTCTATTCCTCATTGCATACACAGAAGTTCAAACATTGAAAAAAAACATTGATGAAGAGCAAACACTGGAAAGACAGGTCCATCGTCTTTGTCCTCAAATTCTAATGAGTTGGTTCTTCCCGGATCCAAACTTCTCTTCCCTGATTCCATTTAATGAGGAACATGGTGACTGCTTTACTCATGCAATGTCACAGATTGATCAATTATAAGTCACAACTTACAGCAACTGCTGAAGGAAGGATTAACTGGTTTTCTTCAGGTTTAAAGTGAGTTATAGAATCATAGAATCCCTAGTGTGAAAACAGACCATTTGGCCCAACAAGTCCACACCAACCTTCCAAACAGTATCCCACCCAGACCCATTTCCCTACCCTATATTTACCTCTGACTAATGCACCTAGCTTACACATCCCTGAACACGATGGGCAATTTAGCATGACCAATCCACCTACCTTGCACATCTTTGGGCTGTGGGAGGAAACCAGAGCACCCAGCAGAAACCCACACAGACATGGGGAGAATGTGCAAACTCCACACAGACAGTCGCCTGAGGCTGGAATCAAACCCAGGTCCCTGGCGCTGTGAGGCAGCAGTGCTAACCACTGAGCCAACATGCCGCCCTCAATTGACTGCCAAGTTCAGGGAGGCAGGTCCTGAGATGGTAGAGATCAAATCTGTTCTCAGTATCTTGGACCCAGTCCCAAGTGTTTGGTTTCCTGACAACCAATCACACGGCTGTTGGCAGGCAAAAGGCCTTTGTCATTGACAACTATTCACTAGTGCATTGACCAATCAACTTCTTCTTGCGTGCAGCTACAGTACGTGGAATCTCACACCTGCACACACACACCATGGGTGCTGGGGTAAAAATAAACACTACCGCAGTTAGGCGGTAGTGTGGGGGTTAAATTTTTAAAAACGGTACGTAGAACCCCCACGTGGCTCTCCCTGTGCAACCATTTCAATTACTACTTGTTCAAACAGTTGCCATGGGTGTCAGATTACTTACTTTCAAACCATACAGCCATTCTTTCAAAATATTAGCTTTAAAACAGTTCATTCTCATTTCAGTCTGCAATGTTCTTTTAAAAACCACAAAATAAAAAGATAGCCCTTATATTCCATTATGTTACTGATCGCAGCATAAATTTAAATGGTGTGCCCAATTATCAACATGGCTAATTATATATCTTCCCTGTATTGGGTTCAAAATAATAATATCTTTAATAAGTAATAAAATATAGAAAATAGGATCAGGAAAGGCCATTTGTCCCTTTCAGTCTATTATGCAACTCAGTATGATCATAGCTGAACATTCAACTCAGACCCCTGTTACTGCAAGACTTATCCAAACAAATTAAGATGGTTCATACAAGATCTGCAATACAAAAGTATAAATATTTACCCATCTATTTTTTTGGACTGCAGGCCTGTGACCAGCAGGGTGTGTGCTACAAGGATCAGTGCTGAGTCCATTGCTTTTTGTCATTTATATAAATGATTTAGCTGTGAACATAGGAGGTGTGGTTAGTAAGTTTGCAGATGACATGGTGATGTAGCGTACTGCGAAAAAGATTACCTCAGAGTACAACCAGTTCTTGATCAGATGAGCCAGTGGGCCAAGGGGTAGCAGATGGAGTTTAGAATCATAGAGTCATAGAGATGTACAGCATGGAAACAGACTCTTCGGTCCAACCCATCCATGCCAATCAGATATCCCAACTCAATCTAGTCCCACCTTCCAGCACCCGGCCCATATCACTCCAAACCCCTCCTATTCATATACCCATTCAAATGCCTCTTAAATGTTACAATTGTACCAGCCTCCACCGCATCCTCTGGTAGCTCATTCCACACCAGTACCACCCTCTGCGTGAAACAGTTGCCCCTTAGGTCTCTTTTATATCTTTCCCCTCTCACCCTAAGCCTATGCCCTCTAGTTCTGGACTCCCTGACCCCAGGGAAAAGACTTTGCCTATTTACCCTATCCATGCCCCTCATAATTTTGTAAATCTCTATAAGGTCACTCCTCAGCCTCCGACGCTCCAGGGAAAACAGCCCCAGCCTGTTCAGCCTCTCCCTATAGCTCAAATCCTCCAACCCTGGCAACATCCTTGTAAATCTTTTCTGAACCCTTTCAAGTTTCACAACATCTTTCCGATAGGAAGGAGACCAGAATTGCGCGCAATGTTCCAACAGTGGCCTTTTAACTTAGAAAGATGTGAGGTGCTGCATTTTAGTAAGGCAAATCAGGGCAGGACTTATACAATTAACGAGAAGGTCCTGGGGAGTGTTGCTGAACAAAGAGACCTTGGGATGCAGGTTCATAGCTCCTTGAAAGTGGAGTCATAGGTAGATAGGATAGTGAAGGTGTTTGGTACACTTGCCTTTATTGGTCAGTACATTGAGTATAGGAATTGGGAGGTCATGTTGAGTCTGTACAGGACATTGGTTAGGCGACTTTTTGAATACTGTGTTTAATTCTGGTCTCTCTACTATAGGAAATTCGTTGTGAAACTTGAAAGGGTTCAGAAAAGATTTGCAAGGATGCTGCCAGGGTTGGAGGGTTTGAGCTATAGGGAGGAGGCTGAATAACTCTGGAATAATGGGTGGCACGGTGGCTCAGTGGTTCGCACTGCTACCTCACAGGGCCAGGGTCCTGGGTTTGATCCCAGCCTCAGGTGACTATTTGTGTGGAGTTTGCACATTCTCCCTGTGTCTGCGTGGGTTTCCTCCTACAATCCAAAAATGTGCAGCTCAGGTGAATTGACCATGCTAAATTGCCCATAGTGTTAGGTGCATTAGTCAGGGGATAATGAGTCTGGATGGGTTACTCTTCGGAGGGTCGTTGTGGACTTGTTGGGCCGAAAGGCCTGTTTTTACACTGTAGGGAATCTAATCTAAAAAAACCTTAGGCTATATTTCCTGGAGCATCGGAGGCTGAGGGGTGACCTTATAGAGGTTTTTAAAATCATGAGGGGCACGGATAGGATGAATAGTGAAGGTCTATTCCCCGGAAGATCTTTTTTTAACTCGGTTCTCCTTGAAATAAAGGTCAACATTCCCTTTGCTTTCCCAGTTACTAACTAAACTTGGATGCTAGACTTTTGTGATTCATGCACAAAGTCACCCAAATTCCTCTGAGCTACAACTTTCTGCAGCGTTTCCCTTTTTAAATAATATTCAGCTCTTCTATAATTCCTGCCAAAGTGCATAGCCTCACATATCCCCAAATTATTTTCCATCTGCCACATTTTGCCCTCTTGCTTACCACTGTAGACACTTTGTGTCATCTTCTGTACCTATCTTCCTCCCTAGTTCTGTGTCATTCATATAGTTGGTGATAGTACATTCCCTTCCCTCACTCTTAATATATATTGTTTGTAATTGTGATCTAAGTGGCAATTGCTGTGGCACTCCATTAGTTACAAGTTGCCATTCTGAAAATGCCCCTTACCCCAACTTCCTGTTTTGTATTTTAGTCAATCATTTATCCATATTAATTTATTACACCCCCTACACCCCTCATAGGCTATTATTTTATCAAGTTGCCTTATGTGCAGTAGCTGAAAATGTGTTGCTGGAAAAGCGCAGCAGCTCAGGCAGTAGCCAAGGAACAGGAGAATCGACATTTCGGGCATGAGCCCTTCTTCAGGAATGAGGAAAGTGTGTCCAGCAGGCTAAGCTAAAAGGTAGGGAAGAGGGACTTGGGGGAGGGGCGTTGGAAATGCGATTGGTGGAAGGAGGTCAAGGTGAGGGTGATAGGCCGGAGTGGGGGTGGGGGCGGAGAGGTCAGGAAGAAGATTGCAGGTTAGGAAGGTGGTGCTGAGTTCGAGGGTTGGGACTGAGACAAGGTGGGGGGAGGGGAAATGAGGAAACTGGAGAAATCTGAGTTCATCCCTTGTGGTTGGAGGGTTCCTAGGCGGAAGATGAGGCGCTCTTCCTCCAGCCGTCGTGTTGCTATGGTCTGGCGATGGAGGTGTCCAAGGACCTGCATGTCCTTGGTGGAGTGGGAGGGGAGTTGAAGTGTTGAGCCACGGGGTGGTTGGGTTGGTTGGTCCGGGCGTCCCAGAGGTGTTCTCTGAAACGTTCTGCAAGTAGGCGGCCTGTCTCCCCAATATAGAGGAGGCCACATCGGGTGCAGCGGATGCAGTAAATGATGTGTGTGGAGGTGCAGGTGAATTTGTGGCGGATTTGGAAGGATCCCTTGGGGCCTTGGAGGGAAGTCAGTGGGGAAGTGTGAGCGCAAGTGGCGCAAGTTTTGCATTTCTTGCGGTTGCCGGGGAAGGTGCCGGGAGTGGAGGTTGGGTTGGTGAGGGGTGTGGACCTGACGAGGGAGTCACGGAGGGAGTGGTCTTTTCGGAACGCTGATAGGGGAGGGGAGGGAAATATATCCCTGGTGGTGGGATCCATTTGGAGGTAGCGGAAATGATGACGGGTAATACGATGTATATGAAGGTTGGTGGGGTGGTAGGTGAGGACCAGTGGGGTTCTGTCCTGGTAGCAATTGGAGGGGCGGGGCTCAAGGGCGGAGGAGCGGGAAGTGAAGGAGATGCGGTGGAGAGCATCGTCGATCACATCTGGTGGGGAATTGCGGTCTTTGAAGAAGGAGGCCATCTGGTTTGTACGGTATTGAAACTAGTCCTCCTGGGAGCAGATGCGGCAGAGACGAAGGAATTGGGAATATGGGATGGCGTTTTTACAGGGGGCAGGGTGGGAGGAGGTGTAATTTAGGTAGCTGTGGGAGTCGGTCAGTTTATAGTAAATGTCCATGTTGATTCGGTTGCCCAAGATAGAAATGGAGAGATCTAGGAAGGGAGGGAGGAGTCTGAGATGGTCCAGGTAAATTTGAGGGCGGGGTGGAAGGTGTTGGTAAAGTGGATGAACTGTTCAACCTCCTCGTGGGAGCACGAGGCAGTGCTGATACAGTCATCGATGTAGCGGAGGAAAAGGTGGGGGGTGGTGCCAGTGTAGCTGCGGAAGATGGACTGTTCCACATATCCTATGAAGAGACAGGCATAGCTGGGGCCCATGCGGGTGCCCACGGCTACTCCTTTGGTTTGGAGGAAGTGGGAGGATTGGAAAGAGAAGTTGTTCAGGGTGAGGACCAGTTCAGTCAGTCGAAGGAGGGTGTCAGTGGAAGGGTACTGGTTGGTACAGTGGGAAAGGAAGAAGTGGAGGGCTTTGAGTCCTTCGTGATGGAGCATGGAGGTGTACAGGGACTGGATGTCCACGGTAAAGATAAGGTGTTGGGGACTGGGGAAGTGAAAATCATGGAGGAGGTGGAGAGCGTGGGTGGTGTCCTGAATGTAGGTGGGGAGTTCTTGGACTAAGGGGGACAGGACCATGTCGAGGTATGCAGAGATGGGTTCGGTGGGGCAGGAGCAGGCTGAGTACCATATCAAACAACCTCTGGCATTCCAAGCATTTTACTTCTACTGATTTCCCTTCACCTAACCTGCTTGTTGCCTAACAGATTTACAGATCTATCATGGTGCAGAAGGAGACCATTTGGCCCATTGTGCCTACACTAGCTCTATTATCTAGTGCCAATCTCCTGCCTTTTCCCCATATTATTGTATATGATTACTATCCAAATAGCCATCTAGTATCCTTCTGAAAGAGTTCAAGAATTTTGTCAGGCATGACATGCTTAATGAAGATATGCTGATTCTTAGAATTATAGAATCCATATAGTGTGGATACAAGCCACTCAGCCCATCAAGTCCACACTCACCCTTAAAAGGGCATCTCAACCAGACCCACCCCATCCCTGTAACACAGCAATTACTGTGGCTAATCCACCTAGCCTGCACATCTCTGGATACTATGGGCAATTTTAACATGGCCAATCCCCTTAACCTATGCATCTTTGGACTTGTGGGAGGAAACTGGAACACCCAGAGGAAACCCACACAGTCACAGGGAGAACGTGCAAACTCCACACAGACAGTTGCCTGAGGGTAAAATCGTAAAAATGTGAGGCATCAGTGCTAACCACTGACCATATATGCTGTCCAATTTTTGAGGTGGATTTTTCCTGATTATAATTTTGCATTTCTAAATGCCTATATCTGTGCTCAATCAAAACTCACACTGACTAATCTAGATGAGTCCAGATCCAGGGTATGCTATCTTTGTGATGAGGTGTTAAACTAAGGACATGTCTGCCTGTTTAAAGATGTGAAAAATAAAAATGACCAATAGGCCCATGGATATGTAGAAAGAGTAGTCACACAAAGCATCTGAAACAGCAACTTTGAACGATCATCACAAAGACTGACAAAAGGTTGTAATTATGATGTTTATTTGAGGTTAATTTCTTCCTTGAATGAAATGTTGTTTTTGCTTTGCAGCTGAAGGAGTATCATAATGTGTTTTACCTTGTATTGCGAGATGTTCCAGAGCTTTTGAATGCCAATGAGTGTAACACCAGTAGGTGAGCTCAATATGTGCCTGCACATCTCTGTCTCATGCCACACCTTGTTTTGTACTTATACTTCGAATAAATTTCCACACCATGGTCTTCTCTGCAGGATAGGGAAGTCTAAAATTAGAGGGCATAGGTTTATGGTGAGAGGGGAAAGATCTAAAAACGACCTGAAGGGCAACATTTTCACACAGAGTGTGGTGCATGTATGGAACGAGCTGCCAGAGGAAGTGGTCGAGGCGGGTATGATTAAAACATTTAAAAGATATTTGGACAGGTACACGAATAGGAAAAGTTTAGAGGAGTATGGACCAAACGCAAGCAAGTAGGACTAGTTCAGTTTAGGAAACCTGATCAGCATGGATGAGTTGGGCTGAAGAGCTTGTCTCCCTGCTGTATGACTGTGTGACTTTTTCGTAGGCGAACAAGAATTCATGCCCTTTGCCAGCTGTGCCCTCCTTGTCACTAAGGGGTCAGTTCTCCCTGAAATAAATCTGAATCTATGATAGTGGAGTCGCAGGTAGATAGGATGGTGAAGAAGGCGTTTGGTATGCTTGCCTTTATCAGTCAGAGTATTGAGTACAGGAGTTGGGAGGTCATGTTGCAGCTGTATAGGACATTGGTTAGGCCTCTTTTGAAATATTGCGTGCATTTCTGGTCTCCTTCCTATCGGAAAGATGTTGGGAAACTTGAAAGGGTTCAGAAAAGATTTACAAGGATGTTGCCAAGGTTAGAGGATTTGAGCTATAGGGAGAAGCCGAACTGGCTGGGGCTGTTTTCCCTGGAGCATTGGAGGCCGAGGAGTGACCTTATAGAGGCTTACAAAATTATGAAGGGCATGGATAGGATAAATAGACAAAGTCTTTACCCTGGGGTCAGGGAGTCCAGAACTAGAGGGCATAGGTTTAAGGTGAGAGGGGAAAGATATAAAAGGGACCTAAGGGGCAACATTTTCACACAGAGGGTGGTACGTGATGGAGTCTAGTACAATTGCAGCATTTAAGAGGCATTTGGATGGGTATATGAATAGGAAGGGTTTGGAGGGGGTCGGGTGCTGGCAGGTGGGACTAGATTGGGTTGGGATATCTGGTCGGCATGAACAGGTTGGACCGAAGGGTCTGTTTCCATGCTGTACATCTCTATGACTCTATGACTCTATAATAATCCTTGCTGCATACAAAATAAAATCAATGTGCCAAAGGTTTACTTCCTTCAAACTAAATCCTTTTCTTGTCTCATACATTACAGGAAAAGTAGTTTGGGAAGGTCAATGAAAACAGCTTCTGCAGCAATGACTAATATCGTCGGCATGGAGCTGGAGGTTAAGGGCTACACTGAGCCATTTCAAGTCTTATTGAGGCCTTATGCCATTCTCATCCCTGGCGAGAACTACCTGGGCACAACTCTGAAAAAGTATTTTGAGGTTTGAATTTAAATGTCTTTGGATGAAAAAAGCAAATCAAGCACCGAGGTTCATTTCTAGAATTAGAGAGCAGTGAAATTATATTAAATGTGTAGAAGCTTGGACAGACCGCACCTGGGAGGATTGTACGGAGTTTTACACTCCTTATCAGGGCACTGAAGAGGACGCATGCGGTATTTTCAGGTAGAATACCAGCACTGAGATTGTAAGCTTATCAGCTTAGAAAAAGTGAGGACTGCAGATGCTGGAAAGTCAGAGTCAATGAAGTGTGGAAGTGGGAAAAGCACAGCAGGTCAAGCAGCATCAGAGGAGCAGGGCAATTGACGTTTCAGGTCAGAACCTTTGGTCAGGACTTATGAAAGGTTCTGATCTGAATCGTCGATTTCCCTACTTCTCTGACGCTGCTTGACTTGCTGTGCGTTTTCCAGCTCCACACTTCATCAACTGTAAGCTTATCAGGAAAGGCTGAACAGACTTTAGTTGCTTTCACAAGACTAAGGGCTAACCCAATAGAGGTTTCTAAAATCTAGTGATTCAGCAGTGAGATGTAGAGAATTAGACCAGCATGATCAGCACAAAGATATTAATGTACCAGCCTGCTCCTGAAAAGCCCTGACCTGAGCCCAGAGTTTCAGTTCATGGTCAGATTTTGCAGAAGTGTATATGTTCATGCAGCACACTCTCTTGAGCTGCATGTACTTAAGATAAGATATATGCAAGAAATGCCAATGCTGATGTAGTGTTTAGAAAACATTAAATATCTGGTTGGGAACGAAGGGAAATAAATCTGGCTAACAAACTGGAAGTCTATAGTTGATGTAATAGTATTTAAGGAGAAGGGTGTTTAAGGGGAAGCTTGATAAGTACACTAAGAAGAAAGTAATTGAAGGTTACACTGATAAGTTTAGATGAATATAGGAAGAGCTTTTATGTGTTTATAAACACACAATAGAGCAGTTGTCCCAAATAGCTTGTTAACGATTTGATTTGATTCGATTCATTGTAGTCTCATGTACCAAAATACAGTGAAAAACTTTGTTTGCGAGCAGTATAGGCTGATCATAGCAAACAAGAACATTCATATCATAGGGTACGTAGACAGAGTGAGGCATACAGGTTACACCATACAGGAGATGTGCAAAGAAAGATCAACATTAGCAAGGTCATATTATTTGGGTCCATTAATCAGCCTAATAACAGCAAGGAAGAAGTTGTTCCTGAACCTGCTGGTCCGTGTGTTTGAGCTTCTGTATCTTCTGCCTGACAGAAGAGGTTCTACGGAGAGGTCTTTGATGATGTTGGCAGCCTTTCCACAACAACGAGAAATATAAATGGAGTCCATGGATGGGAGGTTGGTTTCCGTGATGGTCTGGGCTGTGCACACCACCTTCTGTAGTTTTCTACGGTCCTGAGCAGAGCAGTTGCTGTACCAGGCCATCATGCACCAAATGGGGCATCTGTAGAAGTTGCTGAGTGTTCTTATGGGCATGCTGAATTTCGTAAGCTGCCTGAGGAAGAAATGGCATTGTTG
This sequence comes from Chiloscyllium punctatum, assembly GCF_047496795.1. NCBI lineage: Eukaryota > Metazoa > Chordata > Chondrichthyes > Orectolobiformes > Hemiscylliidae > Chiloscyllium > Chiloscyllium punctatum. Next base: position 121,441,385 of record NC_092746.1, on the reverse strand, counting down.
TGCATCCTAATTTCAGTGTAATTATTTTATTATGTTTCTTTGTCTAAGAGATGAAATTTGCTCAATAAATATTAGGAGGATTTGAATGGTAAATATATCTGGTTGCACTGCCTGTGTGAGTAAAGCTAAGCATGCTGGAAACACTCAGCAAGTCAGCCAGTATCCGAGGGCAAAGAAAAATAATTTAATGTGAGAACCACAAGCTGAAGTAGACTATCCAGCCCCTTCAGCCTGCTGTCAGTCACTATGATCAAGATTGATCTGTTTGTGACCTTAACTCCATTTTCTTGCCTGCCCCCCCATAATCCTTCATTCCCTTGTCCCTCTAACTCAGCCTCACGCAATTATAGGATTAATGGTGCTGGAAGAGCACAGCAGTTCAGGCAGCATCCAACGAGCAGCGAAATCGACGTTTCGGGCAAAAGCCCTTCATCAGGAAACCTGATTCCTGATGAAGGGCTTTTGCCCGAAACGTTGATTTCGCTGCTCGTTGGATGCTGCCTGAACTGCTGTGCTCTTCCAGCGCCACTAATCCATTATTTGGTTTTCAGCATCTGCAGTCATTGTTTTTACCCCACACAATTATATTCGATACTTAAGGTCTGTCTCCCTTCCTCTGTGGAGGATTTGCCTGCCACCAACTGACCTACTCATCCTAAGCTGTGAGGTGGAGGTGCCGGTGTTGGACTGGGTGGACAAAGTCAGAAGTCACAGGACACCGGGTTATAATCCTACACGTTTATTTGAAATCATGAGCTTTCGGAGGTGACAAAGGAGCAGCACACTGGAAGCTTGTGATTTCAATTAAACCTGTGGACTATTACCTGGTGTCTTGTGACTTCTGACTTCATCCTAAGTTGTGCAAGGCCTCAACTCTAGTAACATGGGCCCTGAACGTTATTCTATAAAAATTAACAGGTGGAGAGCAGTAATGAAAGATAATGTATAAATGGGTGAAACGTTGCCCCAGAACAGGTGAAATAAACAGGTTTAATTGCTATCCAGTTGGCTCTTGTGAAAATGCACTTTTGTGACTATACATCAGTGAAGGTTAGTATAGAGCTCAGTTCTGACGCTTTCCAGATTTGAATTGTGCACTAGAGTTAGAATCAGACAAAAAAAAAATAAGCAGTTCAGTATGGGGCCACAAAGGGCTGGATTTTTACAAGGAGGCACAGTCTAAACATTAGGGCTAGACACTCAAGAGATGTCAGGAAACATTTGTATATCCAAAATGGGCAGAGGTTTGGAACTCTATTCCACAAACTGCAGTGCGTGCTGGACCAGTTGTTAGTTTTAAATCTGAGATAGATAAATTTTTTTGTTAAGCAAAAGTGTGCTTTTGGGATATGGGCCAAAGGCAGAGAAATAAAGTTAGGCCACAGATCAGCCATGATCTCATTGAATGATGTAACAGGCTCGAGGGGCTAAATGGCCTACTCCTGTTCCTTTATTTCTACGTGCTTCCACCAGGTGAGTTTTCAGGTGGAAGAGGTACATTTCAAACAGGGCTGATGACCAGCCCAATACCTTTCCACCATTCCCAAGCTCACCCCCATGATGTGGAAGTGGGAAAATTAAAATATGTAACCTCTGCCATAATATGGATGGCTGAGAGGTTTTGTAAAAGAAAGTTTTTAAAGCAGCAGGAAGATGGTGGTGAGAAGGCATGGTTACTAACTTTGTGGAGGCTCTTTGTATGTCTGGGTAAGCTCCCAACTAGAGGCCCTACTGCTTCCTCTGGCCCATGTCCCTGGACTCACTCTGACCCTGACCCAAACACTGTGACTCGCCTAGAGGCCCAGAGGATCCACCAGCTTTGAACACTGATGTGGCCCATTTTCCCAGGCCATAACCTCCAGGGATAATGTCCACCACTTCTTCTTTCATACCAGCCTGCTCTCTGAATCCACCACCCTCTTCCTAAGTTGATCCAAGCCAATGCCCCTCCAGCTTACTTCGGTCACGGCTGCCTTGCTTGTGAACCTGCCTGCAGTGCTGGTAGCTCCCAGTTTGCAATTTCCAGTGAGAGGATGGAAGTCCCATTTTTCCCTCATTAACACCACCTACAGTAAGTTACTTCTGCAGGGTGGTCTTCCTTCTCAGTCAGTCAGTGCTCAGAAAATTTCCTGGTGAGGACATATGGGTTAGCAGCTCCCTCTGTTCGACATGTTAACAGTAACCTAAACATCCCATCATTCTGGATTAGTGGTGCTGGAAGAGCACAGCAGTTCAGGCAGCATCCAAGGAGCAGCGAAATTGAAGTTTCGGGCAAAAGCCAAACATCCCATCAGTTTAACCAGAAAGTGTTTCAGAAGGAAAAACATGAGGGACTTAAAACAAACTAATCTGTATCATACGTGGTAATTCACGACAAATGCATTCAACCTTTTTGTGCTGTGTTTACTGCAGATGTGGAATTATAGCAAGTCCACCATATACTACGAATGGGAGAGTGTGCACGATTCTCACATCCTGGAGGTGCTGCCACCTTGTGGAGCCATAGGTAATACCATGAAACTGCTAATCGCTCAGAATAATATTGAGGATTAGGTGCTTAAGTACTTAGGGGCATCTGGAATAGACTAGCTGTGTATTCTCCTGAATGTAGAAAATTGGTAGATTAACCAAAATGTTTAAGATAATTAAATAAGTTTATAGGGTGGATAGAGAAAGATTTTTTTATTTTGGTACAGAATTCCAAGCAAGAGGCATTCAGGATGATGTGAGGAATTACATTTTCACAAAAAGGATGGTGGAACTCTATTCCTGAGGGTCAGTTGAAATTTTGAAAAACGAGATTAGTCAATTAAACAAAAAAAAACTAGAAACTTGCCTTTGGTGATCAGTGGATTGAGTACAGAAGTTGAGAGGTCATGTTGCAGCTGTACAAGACACAGGTCAGGACACTTTTGGAATATTGTGTTCAGTTCTGGTCTCCCCACTACAGGAAAGATGTTGTTAAACTTGGAAGGATTCAGAAAAGATTTACAAGGATGTTGCCAGGGTTGGAAGGTTGGAGCTATAGGGAAAGGTTGAATAGGCTGGGGTTATTTTACCTGCTGTGTCAGAGGCTGAGGGGTGACCTTCTAGAGGTTTATAAAATCATGAAGGACATGGATAGGGTGAATAGTCAAGGTTTTTTCCCCAGTGTAGGGGTGTCCAAAACTAGAGGGCATAGGTTTAAGGTGAAAGGGGAAAAGATTTAAAAGAGACCTGAGGGGCAACTTTTTCACTCAGAGGTTGGTGCTTGTATGGAATGAATTGCCAATAGAAGTGGTGGAGGCTTTTACAACATCTAAAAGACATCTGAACGGGTACCTGAATACAGGATATGGTCCAAATGCTTGCAAATAGATTAATCTAGGATATCTGGTCGGCATGAACAAGTTAGACCAAAGGGTCTGTATCTGTGCTGTACATCTGTATGACTGTAACTGTATAACTGCAGATGCTGGAAAACAGAAACAAACTTAAACATTACTGGAAAATAGCAGGCCTGGCAGCATCTATGGAGAGGAAGCAGGGTTAATATTTTGGGTGCAGTGACCCTTCTTCAGACCCTTCAGATAGAGAAGGGAATTCTTTCTGATATAGAACATAGAACATAGAAGAATACAGCGCAGTACAGGCCCTTCGGCCCTCGATGTTGCGCCGATCAAAGCCCACCTAACCTACACTAACCCACTATCCTCCATATACCTATCCAATGCCCGCTTAAATGCCCATAAAGAGGGAGAGTCCACCACTGCTACTGGCAGGGCATTCCATGAGTACTTTTGGAATTAATGAAATTATGGGTTTATCATATCAGGCTGCAGAGAGGAGAGAGGTGCTCTAAATGGGAGACAGGGTTGCAAGGGAGAAGTGAGGACCTGCCATTGGGAGTAAGGAACTGCGAAGTGGGAAAATGGGCTACATGGTGCCTCACAGAACCAGGGACCCAGGTTTGATTCCAGCCTTGGGCAACTGTCTGTATGGAGTTTGCACATTCTCCCTATGTCTGTGTGGGTTTCCTCCCACAGTCCAAAGATGTGTGGGTCTGGTGAATTGGCCATTCTAAATTGCCCGAAGTGTTAGGTGCATTAGTCAGAGGCAAATGGGTCTGGGTGGGTTACTCTTCGGAGGGTCGGTGTGGACTGGTTGGGGCGAAGAACCTGTTTCCACGCTGTGGGTAATCTAATCTAAAATAAAATGGGCAGAGATTCTGTAGACAGAGAAGAGAGACAGCAATGGGTGGAGATCGCCTGGTTTGATTTTATTTAATTTATTGTTGTCACATGTATGATATACAGTAAAAGGTATTGTTTTGCATGCTAACCAAATAAATCATACCTTACATAAGCAGATCAGGGTAATAGAACAGAATGCAGAATATATTGTTACATCAACAGACAAAGTACAGAGAATGATCAACTCTGATTTATTTGAGTTCTGTTTATAAGCCTGAGAGCAGTGGGGAAGAAGCTGTTCTTAAATATGTTGGTATGTGTTTTTGAACTTTTATACCTTCTGTCCAATGGAAGAAGGTGGAAGAGAGTATAACTGGGTAGGAGGTGTCTATGATTATATTGGCTGCTTTCCCGAGGCAGTGGGAAGTGCACAAAGCGAAGGAAACGATTTTCAACTTACTAACAGAGGAATATTCACCTAACCAGAAACAGGCCATGGCAAGCCCTTCCTCTATCTGTATTACTACTTCCTTTAACAATCTGGGATGAAAGTGATCTGGACCAGGTGACTTATGCAGTTTAAGCATTTCCAGAAAGACCTCCTATCAATTTTCACTCTATCCATTGGTTTTGCCATCTTTGCTTTAAGCCAATATTTTTCAGATTCCTCTTCCACAAATTTAATTAGATTAAAAAAACATCTTTGCATTGTCCAAGCAATTTTTGTTTTGAAATTTCAACCAGCTGCTTCATTGACAATGTGATGTTCCAGCCTGAGTATAAACAGATGCAGCATTTTAATTATTTGACAAAATTAATGCTATGGGTAGGTATTGGAAATTGGGATTAACTGAGTAACTCTTGCACCAAGACAGTACAGACAGAAAGGATTGACTGGGTAAAAACAATGACTGCAGATGCTGGAAACCAGATTCTGGATTAGTGGTGCTGGAAGAGCACAGCAGTTCAGGCAGCATCCAAGGAGCTTCTTGGATGCTGCCTGAACTGCTGTGCTCTTCCAGCACCACTAATCCAGAAAGGATTGACTGGCCTCCCCTTTTGTATTGTTACTATCTGTGATTCTACAATATGTCTTAAATTGCTCGAATATTTTATCCTTAAACAAAGTTTTCTATAAGAAGTCTAATTTGCATTTGAATGAATCAATATAGTTACACTGACTGAGATTGGCTGATTCAGGATGGATGTGAGATTAAACATAGAACCTTTCTCGTGTCTTTTGTGTTGAATCTGTAATTTGCTTGATTGAGTTGTAACCCTGCTGTGCATCTATTTTAAATGGAAGGAGGGTGCTTTAACCAAAAGAGAAATGCTGGAAAATCTCAGCAGGTCTAGCAGCATCTGTAAGGAGAGAAAAGAGCTGACGTTTCGAGTCTAACTGACCCTTTGTCAAAGCTTAAAAAAAAGGGAGAAATAGGGAGATATTTATAATAGGCTGAGAGAGGTGAGTCATGGCTACAGAAGCAAACGTAGCAATAAAGAGGTGATAATGACAGTGCATAGAGAGATTATAGGGAGAGTAGGAGCTGTGAATGATCAAGGCTGAAGCCATTGCTATGTGACAAAATATGTGGGGGGATGGGAGGATGGGTGAAGCAGAGGCAAAATGGAAAACAGGGGAGGGTGCTTTAGACTGGGAAGGGAATTTATCTATTAATGTGAAATGGGTGACCCTCAGTTCTGATCTCATCTCAGGCGCACTGCATAAATTCACCAAGGCTCCTTAGACAGCACCTTCCAAACCCATTATAATTACCATTTAGAAGGACAAGGGCAGCAGTTACAAAACACCACCTGCAAGTTCCCCTCAAAGCTGCTAAGTGGCCTCACTTGAAAATATGTTGCGGCTTCTTCAGTGTTACTGGGTCAAAATCCTGAAACTCACTTGTTAACCAGTTCTATGGGTTCTCCGCTAAATAGCCTGAGACAACTCACCATCACCTCATCAAGGACATCTAGAGATTGGGCAATAAATGCTAGGTCAGCAGTGAAACTTAGATATATTTCATGAACAAAAGATGATGTTGAGTATCTGATTCTTTTCCATTGAAGTCAATTGCATACTGCCATCTGACAGCTTTGCTAAAGTTAAAAATACCTCTTTAAAATGGGAAGAAATTATTTGTGCACAATACTACTTTTTCATTTGAAGACAGTAAGGACTGCAGAGGCTGGGAGCAAGCGTTACTAGATGTGAAACTGGAAAAGCACAACAGGTCAGACAGCATCCAAGGAGCAAGAAAGTCAACATTTCAGGCCGAGAGCTACTTTCTCCTTACCGTTTCTGCCTCAACCTCAAGAAGACTCAAGTCCTTTACCAGCCCTTCCCAGGGCAGGTTCTGGTCCATTCCTCCATCAAGGTTATTGGAGATCCTCCCAAACTTGGAACATTTCCCTAACTGGGAACCCAGTTCTTATCTAATATCTAATCAACTTAGATCTAACACTGCACCCAGTCCATGAGAACTCCCTTTAGACCCTTCAGTCCATGCCAACCATAATTCCAAAATAAAGCAGTCCCACCTGTTGTGCTTGGCCTATATCCCTCCAAACATGTCCTATTTATATCCATGTCTGAATGTCTTTTAAAAATTGTAATAATACCAAAATCCTTGTGAATTTGAATGATTTATTATCACTTGCATTTTACTGTGAATAATATAATAAATTACAGTAAAAATCTTCAATCTGATGCCATTTTGAATAGTTTAAGAATAAAAAAAAATAGTTGAAAGAGTGTCCACCGTGGTTCCACCACCTCCACCATGGATCCTGAACTCTGAGCCAGCTGACCAAGAACACCTGCGCCACCACCCCACCTCCACTGCCTGCACCAGACCATCAACATCAGTGCCACCACTCTTCAGGCACCATCTCTTCTCTGCTGGGACCACTTTGTCAACTCCACTGCCAGTGCTGATACTGGACCCACTCTGGCTCTGCAACTGGGAGTCCCTGGCTCTGAGGTCTTGCTGATAACCAGGAGTCCCCGCTCAGGGCCTACCACCTAACCCTATCGCAGGAACTGCCATCACAGGCTCGCTGACAAACTCTGGGCCTACCGTAATCAGGAGTCCCTGGCTCCACGACCAGGTTAGGCCGCTGCGCCACCTCACCTAGAGTGATACTCTGGCCACCCTCGTCTGTGATGTCACCTTCCCTTTTGCCACCAAATGGAAGAAGATGAAGAAAAAGAAAGAAGATAAAAAAGGGTAAGGGAAGAGGAAGCGGCTGGTTGGGCTGAGGAGCGAAATATTGTGTATAAGGCAGTCATCCTTCTGTCCTTTCTAGATGTCTCCAAGACCTGGACTACATATAGATACTATCTCAAGGTCCTTAAGAAGTATTATCAATGCTGTTTGAGATTAATTCTGTGAGTCAACTGGGAGGAAAGGTATACTAACATCAGTGCCCTTGAAGGAATCATGATACCATTAACAAAAACTACTTTCTAGCTTCTCGTGCAAAAAATGTACCCTACATTTTTTGGTAGATATTTCAGAAAAAAAGAGCACCTACATTGCTGTCTTTTACTGTTGTCAAAATGGTTGTGTGATTATGTGATGTAAACTGAATAATTTATGCATATTTTAATATTATTTATTTTGAGTTTGAATTTTTTAAATTTTGAACTAGTTATATATGGGTTTTCTGTTTGTCTGAAGGGGTTTAATGACTAACTTGTATTTATTTCTGAAGTTATAGTGATTTCTCTTAAAACACTGTGTGAAATTCCTGGAGTTTAATGGGTTTTTGTTGACATTTCAAACATTTTTTGAGCAAAAACCGTAAAATAGTTGTACATTAACTTTTCAGTTTAATACAATAGTTTTTTTTTATTATTAGAGGCCATAGCTTGGAAAGGTTTTTTGTTTGTTTCAGCTGGGTATATAAAACAGTTGTTCATGATAAAGGGACAAGATAAAAGTAGTTTTCTCCTTCTAAGGCATTCTGTAAAGGTTCCAGACTGGAAGTGTTAGCTTCAAATCCTAAAGAGGTTACTTGAAGTTGAGAAAATTTAAGCTTAGTTGCAGTATGAAGGCTTTATTAAGAAATTATCAGATTCTCAAGTCTGGGAGTTGAAGTCACCATTAAGTTAAATCAGAGAGGGATTAGAGAGAAAGGAATTCTCTTTGATGTGAGTGCAGAAAGAGACGCCTTTGGAATTAACGGGATTATAATTTTATCATATTTTCAAATCTTAAAATATATGTCTTATATAAATTGTTTGATCTATTCTATTTTCATTTCTTTTGCATTATAATCTTATTTTGTTGTTAAAGCCAAACCTGCAGCATTGTTAAACCAAATATATAAAATACAATCTATCAAACTGGACTTTTATCTGAGATCTCACTTGTCCAGTGATAACATCAGTTTGGACTGGACCAATTATGACTGCTGCTATTCTTCAAAAGTACGTCATTGGTTGAAAGTGCTTTGAGATATTGTAACATTGTGAAAAATGCTGAAAAGGGCAAGTTATTTTGGTTAACACCTTGCTGGGTTGGTCATTTAATCATCAACAAGCTCTTTGCTATGACTTTTCTTAAAATAAAAAGTCTGACTGGAGCTCTCTGTGTTCTTTATAGAGCCCAATGATTACTGTGACCTGGAGCTGTTGCTTACTGGAGGCAAGGTGGAGAAAATGAAGCACCGTCTGCCGTGTCACATCAGATATCAGGAAGAGCCAGTGGTCCTTTATGTAGAAGCAGCTTTTATGGTCAGTGAGCTATTATATTACAAAGTAGAAGCATGAATTCTCCAAACTATCCTAGAGGTTAATATTCTGTCTGCTGGAGGGCTTAATGTCAACAAAAACTGATATTTGTATCGCAAATTTAATGTATCAAAACATCGCGAAGAGCATCGGAGAGAAAACAGTTCTCCTCATCTCTGTCTTAAGCAGATGACCCTTTATTTAAAAATGACAACCTTGGTTTCTGGATTCTCCCTCAACAGTAGACATCCTTTTCAGATCAACCCTGTTAAGCTCCCTCAGGATCTTACAAGAAAACCAAAGAACTCCAAATGTCAGATGCATTTTCACTGGATCTGAAGTGTTAACTCTGCTTTCTCTGCACAAATACTGACAGACCTACTGAATTTTTCCAGAAATTTCTCTTTCTGTCCCTCAGGATCTTGTACGTTTCAATCAACTCTTACTTTTCTAAACTTCAGTGGAGAGAAGTATAGTTTGTTCAGATTTTCCATTAGATAGAGTCATAGAGATGTACAGCACAGAAACAGACGCTTTGGTCCAACTCGCCATGTCAACCAGATATCCTAACCTAATCTAGTCCCACCTGCCAGCGCTTGGTCCATATCCCTCTAAACCCTTCCTATTCATATACCCATCCAGAAGCCTCTTAAATGTTGCAATTGTACCAGCCTCCATCACTTCCTCTGGCAGCTCATTCCATACACGTACCACCTCTGTGTGAAAAGTTGCCCCTTAGGTCCCTTTTAAATCTTTCATCTCTCACCCAAAACCTATGCCTTCTGGTTCTGGACTCCCGCACCCCAGGGAAAAGACCTTGTATTTACCTTATCCATGCCCCTCATGATTTTATAAACCACCATAAGGTCACTACTCAGCCTCCGACTATCCAGGGAAAACAGCCCCAGCTTATTCAGCCTCTCTGTACAGCTCAAACCCTCCAATCCTGGCAACATCCTTATAAATCTTTTCTGAACCATTTCACGTTTCACAATATCCTTCCAATAGGAGAGAGACCAGAATTGCACAAAAGTGGCCTAACTAATGTCCTGTGCAACCGCAACTCCTGTACTCAATGCTCTGACCAATAAAGGAAAGCGTACTAACCACCTTCTTCACTATCCTATCTACCTGCGACTCAACTTTCAAGGAGCTATGAACTTGCACTCCAAGTCTTCTTTGTTCAGTAAAACTCCCTAGGACCCAGATGCCGTTTTATTGCCACCGTTAATACATTATTCCCTGCAAATTCTAAACATATACTGCTTGTGCTGCTGTTGCAGGGTGCCCAGGTTTGCATTGACCTTCCGTCTCTGGATTTCTGTCTAATGAGGCTGGGAACTAGTGCCATGTGCACCATCCAGATCAAGAACACATGCCAGCTTTCAGCTTTGTGGCATCTGCAAGAGAGTCCAGAATGCCTGAAGGAACGGAATGAAGAGGTCAGTGTGGCTTCAGAATGTGAGAGACTTAGAGTCATAGGGATATGCAGCACGGAAACAGACCCTTCGGTCCAACCCGTCCATGCTGACCAGATATCCCATCCCAATCTAGTCCCACCTGCCAGCACCTGGTCCATATCCCTCCAAACCCTTCCTATTCTTATCCCCATCCAGATGCCTTTTAAATGTTGCAATTGTACCAGCCTCCACCACATCCTCTGGCATCCAGCATCTGCAGTCATTGTTTTTAACTTCCTCTGGCAGCCCATTCTGCACATGCACCACCCTCTGCATGAAAACTTTGCCCCTTAGTTCTCTTTTATATCTTCCCCTCTCACCCTAAACCTATGCCCTCTAGTTCTGGACTCCCCCACATCAGGGAAAAGATTGTCTATTTACCCTAACCATGCCCCTCATGATTTTATAAATCTCGATAAGATCACCCCCCAGCCTCCGACGCTCCAGGGAAAACAGCCCTAGCCTATTCCAACTCTCCCTATAGCTCAAATCCTCCAACCCTGGCAACATCCTTGTACGTCATTTCTGGACCCTTTCAAGTTTCACGATATTCTTCTGATAGGAAGGAGACCAGGATTGCACGCAATATTCCAAAAGTGGCCTAACCAATGTCCTGTTCAGCTGCAACATGATCTCCTATATTCAATGCTCTGACCAATAAAGGAAAGCATTCCAAATGCTTTCTTCACTATCTTCTCTACTGTGACTCTATTTTCAAGCAGCTATGAACGTGCACTCCAAGGTCTCTTTGTTCAGTAACACTCCCTAGGACCTTACCATTAAGTGTACAAGCCCTACTAAGATTTGCTTTCCCAAAATGCACCACCTCACATTTATCAAAATTAAACTCCATCTGCCACTCCTCAGCCCAGTGGCCCATCTGATCAAGATCCTGTTGTAATCTGAGGCAACCTTCTTAGCTGTCCACTACACCTCCAATTTTGGTGTCATCTGCAAACTTACTAACTTCACCTCTTATGCTCACATCCAAATCATTTATGTAAATGACAAAATATAGAGGGCCCAGCACCGATCCTTGTGGCACTCCGCTGGTCACAGACGTGATTCCCAAGATATATGTTCTTTTCATCACAAAGAATTTGCCGAAATTTAAAAGAAAAGCACAATCTGAAAACCTGTGAGGTCAGGTGGACTTGGATGTGTTATAAAAGGATTGCTCCAGTGTGTAAAATCCCGCTTTTGATTTGATTTATTATTGCCACATGCACCTAGATACAGTGGAAAGTTTTGTTTTGTGTGCAGTACAGGCAGATCATACTGGACAAATTTCACAGTGTCATAGAACAGGGCGAGGAATACAATGTTACGGCTGCAAAAATGTTGCACGAGAAGTAAGATCAGCATTACATTTGAAATTTGACAGGTCCATTCAGCAGTCTAATAACAGCGGGGAAGAAACTCGTCTTGAACCTGTTGGTACAAGTGTTCAAGGTTTTGAGTCTTCTTTCTGACAGAAGCGGTTGGAAGAGATTCTAACTGGGGTGGGATGGGTCTTTGATGGCGCTGGCTGCCTTTCTGAGGCAGCGAGAAATGTAGACGGAGTCAATGCATGGAATGTTGGATTGAGAGATGGACTGGGCTGTGTCCACCTTGCTTTGGACAAAGTGCAAACTGAACCCAATACAGAGGAACCTCGATTATCCTGACATCAATTATCGGAAAATCAGATCGGATCGGTAGATCATGTGAAACCGTTACAGACTGTGTAACTGACAATGGTGCAACGATCGCGTCTTTGCTTTACAGAACAGGGTAAATGAGGGTTACCTGCACTGAAGAAGATGTGCAAACGTTGCATCAACAAGAGAGGTGTTAATGACACTGGTGCAACAATCTCAGTGGGTCAATTGTAGCAGTGTTGAAAGAACTTTAACACATAAAAATGACTGACATGCTAAAGGATTTAAAATGCATGACAAAATCAATGGTGTCTTCATTCCCTCTATGACTTTGTTCCAAGTTCGTATCTGGTATAACTGATTGAGTTTGTTGTACGTACTTACCATGTCTGTGAAGAGAAAGCGGGCGACAGTGGCAATTGAGCAGTAAAGTGAGATTTTACAGCATCTAGATTGTGGTGAAAATGCATCAAAGGCTGCACAGGAGTACAACATAGGAATAGTGACAGTGTCCGACATCAGGAAAGCAAGATCGGCGACTGAGAAATTCATCAGCCAAAGTGACACTGCAAATGCATTAAAAAGAAAATCCAAGAAGCCAGCTAAGGATGAGCAACTCGACCAAGCTGTGTTTTTGTGGTGTTCATAGCAGCGTGTAAAGGGGATTCCCGTATCTGGCCCAATGATACTAGAAAAAGCTGCCAGTTGCCATGAATGACTCCACGCTGGTGAGTATGATCACAGCGTATCATTGGCTGGTTGCACCACTTCAAACATCGTCATGGCATTAGGCAACTCAGCGTTCTTGGGAAGCAGAATTCCGTGGATGACAGCACCATGGAAGGTTACAGACAGAAACTGCACTCCCATCATTCATGAGCCTGAGCAATTGTACAATGCTGATGGAAGTGGATTGTTCTGGCGTCCACCGCGGAAAAGCAGGTGTCGGGATATAAAGCGCAGAAGGATCAGATCACGATTTTCCTTTGTGTCAACACCACCAGCACTCAAATTACCGCTTGTCTGCAAAGGACGATATGCGCATCCACGTTGCTTCAAGAACTGTGACAGGAACTCGATTCCCGAAAAGTACAAAAAACAAAATCAGGCATGGATGACATATCCACTTTTTTCATCCTGTTTTCATGAAGACTTTGTACCTGCTGTCAGATCACATTTGGCAGGCACTGGACACGAACAACGCACCCTTCTGCTTGTTGACAACACGGGGGCACACACTGTGAAAGGCAGCCAGTTAGAATCAGCAGACGGAGCTATCAAGTGTTTGTTTTTACCACCAAACACTACTTCAAGATTACAGCCTCTTGATCAGGGAATCATCGCTATAATGAAAAGATATTATCGCCGTAACATATTGCGTGCTGTCCTGGGTGAAGACAATGCAAAGAAAGGACTGCAGGAAATTATAAAGACATTCACAGTCAAGGACGCTTTGTTCATGATTACTGAATCTTGGGACCGCATCAAGCCATCGACAGTCGCGGAATGTTGGTACAATGGCTGGCATGTTGGTAACAGGACACCCATCCAGCTCAAAGGCTAACCACTGACATCACCGAAAACTGCAGACAGCTGGGATTAGAAGACTTTGTACAGCCTGAGATCGATGCTTGGGTAAACTGTGACAACAACATCAGAACATCCGCGATGATCAGATAGTCAACATCATCGCAGAAGAACAGCAGGAAATTATGGATGCCCCGTGGATGGTAAGGAAAATCTGATACCGACACCTCCTCCAGATCCCCATGAACGAAGCAGTCGACAGTTTGTGAATTTTCATGGAATGGTACAAGGCACAAGATGCAGTCGATGCCGTTAAGTTGATGAATCATCACCAAATGTTATCATTTGCAAAAAAAAGATAGCAGCACCTCAAGCAACAGTGGCTGGATATTTTGTTTGAAAATAATAACTAACCTCCACTTCAATAAATTTTATTTACTGTACAGGTGCACAAAAAGTGATTTGATTTGTAAAATGTCATGAATTTTTAAGTGATATCCAGCGTTTGTACAAACTTTAGTGATTGAATGAAATAAAAACTCTGTAAACATGCTTTTGAACACAATTATGTGCAGTAAGGCTTCCCTCGTTTAAGGTTGCATAAATTATCCGAATAATCAATGATCCAAATTAAAAACTGCCCACCCATCAACTTCAGATAATCGAGGTTCCTCTGTATGTGGGACTGTGGATAAGTGCGATGCTGGTGGTGTGCCACCTTTCCATCTCCAATCTGTGTTGAATGGGATCATTTAGTCTCCTTTGTAGTGAAGTCAGGAAACAGCTGCATACACAGTTCGAAACGTGGAACTCTCTGCCCCCTGAGAGGCTGTGGATATTGGGTTTAACTGAAAATTTAAGAACTGGGGTTATATTAAGACATCAGACATATAGAGGAAAGAAGATTACTTGATATTAATGTATGGATCAGGGATGATCTAACCGAATTGTTGAACAATTCCGAAAGGTACGAATGGCAGTAACCTTTTGTCATTGCTGGAATACTGCAGTAAAACCAAATTTGCAATTCTCCTATCAATGGGATCATTTTTCTTTTGTTTATTTATAAAATCTGTGCATCTCTGGGTGGGTCAGCATTTATTGACCATCTCGAATGCCCTGGAGAAGGTAATGCTGAGCTGTTGTCTTGAACAGTTATAGTCCATGTCCATGTACAGGTATATCCACTGCAGCTCTGGGAATTTGACCCAGTGACATTGAAAGAATGGTGATACATTTCCAAGTCAAAATAGAGAGTGGCTTGGAGACGAACTTGCTGGTGGTGGTGTTCTTATGTATCTGCTCCCCTTGGTCCTTTGAGATGATAGAGATTGTCAGTTTTCTAGCTACATTGTCACCACATGCACAAACATCCACTCCCTCTGCCACCAATGCTCAGTAGAAACAGTGTACAGCTTCCTCATCCTCAGAGTGAAGGGACAACCCTTGGGTTATACCCAAAATGCCAACTTCTCCAACTCCTGATGTTGCCCGGCTTGGTGTGCTCTTCCAGCCTCCTGCTTGTCAGCTTTGGATTCCAGCATCTGCAGTTTTTTTGTATCTATCCAGACAAATCACTCCATACATAAGTACATTGAGGCAATAGAACAGAATGCAGAATATAGCGTTACAGCTGCAGAGAAAGTTCAATTTTAATATATGAGGTTCCATTCAAGCGTCTGATAACAGTGGGGTGCCAGACATGAAAGTAGATTTAAGATAACATCATTAATAATCCTGACATACTTGAAATTGAGATTTAAAAGAGTATAATGATTGTAATAGATGATGATCTGCTGGGGTCAATGCACAGAGTCGCCATGCCCTGGCATCATCTTGCAGCCAGAGGGTGATGAATGTTTTCAGCCAGAGGGTGGTGAATCTGTGGATCTCATTCCTGCAAAAGGCTATGGAGACCAAATCATTATGTGTATTTGAGACAGAAATAGATAGATTCTTGATTAGTAATGGGGTCAAGGGATATGGGGAGAAGGCAGTAGAATAGAGTTGAGAAACAGATCAGCCATGATTGAATGGTGGAGCAGACTTGATAGGCCAAATGGCCTGATTCTGCTCTCATATCCTATGGTCGGAACCCATGACCACTTCTATCTAGAAGTACAGGGGCAGCAGCTACATGGGAACACCATCACTCGCAAATTCCCCTCCAAGCCATTCACCATTCTGACCTGGAAATATATCACCGTTTCTTCAGTGTCACTAGGTAAAATCCTGGAATTCCCTTCGTTATGGCATTTTGAGTCTACCTAGAGCACGTGAACTTCAGCAGATCAAGAAAGCAGCTCACTACCACCTTCTCAAGGGCAAATATGGACGGGCAATAAATGCTGGCAAGCCAGCGACATCCAGATCTTATAAGTGAATAAATGAAAAAAGGAGGCTTGACAAGTTGCTGAAATACACCTTTTAAGTGATACATCCTGTTGTTTCTGCACCAGTGATGGAAGTCGTGTCTATTTAAAGTGATGAGGTGTCAATCAAACAGCCTACTTTGTTCCAGATGATATCAAGCTTCTTGATATTGGAACAACACTCATCCAGTCAAGCGGAAAGTATTCCATTCGCATTCCTGGAAAATGGTGGGCAGGAATTGGGGAGATAGAAGCTGAGGTAATTTCCTCAGAATTGCCAGCACCTGATATATTCTTGTGGTCACATTATTGTTATGGACTAGAAGAAGCACAAACCTATTCAGAGAATCTTTCTGCAACGCATCTCAATCCTGTAGGACCTCTTTGAAAGAGCCATTGAATCAGTCATACCTTCCTGCTTTTCTCCACTAGTCTCGCAATGTTTTTCTTTTCAAACATATAGGTGTTAGAGACTTGTGGCATGAACCATTTTTCCATTGCAGGTCTCACAGTTTACCTTTGAACCGTCCAGTGGAGAACTGCTACCACTGGCTGAGCACAATGTGACTATCCTGTTTACTCCAACAAAGTGTCAAAGCCTGAAGACAGTTCTTGAGTTGAAAGTGGAAAATGGAAATACAAGGTAAACAGGGCTAAAAAGCCTTCTCCACAATTTCCTGTATTCGATGCGAACATAGTGTTTTAAGATATGTCAAGCAGGATAGATAAAGGGGAACTGATAGATGAAATGTATTTAGATTCTGGATGGGCACAAACGTGAGCCCTATCCTGAGGACAGGCTGTTTGGCCTTAGAGAGTTCGAGGTCATTGAGGGGGTGGGCTAGTGAATATGTGGCAAGGCTCGGGGTGGGGTTTTGGAGGTGTCCTGATGGTTGGGAGGGGGAGGGGTGACGGCATGTGCTGGGTGAGGGTTGGATATGGTGTGGTTGGGGGAGGGGTTGCTGGGAGAGAAAGGTGATTGGGAGGGGCTATTGAACAAGAAGCATAGAATTGAAAAAGGTTGGTTATTTTCAGGTTGGCAAACTGTAACTAGTAGAGTGCCACAGGGATCAGAGCTGGGGCATTAACTATTTACAATAAAAATCATGTTGCAACTATACAAAACGCTAGTGCGGCCACTCTTGCAATATTGTGTACAGTTCTGGTCCCCATATTTCAGGAAGGAGGTGGAAGCATTGGAAAACCTGCAGAGGAGATTTACCAGGATGTTACCTGGACTGGAGGGAAGGTCATATGAGGAAAGGAAAAGAGACTTGGATCTGTTCTCATTGGAAAGAAGAAGGCTAAGAGGGGATTTGGTTGAGACATATAAGATGATCAGAGGATTAGATAGGGTGGACAGTGAAAGTCTCTTTCCCAGGATGATGACGTCAGCTTGTACGAGGGGGCATAACTACAAATTGAGGGGTGATAGATTTAAGACAGATGTCAGAGGAAAGTTCTTTACACAGAGAGCGGTAAGGGCGTGGAATGCTCTACCTGCTAATGTAATCAACTCAGCCACATTAGGGAGATTTAAACAATCCTTAGATAAGCACATGGATGATTTTGGGATAGTGTAGGGGGACGAGCTGAGAATAGTTCACAGGTCGGTGCAACATCGAGGGCCGAAGGGCCTGTTCTGCGCTGTATGTTCTATGTTCTAAGTCAATTACTTGAATGAGGGGATAGAATGTATTGTTGTCAAATCTGCTGATGGTACAACATAAGCGGGAGGAAATCAGAGCAGGTTTTAATGGAAGTGACATGAGCTGGAGAGCAGATGACAGAAGTCCATGCTGCTTCTTTTACATTACTGATATTATATTCCATCTTGTACTGTTCCTGTATCCCAGGGGTGATGGTGAGAGGAAGTAGTTGGCAAGGGGGTCGACAGCAAGGATGGGGTGATTCTCAGTGAGAATCTGTCCCCTTCCTGATGCTAATCCTCTCAATCAGTCATTATGTTAATGCACTGCTACTGAAAGATCTTAATTGGCAGTGGCAGTAGAAGTCTGTTCTTGGAAGACAGATTCTCTACCTCATGCACTCCTGCCTGATCAAGTAATCATTGAATCCCGATGCAGTGCAGAAAAAGGCTATTCATGCCCATCAAGTCTGCACTGATCTCCAAAGAGTACCCTGTCCAGATACAGCCCCTCATCCTATCCTAATCCCCAAAACTGATCGAACCCAGGTCCCTGGCACTGTGAGGCAGCATTGCTAACCATTGAGCCACCATAATTCCATTCCATCAAGCTCACCACAGGGAAGGGCGTTAAGTTCCACTCAAAGACTTAGCAAAGTCATATGACATTACCATTGCAACAATGTCTCCCTGTTTTCAGTAATTTGATTGAGGAATAATTGTTGGCCAGCATACCAGGGAATCCTCCCTTGTTCACCTTCAGAGCATCTACATCAACCTGAGATTGCAGGGGGATAAGTTTAATGTCCTACCTAAAAGACAGCATTTAGAAAGTGGGTACAGAGCAGAATAAAAGGTTCAATAGCTACTGTTTTCCTCACTAGTCATATTGGAGTGAAGGCTGAAGTCCAGGCAGTTCAGGTGTGCCTGCTGTCCTCTACAGTCATTTTCAAAGATATCTACGTTGGGATCCCTGCACAGGAGACAGTGAAAATCTTCAACCAGACACTACTACCAACAAAATATACCTGGGGAGAGGTAAGTCTGAGAAAAGCCCCAAGCACTTGGGAAAAATTGGAGTACTAATCCAGTGATGTAATCCTGCCTTCTTAAACAGCTGTAGTCTATGTGGTGTAGGTACACACACCATGCAGCATATATTTTGTGCAGCCTTGGTTCATCTATTGCCTGAACATGTGAGAGAGGTGCTATAATGTGTGAGAACCATCTCATCGAGCAGTTCATCAACCTGATCAGGTATTATTTTCAGTTAACATATTATTACCACATTTTCTTTTCAAGATATGTATGGTTTAACTAATGTATCATACCTATTTATCTTTGACCTCAAGAAGCCGTTCCCCCTTCCTACTCTGAGACTATAAGAAGGGCCATGTAGATTGTTACACGGTTGAATGGTTTATGGATGAGTTGATTGGAAGGTGCTGGTAGCCTATTTTTGATACCATGGTCATTCTAGGTGAGTGAACTAAGAGTCCAGAGATGTGCAGATCTGGTGAATTGGCCATGCTAAATTGCCCAT